>NW_026992241.1:367753-735506 GCF_028769735.1 Zonotrichia leucophrys gambelii
TACGGCAAAGAATGGGCTTCTTTGCGCAAAGATGATTGTGCCGGTCGCAGTGCTCTCCAGAGCGCGGCTTTTGCCGAAAGGCACTCGGGGTGGCGCTTAGCTCTAGGGAGCTCCATATCTTCGTCTTTAGCGTCTCTTGTTGTCTACGTCTTAGCCAACAGCTTTTTCTTTATGTCTGGAACAGAGAAGTTGTGCCAGCACAGAAAACATCTCCGACCTTTTTCTAGAAGTTGCACGGAGGTATGCTGAGGTTTTTGCAGGAAGAAGAAGAAAGTTGTGCAAAACACCTTCAAATCAAATGTGAATGTGATTGGAAAAGGCAGGAGATTGGTAAAGTACTGTTTTCTATCTGTTTGCAAGCTGCACACACAATCCCAGAGTTGTGCAGCTTCCTTCTTCACCTTTCCTAAGCTGGCACTCTCTCCCGCTCCAGGAGGTGAAGAAGCGGCTTTTTTGAGCAAAGACGATTGCGTCAGTCGTAGCGCTCTGAAGAGCGGGACTTCTGCCGAAATGCGCCCGGGAGCGGCACTTTGCTCCCGGGAGCCCCGTACCTTCAACTTTGGTGTCTCTTGTCGTCTACATCTTCGCCAAAAGCTTTTCCCCAGTGTCTGGCATGGACAAACTGAGCCAGCACAGAAAACATCTCTGACCGTGTTCTAGAAGTTGCATGGACGTCTGCCAAGTGTTTTGCAAGAAGAAGAAGAAAGTTGTCCAAAACACCTTCCAATCGAATTTGAATGCGATTTGAAAAGGCAGGAGAGTGGTAAAGTACTGTTTTCTATCTGTTTACAAGCTGCACACAATCCCAGGCTTGTGCAGCTTCCTTCTTAACCTTTCCGAAGCTGCCGCTCTCTCCGGCTTCTGGATGCGAAGATGGGGCTTCTTTGCACAAAGACGATTGTGCCGGAGGCGCTGCTCTGAGGAGCGTGGTTTCAGCGGAAAGGCGCCCGGGATCGGCGCTTAGCTCCGGGGAAGTCCGTACCTTTGTCTTTAGCGACTCTTGCCATCCACATCTTAGCCAACCGCTTTTCCACTATTTCTGGACTCGAGAAACTGTGCCAGCACAGAAAACATCTCCGACTGTGTTCTAGAAGTTGCAAGGAGGTCAGCAGAGTGTTTTGCAGGAAGAAGAAGAATTGTCGAAAACACCTTCCAGTCGACTGTTAATGTGATTGGAAAAGGCAGGAGAGTGGCAAAGTACTGTTTTCTCTGTTTGCAAGCTGCGCACAAAATCCCAGGGTTGTGCAGCTTCCTTCTTTACATTTCTGAAGCTGCCACTCTCTTAGGCTCTCGGAGGGGAAGAAGCGGCTTCTTTGCACAAAGATGATTGTGCCAGTCGCAATGCTCTCCGGAGCGCAGCTTGGGCCGATAAGCGCCCAGGAGCAGCGCGTAGCTCTGGGGAGCTCTGTGCCTTTGTCTTTGGCATCTGTTGTTGTCCACATCTTAGGAAGAAGCCTTTCCCCCATGTCTGGCATGGAGAAACTGTGCCAGCACAGGAAAAATCTCTGACTGTGTTATAGAAGTTGCACAGAGGTCTGCAGAGTGTTTTGCAAGACGAAGAAGAAAGTTGTCCAAAACATCTTCCAATCGAATGTAAATGTGATTTGAAAAGGCAAGAGAGTGGTAAAGCACGGTTTTCTGTCACTTCGCAAGAGGCACACACAATCCCAGGGTTGTGCAGCTTCCTTCTTCACCTTTCACAAACTGGCGTTCTCTTTAGCTCCTGGAAGCGAAGATGTGGCTTCTTTGCACAAAGATGATTGTGCCGGTCACAATGCTCTCCGGAGCGCGGCATCTGCCGATAGGCGCCCAGGGACGGTGCGCAGCTCCGGGGAGCTCCGTGCCTTCGTCTATTGGCATCTGTTGTCATCCACATCTTAGCCAAAAGCTTTTCCACTACGTCCGGCAAGGAGAAACAGTGCCAGCACAGAAAACATCTCCGACCGTGTTCTAGAAGTTGCACGGAGGTCTGCAGTGTGTTTTCAAGAAGAAAAAAGATGTCCAATACACCTTCCAGTCGACTGGTTTTGTGATTGAAAAAGGCAGGAGAGTGGTAAAGTACTGTTTTATATTAGTTTGCAAGCTGCACACACAATCCCAGTGTTGTGCAGCTTCATTCTTCACTTTTCTGAAGCCGCCGCTCTCTCCGGCTCCCAGAGGCGAAGAAGCGGCTTCTTCGCGCAATAACAATTGTGCCAATCACAGTGCTCTCCAGACGGCGGCTACAGCCAAAATGTGCCTGGGAGCGGCACTTAGCTCCGGGGAGC
Source organism: Zonotrichia leucophrys gambelii (assembly GCF_028769735.1). Taxonomy (NCBI): domain Eukaryota; kingdom Metazoa; phylum Chordata; class Aves; order Passeriformes; family Passerellidae; genus Zonotrichia; species Zonotrichia leucophrys. Next base: position 370,021 of record NW_026992241.1, read on the forward strand.
TCCATACCTTCGTCTTTAGCGTCTCTTGTTATCTACATCATTGCAAAAAGCTTTTCCACTATGTCTGGCAAGGAGAAACTGTGCCAGCACAGAAAGCATCTCACATCGTGTTTTACATGTTGCAGAGAGGTCTGCAGTGTTTTGCGAGAAAAAAAAGCAAGTTGTCCAAAACACATTCCAACCCAATGTTCATGTGTTTGGAAAAGGTAGGAGAGTGGTAAGGTACTGTTTTCTATCAGTTTGCAAGCTGAGCACGCAATCCCAGTACTGTGCAGCTTCCTTCTTCACATTTCTGAAGCTGTCGCTCTCTCTGGCTCCCGGAGGCCAAGAAGCGGCTTCCTGGTGCAAAGACAATTGTGCCGGTCACAGTGCTCTCCAGACGGCGGCTTCTTCCGAAATGTGCCTGGGAGCAGCGCTAAGCGCCGGGGAGCTTTGTACTATAATCTTTAGAGACTTTTGTCATCTACATCATTGCATATTGGAATAATAGTCCTAATATTACCAGTTAGATTGTGCCTGGGTCAGTGTGACCCTCACTGCTGGGCCAAAGGCGGCACTGTGGTGCTTTACTCCAGAGATACCTTGGCTGCTGGAGATTGCAGCAGGGCACTGGTGCAAGTCCAGGCTTGTCAGGAACTCTGTTTACCTCAGGAGAGAGAGCTTCTGGCGATGTTGAAGAGAAAATAGGAGTGGATTCGGCTGGAGGGTTGCCAGATGTTTATTCCATGGTTACAGAGGTCTGAACCGCGGCAACTGCTGTCAACAGAATGGAGGCCGCATGGTCTCATTAACCTTTTAAGCTCTGGGACAGAGGAAGGGGAGGGGACAGGTGAGCTACCAACCAGGTGAAAGGGGCAGGGTCTCAAGGGACTAGGGACACCTATCCAATATCTCCCAGGCCTGAGGGACCAACCACAGGACGCCTTGCTGGTATGTTAGCCTGATTGACAGGGCACACTCAGCAAGGGGCGAGGGGGAAGGGAGAAGGTAGAGGCACACCTGGGAAGGGACCCGGAAGTTTAAAACAGGACATTGCAACACACCGCAACAATTGCAAAAAGCTTTTCCACTATGTACGGCAAGGAGAAAACATGCCAGCACAGAAAACATCTCCCATCGTGTTTTATATGTTGCAGAGAGGTCTGCAGAGTGTTCTGCAAGAGGAAGAAGAAAGTTGTGCAAAACACCTTCCAATCGCATGTGAATGTTATTGGAAAAGGCAGGAGAGTTGTAAAGTCCTGTGTTATATCAGTTTGCAAGCTGCGCACACAATCCCAGGGTTGTGAAGCTTCCTTCTTCACTTTTCCGAAGCTGCCGCTCTCTCCGGCTCCTGGATGCAAAAAAGCGGCTTCTTTGCACAAAGATGATTGTGCCGGACGCAGTGCTCTGCTGAGCGGAGCTTCAGTGGAAAGGCGCCCGGGAGCGGCGCTTAGCTCCGGGGAGCTCCGTACCTTCGCCTTTAGCTTCTCTTGTCGTCTGCATCTTAGCCAAAAGTTTTTCCACTCTGTCTGGCATGGAGAACCTGTGCCAGCACAGATAACATCTCCGACCGTGTTCTAGAAGTTGCACGGAGGGCTGCAGAGTGTTTTGCAAAAGGAAAAATTAAGTTGTGCAAAACACCTTCCAATCGAATGTTCATGTGATTGGAAAAGGCAGGAGAGTGGTAAAGTACTGTTTTCTATCTGTTTGCAAGCTGCGCACACAATCCCAGGGTTGTGCAGCTTCCTACTTCACCTTTCCAAAGCTCCTGCTGTCTTCTGCTTCTGAAGGTGAAGAAGTGGTTTTTTTGCACAAAGAAGACGGTGCCGGTCGCCGTGCATTCCGGAGCGTGGCTTCTGCCGAAAGGCATCCGGGAATGGGTCTTAGCTCCGAGGTGCTCCGTACCGTCGTCTTCGGCATCTGTTGTCGTCTACATCTTAGCCAAAAGCTTTTCCCCAATGTCTGGCAAGGAGAAACTATGCCGGCACAGAAATCATCTCCGACCGTGTTCTACAAGTTGCACGGAGGTCTGCAGAGTGTTTTGCAAGAAGAAGAAGGTTGTGCAAAACACCTTCCAATCGAATGTGAATGCGATTGGAAAAGGCAGGAGAGTGGTAAAGTACTGTCTTCTATCAGTTTGCGAGCTGCGCACACAATCCCAGGTTTGTGCAGCTTCCTTCCTCACCTTTCTGAAGCTGCCGCCCTCTTCGTCTCCTGGAGGCGAAGAAGCGTCTTCTTTGCACAAAGACGATTGTGCCGGTCGCTGTATTCTGCAAAGAGCGGCTTCTGCCGAAAGGCACCCGGGAGCGGCGCTTAGCTTTGGGGAGCTCCCTACCTTCTACTTTGGTGTCTCTTGTCGTCTACATCTTAGCCAAACTTTTTCCACATTGTCTGGTAAGGAGAAACTGTGTCAGCGAAGAAACCATCTCTGTCCGTGTTCTAGATGTTGCATGGAGGTCTGCAGAGTTTTTTGCAAGAAGAAGAAAGTTGTGCAAGACACCTTCCAATCGAATGTTCATGTGATTGGAAAAGGCAGGAGAGTGGTAAAGTACTGTCTTCTACCAGTTTGCGAGCTGCGCACACAATCCCAGGTTTGTGCAGCTTCCTTCCTCACCTTTCTGAAGCTGCCACCCTCTTCGTCTCCTGGAGGTGAAGAAGCGTCTTCTTCACGCAAAGACGGTTGTGCCGGTCACAGTGCTCTCCAGACGGCGGCTTCTGCCGAAATGTGCCCGCGAGCGGCGATTAGATCCGGGTAGCTCCGTACCTTCGTCTTTAGCGTCCGTTGTCGTCTACATCATTGCAAAAGCTTTTCCACTATGTTTGCAAGGAGAAACTGTGCCAGCAGAGAAAACATCTCTCATCGTGTTTTACATGTTGCAGAGAGGTCGGCAGAGTGTTTTCCAAGAAGAAAAAGATAGTTGTCCAAAACTCCTTTCCACCGAATGTTCATGTGATTGGAAAAGGTAGGAGAGTGGTAAGGTACTGTTTTCTATCAGTTTGCAAGTTGCGCACACAATCCCAGTGTTGTGAAGCTTCATTCTTCACCTTTCTGAAGCTGCCGCTCTCTCTGGCTGCCCGAGGCGAAGAAGCGGCTTCTATGCGCAAAGACGGTTGTGCCGTTCACTGTGCTCTCCAGACGGCGGCTTCTGCTGAAATGTGCCCAGGAGCGGCGCTGTCATGGGGTGACAGCCTTTATCCCAATATCGTGTGTTGTGTCTGGCAGCTGTGCCTTTTCTCTCTTCCCCCCTTCCCCCCCGGCTGTCTTGCTGCGGCGGGGCGGGGAAGAGAGGAGGGCGCGTGTGACCAGGCACTTTCGCTTATGCCTTTTGGCTGCTTGGCTTGGCTAGCTGCTTGCTTGCTTGCTTTCTGCTTTTTGCGCTGTTTTTTCTTTTCCTTTTCTTTTGTTCGCTCTTTCTTACCCTCCCCTGAAGATACTGGACTGGGTCCGGACCTGACCTGAGAGCTCCAGGACACCCGGAGCTTGCAAGAGAAGCTCAGCGCCCTTCACAACACAGTCTGGTCTCTTTTCTTGTGTTGGGGAGTGTTCTTTTGTTACTTGTAAATAAATAGGTTTTGTTTTCCACTTTGCTGCTCCGAGAAATTCCTTCCTGAACCCGATGTTGGGGGACGGGTGGTTGGAGGTTTGTTTTGTTTTGGGGGGCTCCCTTTTGGAGATTTCCCCTAATTTGTCCTAAACCAGAACAGGCGCTTAGCTCCGGGGAACTCCGTACTCTCATCTTTAGCGTCTCGTGTCGTCTACATATTAGCAAAAAGCTTCTCCACTATGTCTTGCAACGAGAAACTGTGCCAGCACAGAAAACATCTCCCATCGTGTTTTACATGGCGCAGAGAGTTCTGCAATGTGTTTTGCAAGAAGAAAAAGAAAGTTGTCTAAAACACCTTCCAACCGAATATTCATGTGTTTGGAAAAGGTAGGAGAGTGGTAAGGTACTGTTTTCTATCAGTTTGCAAGCTGCGCACACAATCCCTGTGTTGTGCAGCGTCCTACTTCACTTTTCCGAACCTGCCGCTCTCTCTAGCTCCCAGAGGCGAAGAAGCGGCTTCTTCGCGCCAAGACGGTTGTGCCGGTCACAGTGCTCTCTAGACGGCGGCTTCTGCCCAAAGGTTCCCGGGCGCATCGCTAAGCTCTGGAGAGCTGCGTACCTTGGTCTTTAGCATCTTTTGTCTTCTACATCGTTGCAAAAAGCTTTTCCACTATGTCTAGAAAGGAGAAACTGTGCCAGCACAGAAAACATCTCTCATCGTGTTTTACATGTTGCAGAGATGACTGCAAAGTGTTTTGCGAGAACAAAAAGAAAGTTTTCCAAAAAACCTTTCAACCAAATGTTCATGTGATTGGAAAAGGTAGGAGAGTGGTAAGGTACTGTTTTCTATCAGTTTTCAAGCTGAGCACACAATCCCAGTGTTGTTTTGCTTCCTTCTTCACCATTCGTGAGCAGCTGCTCCCCCTGGCTCCCCTAGGCGAAGAAGCGGCTTCCTCACGCAAAGACAATTATGCCGGTCACAGTGCTCTCCAGACCGTGGCTTCTGCCGAAAGGTGCCCGGGAACAGTGCTAAGCTCCGGGGAGCTCCGTACCTTCGTCTTTAGCGTCTCTTGTAGACTACATCTTAGCAAAAAGCTTTTCCACTATGTCTGGTCAGGAGAAAATGTGCCCGCACGGCAAACATTTCCCATCGTGTTTTACATGGTGCAGAGAGGTCTGCAGAGTGTTTTGCAAGAAGAAAAAGAAAGTTGTCCATAACACCCCCCAATCAAATGTTCATGTGATTGGAAAAGGTAGGAGCATGGTAAGGTACTGTTTTCTATCAGTTTGCAAGCTGCGCACACAATGCCAGTGTTGTGCAGCTTCCTTCTTCACCTTTCCGAAGCTGCCGCTCTCTCCGGCTCCTGGAGGCCAAGAAGCGTCTTCTTTGCACAGAGACGGTTGTGTCGGTCACAGATCTCTGCGAAGCGCGGCTTCAACCGAAAGGCGGACAGGAGCGGTGCTTAACTCCGGGAAGCTCCGTACCTTCGCTTTTAGCGTCCCTTGTTGTCAACATCTTAGCCAAAAGTTTTCCCCTATATCTGGCAAGGAGAATCTGTGCCAGCTCAGAAAACATCTCCGTCCGTGTTCTGGACGTTGCACGAAGGTCTGCATCTTGTTTGGCACGAGAAAGAAGAAAGTTCTTCAAAACACTTTCCAATCGAATGTGAATGTGATTGGAAAAGCCATGAGAGTGGTAAAGTACTGTTTTCTCTCTGTTTGCAAGTTGCGCACACAGTCACAGTGTTGTGCTGCTTCCTCCTTCACCTTTCCGAGGCTGCCGCTCTCTCCTGCTTCTGCAAGTGAAGAAGCGGTTTCTTTGCACAAAGAAGACTGTGCCAGTGGCAGCGCTCTCAGGAGCACGGGTTCTGCTGAAAGCCGCCTGAGAGCGGCGCTTAGCTCAGGGGAGCTTCGTACCTTCGTCTTTGGTGTGTGTTGTCGTCTACATCTTAGCCAAAAGCTTTTCCCCTATGTATGGCAAGTAGAAACTCTGCCTGCACAGAAAAGATCTCCAATTGTGTTCTGGACGTTGCACGGAGTTCTGCAGAGTGTTTTGCAAGAAGAAGAAGAAAGTTGTGCAAAACACCTTCCAATCGAATGTGAATGCAATTGGAAAAGGCAGGAGACTGGTAAAGTACTGTTTTCTCTCAGTTTGCAAGCTGCACACACAATCGCAGGGTTGTGCAGCTTCCTTCTTCACCTTTCCAGCACTGCCGCTCTCTCCTGTTTCTGAAGGTTAAGAAGGGGCTTCTTTGCACAAAGACGACTGTGCCGGTGGCAGCACAGTCCGGAGGACGGCTTCTGCCGAAAGCTGCCCGGGAGCGGCTCATAGCTCCGGGGAGCTCCGTACCTTCGTCTTTAGCGTTATTTGTCATCTACATCTTATCCAAAAGCTTTTTCACTATGTCAGGCAAGGAGAAACTTTGCCAGTACAGAAATCATCTCCTTCAGTGTTCTAGAAGTTGCACGGTCTGCCGGGGGTTTTGAAGAAGAAGAAGATAGTTGTGCAAAACACCTTCCAATCGAAAGTGAATGTGATTGCAAAAAGGCAGGAGAGTGGTAAAGTACTGATTTCTATCAGTTTGCAAGCTGCACTAACAGTCCCAGGGTTGTGCAGCTTCCTTCTTCACCTTTTGAAGCTGCAGCTATCTCCAGCTCCTGGAGGCGAAGAAGTGGCTTCTTTGCGCAAAGACGATTGTATTGCTCTCACCGCTCTCTAGAGAGCGGGTTTTGCCGAAAGGCGCTCGGAGCGGGACTTAGCTCCAGGGAGCTCCATGCCTTCAACTTTGGTGTCTCTTGTCATCTACATCTTAGTCAAAAGCTTTTCCCCTATGTATGTGTCCTGGGGTGACATTATGATGTTTGTATCCCCATTCCTCTGTTCTGTGCCTTTAAGACCGGCTCTGAAGAGTGGAAGTTTTGTTTTGGTTTCTCTTATCAGGGACACAGAGAGAGCGTACATCGGGCTGTTTTTTTCACTTCTTGCTTAGCTTGCTGCTTGGCTGGCTTGCTCTTCTGCTCTTGCTTCTGCTTCTGCTCTGCCTTTCCTCCACTTATTAGTTAGTTTAGCCAAACAGTCCGCATTCCATCCTGGACTGTTTCTCCTCTCCTGTTTCTGTGACCATCTCGAACCTGCTCCGGACTGGGACCTGGGAACACTGAAGGTTTGGCTGCAGCAGTTGCCGCAGCGCCGGAGGGACTGAGAACAGAGCAACCACCCCTGAAAGAGACTTTCTGATTTTGTCATCTTTCTCAAAGCGGTGTCATCGGGTATTGATCATTTTGTGTGCTGGGGCGGGGGGGTGCTGTGTCTGTGAAATAAACAGGTTCTTTCCACCTCTCTCCGAGGAATTTTTTCCCGAACCGGTTGGGGGGAGGGGCCGTGTGGGTTTTGCTTTCTGGAGGGGCCCTCCTTTGCAGATTCTTTAACAAATTTGCCCTAAACCATTACAGTAAGGCAAGGAGAAACTGTGCCAGCACAGAAAACACCTCCGACCGTGTTCTAGAAATTGCATGGAGGTCTGCAGAGTGTTTTGCAAGAAGAAAAAAGATGTCCAAAACACCTTGCAGTCGACTGTTAATGAGATTGTAAAACGCAGGAGAGTGGTAATGTTTTCTATCAGTTTGCAAATGGCGCACACAATCCCAGGGTTGTGCAGCTTCCTTCTTCACCTTTCCGAAACTGCCGCTCACTTTGGCTCCTGGAGGCGAAAAGCGGCGTCTTTGCCCAAAGACGATTGTACCAGTCACAGTGCTCTGCAAAGAGCGGCTTCTGCCGAAAGGTGCCTGGGAGCCGCGCCTAGCTCCGGGGAGCTCCGTACCTTCGTCTTCGGCATCTCTTGTTGTCTACACTTTAGCCAAAAGCTTTTCCTCTATGTCTGGCAAGGAAAAACTGTGCCAGCACAGAAAAGATCTCCAACCGTGTTCTAGACGTTTCACGGAGGTCAGAGGAGGGTTTTGCATGAAAAAAAAGAAAGTTGTCCAAAACACCTTCAAAACAAAAGTGAATGCAATAGGAAAAGACACGAGAGTGGTAAAGTACAGTTTTCTCTCAGTTTGCAAGCTGCGCACACAATCCCAGCGTTGTGCAGCTTCCTTCTTCACCTTCCCGAAGCTGCCGCTCTCTCCTGCTTCTGAAAGTGAAGAAGCAGCTTCTTTGCACAAAGACGACTGTGCCAGTTGCAGCACTCTCAGGAGCACGGCTTCTGCCAAAGCGCGCGCGGGAGCGGCGCTTAGCTCCAGGGAGCTCCGTACCATCGTCTTTGGCGTCTTTTGTCATCCACATCTTAGCCAACAGCTTTTCCCCTATGTATGGCAAGGAGAAACTTTGCAAGCCCAGAAAACATCTCCGACCGTGTTCTAGAAGTTGCACAGAGGTCTGCAGAGTGTTTTGCAAGAAGAAGAAGAAAGTTGTGCAAAACACCTTCCAATCAAATTTGAATGTGATTGGAAAGGCAGGAGAGTGGTAAAGTACTGTTTTCTATCAGTTTCAAAGCTGCACACACAATCTCAGGATTGTGCAGCTTCCTTCTTCACCTTTCCGAAGCTGCCGCTCTCTCCGGGACCTTGAGGCGAAGAAGCGGCTTCTTTGCGCAAAAACGATTGTGCCAGTCGCTGCACTCTAAGGAGCACGGCTTCTGCCGAAAGAGGCCTGGGAGCGGCTCTTAGCCGCGGGGAGCTCCGTACTTCTGCCTTTAGTGTCTCTTGTCGTCTACATCTTATCCAAAAGCTTTTCCCCTATATATGGCCAGGAGAAACCGTGACTGCACAGAAAACCTCTCCCATCGTGTTCTAGAAGTTGCAAGGTCTGCAGGGTGTTTTGCAAGATGAAGTAGAAAATTGTCCAAAACACCTTCCAATTGAATGTGAATGTGATTGCAAAAAGGCAGGAGAGTGGTAAAGTTCAGTTTTCTATCAGTTTGCAAGCCGGGCACACGATCCCAGCGTTGTGCAGGTTCTTTCTTGTACTTTCCGAAGCTGCAGCTATCTCTGGCTCTAAGAGGCGAAGAAGCGGCTTCATTGCACAAAGATGATTATGCCAGACGCAGTGCTCTGCTAAGCGCGGCTTCACTGGAAAGACGCCCGGGAGCAGCGCTTAGCTCCGGGGAGCTCCATACCTTCGTCTTTGGCGGGTGTTGTCGTCCGCATCTTAGCCAAAATCTTTTCGCCTATGTCTGGAAAGGAGAAACTGTGCCTGCACAGAGAACATCTCCGACCGTGTTCTAGAAGTTGCAAAGAGGTCTGCAGAGTGTTTTGCAAGAAAAAGAAGAAGGTTTTCTAAAACCCCTTCCATTTGAATGTGAATGCAATTGGAAAAGGCAGGAGAGTGATGAACTGTTTTCTATCAGTTAGCAAGCGGCACAAAAAATCCAAGGGTTGTGAAGCTCCCTTCTTTACCTTTCGAAGCTGCTGCTCTCTCCAGCTCCTGGAGGTGAAGAAGCGGCTTCTTTGCGCATAGATGATTGGTCTGGCCGCAGTGCTCTGCAGAGCACGAGTTCTGCCGAAAGCCGCCCAGGAGCGGCGCGTAGCTCCGGGGAGCTCCGTACCTTCGTCTTGTCGTTCTTGTCGTGTGCATCTTAGGTAAATGCTCTTCCACTATTTCTAACAAGGAGAAACTTTGCCAGCACAGAAAAGATCTCCAACCGTGTTCTAGACGTTTCATGGAGGTCAGAGGAGTGTTTTGCATGAAAAAAAAGAAAGTTGTCCAAAACACCTTCCAATCGAATGTGAATGTTATTGGAAAAGGCAGGAGAGTGGTAAAGTACCGTTTTCTATCATTTTGCAAGCTGCGCACACAATCCCAGGGTTGTGAAGATTCCTTCTTCACCTATCGAAGCTGCCGCTCTCTCAGGTTCCTTGAGGTGAAGAAGCGGCATCCTTTCACAAAGATGATTGTGCCAGTCACAATGCCCTGCAAAGCGTGGCTTTTGCCAAAAGGTGCCCGGGAGCGGTGCTTAGCTCTGGGGAGCTGCGTAGCTTCGCATTCAGCGTCTCTTGTCACCTATATCTTAGCCAAAAGTTTTTCCATTATGTCTGGTAAGGAGAAACTGTGCCAGCACAGAAAACATCTCCGTCCGTCGCGCTTCGGAGAGTGCTGCGACCGGCAGAGTCGTCTTGGCGCAAAAAGCAACTTCATCACCTTCAGAAGAAGGAGAGAGCGGCTGCTTCAGAAAAGTGAAGAATGATGCTGCACAACCCTGGGATTGTGTGCGCAGCTTGCAAATTGATAGAAAACAGCACTTTACCACTCTCCTGCCTTTATCCATTTGCATTACATACAATTGGAAGGTGTTTTACACAACTTTCTTCCTCCTTTGGCAAAACACTATGCAGAACTCCGTGAACTTCTAGAACACGGTCGGAGATGTTTTCTGCGCTGTCACGGTTTCTCTTTGCGAGACATAGTGGAAAAATTTTGGCTAAGATGTCGACGACAAGAGACGCTAAAGGAAAACGTAGGAGCTCCCCGGAGCTAAGAGCCGCTCCCAGGCGGCTTTTGGCAGAAGCCGTGCTTCTGAGAGCGCGGCGACCAGCGCAGTCGTCTTTGTGGAAAGAAGCCGCTTCTTCACTTTCTGAAGCAGGTGAGAGCGCCGGTTTCAGAAAGGTGAAGGAGAAAGATGCACAATCCTGGGATTGTGTGAACAGCTTGCCTAAGATGCAGACAACAACAGATGCTAAAGGCGAAGGAACGGAGCTCTCCGGACCTAAGTGCCGCTCCCAGGCACCTTTCGGCAGAAGCCGCTCTTTGCAGAATACAGCGACCGGCACAATCGTCTTTGTGCAAAGAAGACGCTTCTTCACCTCCAGGAGACGAAGAGGGTGGCAGCTTCAGAAAGGTGAGGAAGGAAGCTGCACAAACCTGGGATTGTGTGCGCAGCTCGCAAACTGGTAGAAGACAGTACTTTACCACTCTCCTGCCTTTTCCAATCACATGAACATTCGATTGGAAGGTGTCTTGCACAACTTTCTTCTTCTTGCAAAAAACTCTGCAGACCTCCATGCAACATCTAGAACACGGACAGAGATGGTTTCTTCGCTGACACAGTTTCTCCTTACCAGACAATGTGGAAAAAGTTTGGCTAAGATGTAGACGACAAGAGACACCAAAGTAGAAGGTAGGGAGCTCCCCAAAGCTAAGCGCCGCTCCCGGGTGCCTTTCGGCAGAAGCCGCTCTTTGCAGAATACAGCGACCGGCACAATCGTCTTTGTGCAAAGAAGACGCTTCTTCGCCTCCAGGAGACGAAGAGGGCGGCAGCTTCAGAAAGGTGAGGAAGGAAGCTGCACAAACCTGGGATTGTGTGCGCAGCTCGCAAACTGATAGAAGACAGTACTTTACCACTCTCCTGCCTTTTCCAATCGCATTCACATTCGATTGGAAGGTGTTTTGCACAACCTTCTTCTTCTTGCAAAACACTCTGCAGACCTCCGTGCAACTTGTAGAACACGGTCGGAGATGATTTCTGTGCCGGCATAGTTTCTCCTTGCCAGACATTGGGAAAAGCTTTTGGCTAAGATGTAGACGACAACAGATGCCGAAGACGACGGTACGGAGCACCTCGGAGCTAAGACCCATTCCCGGATGCCTTTCGGCAGAAGCCACGCTCCGGAATGCACGGCGACCGGCACCGTCTTCTTTGTGCAAAAAAACCACTTCTTCACCTTCAGAAGCAGAAGACAGCAGGAGCTTTGGAAAGGTGAAGTAGGAAGCTGCACAACCCTGGGATTGTGTGCGCAGCTTGCAAACAGATAGAAAACAGTACTTTACCACTCTCCTGCCTTTTCCAATCACATGAACATTCGATTGGAAGGTGTTTTGCACAACTTAATTTTTCCTTTTGCAAAACACTCTGCAGCCCTCCGTGCAACTTCTAGAACATGATCGGAGATGTTATCTGTGCTGGCACAGGTTCTCCATGCCAGACAGAGTGGAAAAACTTTTGGCTAAGATGCAGACGACAAGAGAAGCTAAAGGCGAAGGTACGGAGCTCCCCGGAGCTAAGCGCCGCTCCCGGGCGCCTTTCCACTGAAGCTCCGCTCAGCAGAGCACTGCGTCCGGCACAATCATCTTTGTGCAAAGAAGCCGCTTTTTTGCATCCAGGAGCCGGAGAGAGCGGCAGCTTCGGAAAAGTGAAGAAGGAAGCTTCACAACCCTGGGATTGTGTGCGCAGCTTGCAAACTGATATAACACAGGACTTTACAACTCTCCTGCCTTTTCCAATAACATTCACATGCGATTGGAAGGTGTTTTGCACAACTTTCTTCTTCCTCTTGCAGAACACTCTGCAGACCTCTGTGCAACTTCTAGAACACTGAAGGAGATATTTTCTGTGCTGGCACAGTTTCTCCTTGCCAGACATAGTGGAAAAGATTTGGCCAAATATGCAGTCCACAAGAGATGCTAAAGTTGAAGGTACGGAGCTCCCCGGAGCTAAGCGCCGCTCCTGGGCGCCTTTCTGCAGAAGCCGCGCTTTGGAGAGCACTGTGACCGGCACAATTGTCTATATTCAAAAAAGCCGCTTCTTCGCCTCCGGGAGTCGGAGAGAGCGGCAGCTTCGGAAAGGTGAAGAAGGAAGCTGGAAAAATCTGGGATTATGTGCGCAGCGTGCAAACTGATAGAAAACATTTCTTTGCAACTCTCCTGCCTTTTCCAATCAGATTCACATCCGACCGGGAGGTGTTTTAGACAACTTTGTTCTTCTTCTTGCAAAACACTCTGCAGACATCCGTGCAAATTCTAGAACACGGTCGGAGATATTTTCTTTGCCAGAACAGTTTCTCCTTTTCTGACATAGGTATAGAAAGCAAAGGGAGGCGACCCATCCTTTGATCGGCATCAAACTCTGATTTATTGATCAACCTTGCACTTTTTTATAACGGTGTTTATAAAGTTCATACATATTACAAAACCCGAGCTCATCATTGGTTACAGATTAAACACCAACCCCTCCTTTTGTTTTCAATACCTATGGTTTGTTATTGAAACCAAGACTTGTGTTCTCACCCTGATATGAAAGATTCTCAAGGCCTCCATGTTTGTCACTTCTGCTTTCCCATACTTTATCCAAAGACAAGGTATTTACTTGTTATTGAAGACAGGCATGAGAACTCTTGCTGTTTACAAAAACATGCCTGGGAAACAGGCTTGAGATTTAGCTGCTTACAGCTGCCTTTTACTTCTCCATCAGCTGTATATTTTCATGGCCTTTTTTCCTTCAAGCCATGTCTGAGCAAAATTCTCCAACACATAGGAGAAAATCTTTTGCATTAGATGTAGATGAAAAGAGATGCTAAAGACGAAGGTACGGAGCTCCCCGGAGCTAAGAGCCGCTCCCTCGCGCCTTTTGGCAGAAGCCGTGCTCCGGAGAGCGCTGCAACCGGCACAGTCGTCTTTGTGCAAAGAAGCCACTTCTTCGCCTTCAGGAGCCGGAGAGAGCGGCAGATTCGGAAAGGTGAAGAAGGAAGCTGCACAACACTGGGATTCTGTGCGTAGCTTGCAATTTGATAGAAAACAGTACTTTACCACTCTCCTGCCTTTTCCAATCGCATTCACATTCGATTGGAAGGTGTTTTGGACAACTTTTTCTTCTTCTTTCAAAACACTATGCAGACCTCCGTGCAAATTCTAGAACACGGTCAGAGATTTTATCCGTGCTGGCAAAGGTTCTCCTTGCCAGACATAAAGAAAAAATATTTGGCTAAGATGTAGACGACAAGAGACGCCAAATGCGAAGGTACAGATCTCCCCGGAGCTAAGCGTCGTTCCCAGGCGCATTTCAGCAGAAGCCGCGCTTCGCAGAGAACTGCGACCGGCACAATCATCTTTGTGCAAAGAAGCCGCTTCTTCGCCTCAAGAACCGGAGTGAGCGGCAGATTCGGAAAGGTGAAGAAGGAAGCTGCACAACCCTGCAATTGTGTGCGCAGCTTGCATACTGAGAGAAAACAGTACTTTACCACGCTCCGTCTTTTCCAATCGCATTCACATCAATTAGAAGGTGTTTTGACAACTTTCTTCTTCTTCTTGCAAAACACTCTGCTGACCTCCGTGCAACGTCTGGAACACAGTGTGAAATATTTTCTGTGCTGGCACAGTTTCTCCTTGCTAGACATAGTGGAAAAGCTGTTGCTAAGACGTAGACGGCAAGAGACCCTAAAGACGAATGTACTGAGCTCCCCAAAGCTAAGCGCCGCTCCCGGGCGCCTTTCTGCTGAAGCCGCGCTCATGAGAGCGCTGCGTTTGTCACAATCGTCTTTGTGCAAAGAAGCTGCTTCTTCACCTCCAGGAGCCAAAGGGAGCGACAGCTTCGGAAAGGTGAGGAGGAGGCTGAACAACCCTGGGATTGTGTGCGCAGCTTGAAAACTGATAGAAAACAGAACTTTACTACCCTCCTGCCTTTTCCAATCGCATTCACATTCAATTGGAAGGTGTTTTGGACAACTTTCTTCTTCTTCTTCTACATAACACTCTGTAGACATCCGTGCAACGTCTAAAACGTGGTCGAAAATGTTTTCTCTGCTGGCACAGTTTCTCCTTTTCCAGACATAGTGGAAAAGCTTTTGACTAAGATGTAGACGACAAGACACGCTAAAAGCGAAGGTATGGAGCTCCCCAGAGCTAAGCGGCGCTCCCATGCGCCTTTCGGCAGAAGCCACGCTTTGCAGAGAACTGAGACCCGCACAATCATCTTTGTGCAAAGAAGCCGCTTGTTCGCCTTCAGGAGCCGGAGAGAGCGGCAGATTCAGAAAGGTGAAGAAGGAAGCTGCACAACCCTGGGATTGTGTGCGCAGCTTGCAAATTGATAGAAAACAGCACTTTACCACTGTCCTGCCTTTTCCAATCACGTTCATATTCGATTGGAAGGTGTTTTTGGCAACTTGCTTCTTCTTCTTTCAAAACACTATGCAGACCTCCGTGCAAATTCTAGAACACGGTCAGAGATTTTATCCGTGCTGGCAAAGGTTCTCCTTGCCAGACATAAAGAAAAAATATTTGGCTAAGATGTAGACGACAAGAGACGCCAAATGCGAAGGTACAGATCTCCCCGGAGCTAAGCGTCGTTCCCAGGCGCATTTCAGCAGAAGCCGCGCTTCGCAGAGAACTGCGACCGGCACAATCATCTTTGTGCAAAGAAGCCGCTTCTTCGCCTCAAGAAACCGGAGTGAGCGGCAGCTTCGGAAAGGTGAAGAAGGAAGCTGCACAACCCTGCAATTGTGTGCGCAGCTTGCATACTGAGAGAAAACAGTACTTTACCACGCTCCTGTCTTTTCCAATCGCATTCACATTCAATTAGAAGGTGTTTTGGACAACTTTCTTCTTCTTCTTGCAAAACACTCTGCTGACCTCCGTGCAACGTCTGGAACACAGTGTGAAATATTTTCTGTGCTGGCACAGTTTCTCCTTGCTAGACATAGTGGAAAAGCTGTTGGCTAAGACGTAGACGGCAAGAGACTCTAAAGACGAATGTACTGAGCTCCCCAAAGCTAAGCGCCGCTCCCGGGCGCCTTTCTGCTGAAGCCGCGCTCATGAGAGCGCTGCGTTTGTCACAATCGTCTTTGTGCAAAGAAGCTGCTTCTTCACCTCCAGGAGCCAAAGGGAGCGACAGCTTCGGAAAGGTGAGGAAGGAGGCTGAACAACCCTGGGATTGTGTGCGCAGCTTGAAAACTGATAGAAAACAGAACTTTACTACCCTCCTGCCTTTTCCAATCGCATTCACATTCAATTGGAAGGTGTTTTGGACAACTTTCTTCTTCTTCTTCTACATAACACTCTGTAGACATCCGTGCAACGTCTAAAACGTGGTCGAAAATGTTTTCTCTGCTGGCACAGTTTCTCCTTTTCCAGACATAGTGGAAAAGCTTTTGACTAAGATGTAGACGACAAGACACGCTAAAAGCGAAGGTATGGAGCTCCCCAGAGCTAAGCGGCGCTCCCATGCGCCTTTCGGCAGAAGCCACGCTTTGCAGAGAACTGAGACCCGCACAATCATCTTTGTGCAAAGAAGCCGCTTGTTCGCCTCCAGGAGCCGGAGAGAGCAGCAGCTTTGGAAAGGTGAAGAAGGAAGCTGCACAACCCTGGGATTATGCGCGCAGCTTGCAAACTGATAGATCACAGTCTCATTCGATTGGAAGGTGTTATGAACAAAAATTCAGTTAATATTTTTTTTTGTGAGAAAAAGTTACAAAAAGGCAGCCAGATCACTGTCCCTGCCATAGTTCTGCATGTTTTGTTATTGTAATCACTGGTCATTGAGGCTAATCGCTCCTTTTGTATTAGCAAAGCCTTGCCCGAGTCTAAGGTATACTTTTCCCAGAATAGTGAAGACACCTGAGAGGGTGGGGGGGGTTATGCAAAGTGACTCCAGGAGCAGAATGCTTTGTGGGACCCCGGCTCCAAAAGTACTGAGAAAACCCCAAAAACAACGAGCCACCTAAGAGCTGAGAGACTGGAGTGATGTCTGGACGTGAGGAGCCGATTGCTGAGCCTGCAGAGACACTGGAAACCTTTGTTGTTCCTCACCCTGTCTTCGAGAGCCCCCAGGCCAGGTCTGGGAGAAAGCGAGACTCAGACCAAAACAACAGCTGATGGGGGACACCATGCCCTAAAGGCTCCCACGAGGACTGGATCCGCCAGCTCTGCCCTTAGTGGACAGAGCTGCGCATATCCTCCTCCTCTGAGTCGCCCTGAGAGACACGACAGGGACTGCAGCCCTGCCGAGCTGCCAAATCCTGAGCTGATCACTTTTAATAAAGGCCTTAAAAAGGAGAAGAAGTCTCCTGGCCCCATTTTATTTCAGAAGGTGTTTTGCAAAACTTTTTTCTTCCATTTGCAAAACACTCTGCAGCCCTCCGTGCCACTTCTACAACACTGAAGGATATGATTTCTGTGCTGGCACAGTTTGTCCTTGCCAGACATAGGGGAAAATCTTTTGACTAAGATGTAGACGACAAGACATGCTAAAAGTGAAGGTACAGAGCTCCGGAGAGATAAGGGCCGCTCCCGGGTGCCTTTCGGCAGAAGTGGCGCTCCGCAGAGAACTGAAACCGGCACAATCGTCTTTGTGCAAAGAAGCCACTTCTTCGCCTCCAGGAGCCGGAGAGAGCGGCAGCTTTGGAAATGGGAAGAAGGAAGCTGCACAACCCTGGGATTGTGTGCGCAGCTTGCAAACTGATAGAAAACAGTACTTTACCACTCTCCTGCCTTTTCCCAATTAAATTAACATTCGATTGGGAGGTGTTTTGGACAACTTTCTTCTTCTTGTTACAAAACACTTTGCAGACCTCCGTGAAACTCCTAGAACATGGTCGGAGATGTTTTCTGTGCTGGCACAGTTTCTCCTTGCCAGACATAGGGGAAAAGCTTTTGGCTAAAATGTAGAGATGCTGAAAGCGAAGTGTTAAAATTACTCATCCCTGGAGTCTTGTGGCCCCTAAGAATTGTTCACAAATTAATAGCTTCCACATGCTGGAAAGGCTTGTAATTGTTGTCAAAATATTTATGTCACATCAAACCAGTGGCCCCAGAGTGCCATAGGGCCACATCAGGGCCTTGCTGAGGGGGGGGGGGTCCAGGTTCCTCTAAGTGGAGCAGCAACAGTGCTCTGAGCAGCTCCCAACACTTTTGAAAGTCCTGAGAGGGGTCTAAGGCAACCATCAGCAGAATAAAGTTAGGGAAACAGCCCAGGTCTCACCCCCCCCCTCCTCCCTGCCGCCTTGCTTAGCCTACGAAAGTGTAGCAAGGGCGGGGGGGATCGAGGGGGGGGGGGGGCGGCAAACACTCATGTCCCATTCTGTGCTGTTCTTGTGGTCCAGAAAAGGCTTCCTGAAGATAAAGGAAAGCCCTGTATCTCTCCTGGGGAAGACACCAAGGTTGTCAACATGGAGATGTGATGAAGGAGAGAAAGTTAAGAGATACAGACTCTAGCTGTCTCACAGAATGATGTGGCTCCTTGGTCACCCACTGAGAACTTTGTTTATTTCTTTTAACCAATGGGCAGTGAATGTGTATGTTGAGAGAATGTAAATATCTTGAAAAAGTATAAAAGCAACATGTTGCTATAATAAATCCGTCTTGCACCCTTCTGATGGAGTCGTGGTACTTTGTGCTGTGTTGCTCTTTATAACGACAACACAGGCCTTCAGAGACACACCGAGGAGCACTACCAGCCTGTCTCCCACAAAAACAGACCCTGGAGAAATCCCCACAAAAGCAACTCCAGCAGACTCCTCAGGGAAAAACACATTCTCAAGCTGAATCCCATCTTTCTGGTGCTCCCCATCAACTCCCATTTCTTGTTCTGTCTTCCATACTCTGACAATAGGGGCAGTACTGGCGTCAGTTTCAAAGTCCTATTATTTTTCCACAACAACACACCACAAAGGGCATAATTAAAAACTTAAAAATCCTTCTTATTCGGCAAAACTTTAAAACAGTTTCTCTTCCCTTTATTACCTGGTTCTCCATTATGTTCCTCAGTGGCTCACCTTCATTCCATGTGTCAAAGTTCGGTCCAGACTGTGAAAAATGTTTTTGTGATTCGTGTCAACTGGCAAGGGAATCAGCAAATGCTTCTATCTGCTGTGTTGAAAGTGGACACATTTCCTGGGATAACTACAAAGAACGGTTTTAAAACTTTCTGACCTAATAGCCAAATAAAGCATGGAACAAGAAAGTAGAAGTACAGTAAAGAGATGACATGACAAAAAAGACTGATGCTTAGAGTAAAATAGAGGAAGCTGTGGTAAATCTAAGGGATATTGCAACAAAGTGACTAAATGCTTATGTATAATAAAAAGCTTAAGGCACTTGTACGAGACTAAAATTATTTAGCATACACTGGTGAAGGGTCTCCCACCAGACAACCACAAGCAAAACAGGAAGCCAAAGACCACTTGGAAAGATTATGAAATTGTTGGTCCCAGCTTATTGATATCTGCTGATTTGGACTAACATAAGCACACTGGGAAATGTCTGTAGGCTTAAAAACAATATATATACTTTGGCGAACTTGTAAGTGGTGTGCGCTGTTGTCCTAGATTGCAAGGTAATGTGTGTATTCTATTTGCCATCTGTTAGAAGTGTGACAGTTATCTTCTGTTAATTGAGCAGTTTTCTTTATCTCTTCCACAAATCAATCCTCCCTCTTGGGAGACATATGCTGTTAATGAGCCATTGAGTGTCACTGCATGGCTGATAAAAATTACATCATCCCATTTTGAGATGCTCTGCCCAGGGGGAGGAGCCAAGCATTCCATCCTGAATATAATTTTGAGATTTTGGGACACTAGAGCAGCCTTTTTCCCACTGGATTCCCAGAGGAGCAGCTGTCTTCTCCATTGGATTCCCAGAGGAAGACCAGGCCCATCTACACCACTACCAGACATTCAGAGGAAAACTACACTCTTCTACAGGATCACTGCTCCAACAGAACCACACCTGTCCCTGCAGGAGGACTGCAGCCACCATCCAATTGGACTGCTACCAACACCCTGACCCACAGGGTGTCAGGTTGTATTCTGACTCTGTCAGTGTTTTTTTGTTGATGTTTATACTATTACATTTGTATGTTTAGTTTTCCTAGTAAAGGACTGTTATTCCTGTTCCCATATCTTTGCCTGAGAGCCTTTTAATTTCAAATTTATAATAATTTGGAGGGAGGAAGTTTACATTTTCCATTCAGGGGAGGCTTCTGCCTTCCTCAGCAGACACTTGTCTTTTCAAACCGAGACAGTCATTAGGGGAGCGGTGAGTCCTCAGCCACCCAGTGCTGCTTGCTTGCTTGCTTTAAAATAAAAGACATAAAAATAAAAGTAGGTTTGGCTATCGAAATTTTATATCACGGACCTACAGCAGCTCCCGGCGCTGCTTTACTCTTCACTGGAGCTCCCTGTCTTCCCCAGTGGCTCACTTTGATTCCAGGTGTCAAAGTCAATCTCATCGTGACTGGCAGCATCTCCCCGCTGCTCTCAAAAGCTGCACTGGGCCTCATCTCCAGCTGTGCCTCGCCCCATAGCCTAATTGCATTCATGGTCGGTGGTCACCATTTGTCATAGTTGAGACAGAGACAGTACAAAGCAACACACTCCATTTTCAGAAGGCTTCAAACTGTTTTTATTATAGCATGCATGCTTTTTATACATTCTTACAAAACTCATAAATTGACACTTTACTCATTGGTCACGAGAGACAAAGTGCTTATTGGAGTAGGCAGTTGCAGGTTTCTCTTATTTCTCTTTCTTTCTTGGTTTCTATGTCAACAACCTTGTTAGAAAATTCTTTTGGGGTAAACATGGATCCTCTTATCAAACTTCTCTCTGGCTCACAGAAGTTGCTGTAAAACCTCTTCCACATTAAATGATTCAAGGTGTAAACAGCTTTCGCTACTCTGCTCTGTGGGGTTTCATCACACATTCCCTTTTTTTGTTTATCTAAGATACATTTTAAAGTGCAATGCGCCTTTTCTACAATGACCTGTTTAGTTGCTAAATGGGGAATACTGGTTTGGTGTGACACACCCCAGAGCTGTAGAAATTGTCTAGTTTTTTGTGATGTGTATGTAGGTCCATTCTCTGTTTTGATGTTATGAAGGATGCCCAAAACAGCAAAGGCTAATCACCAATGTGCTATGGCATCCCGACCTTTTTCTTCTGAGTGTACTGATGCCGATATGGCAGAGGAAAAAGTATCAATTGACATATGCACATATTTTAATCATCTGAATTTGGGAATTTTGGTGATATCAGTCGGCTAGATTTGGAAGGCTTTTAAGCCACAGGTATTAACTCCCATCTGTAGTGGTGCAGTGTGGCCTTGGCAGTCAGCACAAATATTGACTATGTTATGAGCCTCTGTTCAACAGCAGAAATTGCCTCTACAGAGCTTGAACACCTTGATGAAAGAAGGGGTGTGAGGCTTTTGCTTGTGCCAGCATGTCTAGCTGTGGTGCTGTCTAGGCAGGGCTAGCTAGGTGATCTGCTTGTGTGTTGTCCTCTGTAATAAAACCTGAGAGATTTGTATGGCTTCTAGTGTGTTGAATGTAGTAGGGGTAATTTCTTGCTTGGATGGTATGCCAAAAAGTTTTTAGTAGGTCAAATAATTGTGCATTGTCAATTTCTTTCAACAGAGCTCTGTTTAATCTCTGCATTATGTCAGCAACGTAGTCAGAGTTAGTGACAATATTTAAAAGGGTATGGGGAAAACGGTGAAAAGCCATAGCTACAGCACGTAGCTCTACCAACTGAGGTGACCCATTCTTATGACCTTCCAATATTTGCTATTCACTTTCTTCCTTCCATGTTACAATTGCTTTTCCCATTTTTCCCAGAACCATTAGTTGTTGGGGAAGATGAAACAGGAAAGCCTTATTGTTCAGGTTTAGAGGAAATTTGGGGAAGAATCCCCCAAAGGCGCTCCGGTGGGAAAAGCAGACCCAATCGGCCCCTCCCCCCAACTGGTCCGGGAGGGGAAAAATACCTCCTTGGAGAAAGGTGGAAAAAAACCCCTGTTTATTAAACAATAAAACCAACACAATATCAAACAATGAGACCCCTTGCCACTCCAAAAGAGATGACAAACTGAGAAAACCCCGGGTTGAAGCTCAGCTCTCTCAGTCTTTGATCAGTCCCTCCGGTGCTGGAATTGTCGCAGGCCAGGCCTGGCCCGGTGGGCCACAGCTGCAGCTGCCGGTGCTCTCCTGGGTGTTCAGTCCAGAGCAGTTTCAAGAGGTCCAAAGAAAAAGGGAAAAAAACAGTCCAGGGAACTTCTCTGCCTCAGCTAGCTAAACTAACTAAAAGCAAAGGAGAGCTCTGTCCCGCTGTCTGTCCATCCACAGACAACACAGTCCAGGAGCAGGAATGTGGAGGAGGAGTGCAGTGTCTGAAAACAAACTCCGCGCTTCTTCTCTCCCCCCCTTCACTTTCTGGAACACTCTTAAAGGTATAAAACTTATTATTCAACATAAACAGAATGAGACGATTGGGGATAAAAGTATCATATAGTCAACCCAGGACACTTATAAATATGATTGCCTGGCAAAAGATTTTGAGAATATGGAAACTATAAGCGAGATTGAAATGAAAGCAAGCTTTGAGATCCCTTAGTTACTGAACAATGGGAAAACAATGGTGTGGCCGCTGAAGGTAATCCCCTTTTGATGAAACAAGACCCTCTGCTTGCAGGCAGGTCCAAGGGTCCGAGCAGACCCTGCCAGCTTGGCAGAAGGGGCCCAAAGAGTAGTTTTTACAGTTTAAAATGTAGCACAGTATGGTAATGTATTGATTCTTATATGCTGTATGGAAATGTTATAGGATTTGTATCTTGTACTAGATTGGTTAGTGCGAATCAGAATATTCATCACAGAAGATGATTTATTGTATTGTAATGGGAACTTCGCTTCCTTACTTTTCTATGCTTTTACACTCTTACCTCTTGTCTCTTAGCTCTTGCCTTTTACACTCTTACCCTCTCATCCATTCTACCTCTCTCTTCTCTCGGGCCTGCTCCGAGCTGCGGCTGGCAGCTCCCAGCAGGGCCCTGCACCCACGCCCTTTGCAATAAACCGCAAGTTCCACAACCTGGCTTCAGAGATCTCTTGTCTCCATCCATCCCAACCGTGCTACCCCCAGTCAATCCTACAATTAGTAAATACAGCAATACCTTTTAGGGGTGTGTGACTGTTCAGGGGTTTTAGGGATTGTGGAATCCTGTCCTGCTGAGATCTTTACCTCAGATGCATTTCTAGAGGGCTTTGGCCACACACCATGGCATACAGGGCACTGAGGGGAGGGGACACGTGACCAGGCCACGGTGGGAAAAGTGGGGTCATGGGAATTAGTAGTATGCTAATAGAACCTTCCTATATTTGATCAAGTTTCCAGTTTTCCTTCTCTGTTGGTTCAGGACTTTTTCTTATAAGGTCATGTTCTGAGTTCACCTTCTTGATTGGACCTGTGCCCCTATTCCTGGCTGCGTCTGCCCCGCCTCTGGGGTCTTTGGAATCTAGCCTTTCTAACCTGCGCCACATTTGTTATTTTCATTATTAAAGTTTTTATTTTCTGGGCTATTCCATGATTCCCATTCCTCTTTATTAGCCAGCTCCTCCCAGCTAAGCTGAGCAGGGGGATCACAGTGGACTTCCAAGCCCGTAAGGGATAGTGCAGTGGTTTTACTCATTGGCGGTAATGTATGACTCGATAAATGGTAGCTAATTTGCTCTGAGAAATTTTGTAAAGCACTTTGTAAAGCAGTGCTGTCGGCATAACACCATTTAAATTTTTCTTGCGTTACAGGTATAATGATTTTTGAAGGATCTTTTGCAGTTCATTGTAAACACTTTTGATGACATTTCATTAGTAGCTGGGCAATTAATTAAAAAATGGTAGAAGTTGTTTTTCTAGGTTGGTGAGGTAGGAACATTCATTCTAAAACATATAAAGGGTCAGACCACTGAGTATCCCATTGTCCAATAATAGCAGTAGGATGGAATTTAACAGTGACAATAAACACAGTAATACACACTTTTAAGCATATCTGGTGGACTTTTCTGTTTGTGATGACCTACTCTACTATCTCAAGAGCAGCTTTTGCCTCTGAGGTTAGTTTCCTGGGAGAAGTTAGATCACCATTACCCTTTAGAATGTGAAATAAGGGTGCTAATTGTGGTGTGGTCAACCTTAGATAGGGTCTGAGCCAGTTTATGGTACCCAAAGGTTTTTGAGCAATATTTAAATTTTGAATATTTCTTGAATATTGAATTGGCCGTGACTATATAGTCTGATCCATAATTTTGAGTTCAAGGTACTTCGAAGGTGGTTGCTGTTGTATTTTTTTTTTTTGTGCTACCTGCAGCCCAAATGTTTTTAATGATTGCATCAGGCTTGGCTGAATTAGTGAAAGGCCTGTTTTAGTTGGTGTAGCTATTAAAATATCTATGTAATGATAACAGTACACTCCTGGAAATTGTTCCCTCACTGATGATAATGTCTGAGCAACATATCATTGACAAATTGTTCAGCTGTTTTTCATACCTTGAGGAACAATTCTCTATTGATAATGCTCCAATGGTGCAGCGTTAGCAATAGAAGGTACTGTGAAAGCAAACTTTGGTGTATCATCTGGATGTAGTGGGATAGTAAAGAAACAATCTTTTAGGTCCACAATTAGAATTTCCCAGTTGGCAGGAATCATTGTAGATGGTATACTAGGCTGTAAGGTGCTCATGCTCTCCATGGTTGAATTGATTTCTCTTAAGTCATGGAGCAACGTCCGTTTTTCAGACTTTTTTTTAATAACAAACTTTGGAGTGTTCCAAGGGCTTGTGAATGGGTCTATGTGCCCTTGAGCTAGTTGTTCCTGCATCAAAGACTTAAGGGTGTGTAACTTCTCTTTCTCTAGGGGCCACTGTGGTACCCACACAGGCTGAGTGGTAAGCCTTTTTAGGGGTAGTGTGTGACATTTTATGCCCTTTAAAACAGTGGTCCCCGTTAAAAATCTGTCTCCACCTGAACTCCCCAAGCAGATAAAACATCCCTCCTTCACAGGTTCAAGTGGTGCTGTGGTGATGTAAGATCGAATGGTAGCTGTTTAACCCTCAAGATTTTTTACCAAAACATGCTTGCTGCTCAAACAGCTCTGTATGGTCCCTCTGAGGCCAGCAACAGTGGATCCCGTAGGCTCAGTGGGCGACGATGGAAGCCAAGTGTGGGCAGAGATGATGGTGATGTCTGCCCCTGTGTCAATCATACCACTGACCTTTATTTGGGAGGCCCTTGCTTGAGGCATCGTGACAGTACACACCATATTGGGCCTCTGATCACCAATAACCTGAGAGTCCAAAATACCTGAAGTTCACCTGTCAACTCAAAGCCTTGGTCTCCTCGCACCTTGGTATCTGTATTTGGGACACAAGACTTAAAAGGGTTAAACTGGGTAATTCTGTTTTTTTTCGGGGACAGTCACGGTTGGAATAGGGGTTGAAACTATTGCATGTATTTGTCTGGTAAAATCTGCATCAATAACATTATAATGTTACCTTGGATTGTGGCACTACACCTTCCAATTAACAATGCACTTAATCCTCTCCCGATAGGCCCCTGAGCCTCGAGAGGGATCTTATGTACCTTTGAGGTGCTTATGATTACTGTGATAGAGGTGGACACATCTATTCCAGCTGTTCCTCGAGTCCTTCTTGTGAGCTGATCACATAGGTTTGGACAGGAGGACATGGAGATGCTTGTGTCTTCATGTGTTTCCCCCTTGCACTGGGTTTTGTTTCACTGATCCTTGAGAGAATGTTTATTAGCACAGAATTTTGATCTGCACTGTTTGGCCCCATGACTGAGTTTTCCACACTGATTACAGCTTATGCTTACATTCCTGTGTCCATGAATTGTCCCAGTTAGAATGGGTTTATGGGGACACTTGGTTTTTAAGTGGCCTTGTTGATCACATTTATAACAATGAGGTGATATTCTTACAGCAGCTGCTACGGAGTTTGCTAACATGGTCATGTTATGAGAATTAGATCTAACCTTAGCACATGAATTTATTAATTTATTTAGTGATGGATTTTCATCAGGTAGCAGTTCTATGACCTTTCGGCAGTCGTTATTGGCATTGTCCTTTGTTAATTGCAAAATTAGATGATTTCTGACTTTACAATTTGTTTTTCCATAGCATCTTGTAATCTCTCTATAAACTGTAGATATGGTTCTTTGACTCCTTGTCTAATTTTGGAATATGTTTGGGTTGGATTTGCCATGTTAGTTACTTTAAACAGTGCCTGCAGTCTCAATTTTTTCACCTGTGCTGGTATTAATGGATGCAGCCTGGCTTGGAGTCTTGGATCCCCCACTGGTGGTAGTCCTAAGAGTTGAGAGACCCCAAGACCCCTGCTTCATAACACGGGTCCTCTCATGGAACCTTTAGATTTTTTAACTCTTGTTTTCCATGCAGATTTAAAAGCTATATACTGGACAGTTGTAAACATCAGTTTTGCCAGTTGCTTTATATCAAAGCGAGTTACCTCCTCAGTGGTTAAGAATTGTAGCATATTAGCAACGGCAGTAGAACCCAAACTGAGCTTGGCCACAAGCTGATGCAGTTCAGAGAGGATTGGCCACTGGAAAGGACAATTCTTGTCGCTGTTGAGTAAGAAAGGACACAGACTCACCAGAAGGCTGGTTTGCACAGTGCAGCAGCTTTACTTGGGATTCTCCTTTTTATATATTGTTCTGATACAGATAGACCTGATTGGTCAATTAATCAATACATTTCACCTGATTGGCTAATTAACAAAACACCTTTCTTATAAGCAATCTTTGAGAAAAACAAGAAAACTGAGAGTAGGAAAATAACACCTGCAGGTTGTTTATATTAATAAGCTATCATTGTTTATCCTCAACTCCCTAAAGTCTCACAAGCTGATTCTGGTAAAACTTATCTAGTTTTCTCGCTCTCTGACCAGGCTGTCACATCCACAGGTCCCCCTTTTTGTTTAAAGGAGGAGGCGTTTTTGTAAACCTCTGTGGGGCCTCTTGCAGTAGGGAGAAAAAACACAGCTCCAGAGGTTCCCCTAGCAGTTGCCAGTTATCAATCAGAACCTCAATCAGACGCCATTTTGAAAATGGTTGGAAAGACTGGATCTTGTGATTCCCTCTTACAAAAAATGCACTATCAATCTTAAAATCGGTTACCCAATCTAATACAATATCAATACTAAGTCTAATATAGAAACAACTTATCATTAATTTGTTCAAAGAACCTACAGTCTTAGCCTGTCATCAGTCCTTTTTTCAGAAACAAAGGATGGAACATTCACTCCCCACTCGTGGAGGGGCCATCTGATTGATGGTCGACATCTTGATCATAATTTGGAGGTTGTCTGCTGGCCACATTCAGTTTTTGGTGTCACAAATCAGGGCAGACACACCTCGCAGGTACCCATGGTACTCCAGTACCTATGGAAACACATGCATACCCGCTGCTCCAAGTGATAAGGTCATACAGGCCCTCCCACTTATTAGTGGCTAGATCCCCTATGCAGACTTTTGCTCGAGGCAGGTGCGTCTCACCTGAAGAATGCAACGAGACAAAATGATTTCAAATGACACAATTCTCTTTGGCACTGTAAGATAATTGATTGTATATAGAGCTTTTTCCAATTGACCGTGTGGTGTTTCTCCGGGCATTCCCCTTTTTTGTTTGTCCAGAACATGCTTCAAGGTACCATGAGCACATTTAACAATGGCCTGGCCTGTTGGAGAGTGTGGGATACCAAGTTTGTGTGACACTCCCCATAAGTGCAAAAACTGCCACGTCTTCTGCGAGACATAGGTGGGGCCATTGTCAGTTTTCACACAAGAAGGTATTCCCAAGTGTCGGAGGAAGGGGACCAGGACACCAGCTGGTTCATCACAGGTCCAGTTTATTGAAGAAAGTATCAAACACTTATACAGCAAATAATAAGCTTATGAATATTCTGTAAGCCAAGCAATCTATTGGTTAAACTATACCATGAACTCTTCCTCATTCCTTAGGGGTTACATCTCTCTTTTCTCATGTCTCTTTCACTATTTGTTATACTACTACAGCTAGGCCCAAGGACACACTATCTTTGCAGGTGCAGGAGTTGGAATTAGCCACGGCTTTGTAATTTTCCAGTCTCTAGCAGCTAAATTCCTAACACCCAAGACTGCAAAAGCCATCCTCCAATGGGCAGTCGCATCGCGACCATTTTCTCCAGTGTGAGCAGATGCCCACATGGCAGAGGAGAAGGTGTTAATAGGCATGTGCACATACTTAAGTCGGCCAAATTCAGCAATGTTAGTGACATCTGTTTGCCAAAGTTGCAAGGCCTTTAGGCTTCTGGGGTTCACCCCCGCTGGTAAAGGTGCAGCAAGTCCATGATAGTAAGCGCAAGAACTGACAATGTCACGAGCCTCAGTTGACATTAACGGAAATTGTCTTTGCAGGGTATGTGCACTTTGATGGAAAAAATCATGTGACGCTTTGCCTTGCGCAATTTTGTCAGGCTGAGGCACTACCCATGCAGGGTTGGCTAGTCTGTCAGCCCTGGCATTACCTTCTGCTATGAAACCTGGTAAATTGGTGTGACTCCAAATGTGCAAGATATAATATGAATGAACTTGGGCCTTAATTGCACTCCACAAGGCTTTCAATAACTGAAATAAAACTGTGCTATTGACTTCCTTCAGAAGTGAACAATCCAAACACTTGGTTATGTCTGCAACATAGGCAGAATCAGTGACAAAGTTTAGAGGCACTTAAGAAAATCTCTGGAATTCCATGGCAACTCAACCAGTTGGGCTGAGCCTGGCTCATGGCCCTCCAACATTTGCTATCCAGATTCATCCTTCCAAGTAACAATGGCTTTCCCCATTTTTCTGGAACCATCAGTGAAGACAGTGGGTCCGTGCGCTAGCACTCCTCTGCTTTTTGGCCGCAACGACAGATTGGTTGTTTTTGCCAACTGCAATAACTTGTGACCGGGCATATGATAGGCAATTTGCCCTGAAAAGTTTTGCAGCACACTTTGCAAAATAGCACTGTTAGCAAAGCTCCATTCAAAATCTTCCCGTTCCACTGGAAGAATGATTGTCGCGGGATAATCTGCCATTCATTGCAAACCACATTGACTGCATTTGATTATCAAATGAGCATTCAGCTCAAATAATTAGGGTGCCATCTTTTTTGGCTGATGGGGCAAGAAGACCCATTCCAAAATGTGCAAGGGATCAAACCACTTGTCACTTCATTGGCCAATGATACCCATAGGATAAAAATTTGGATTGGTAATGAAGACAGTGATATCAGTGGATAGATCTACTCAATGAACCTGACAAGCAGAAACAGCCTTTTGGACCTCCTCCAGTGCTTGTCACACCTCACGAGTCAATTCCCAAGGTGACCTCAGATCAGGGTCCCCCTTTAGAGTGTCATACAATGGGGACTGTTGTTTTCTAGTTAGTCCCAAATAGGGACGCAACCAGCTGATGACACCCATCAATTTCTGGGCATCATTTAAGGTCTTAATAGAATCTGAGAATTGTACCTACTGATGCTGAATACTTCGGTCAAGAATTTTGATTCCCAGATATTTTCAAGGATGGTGCTGTTGAACCTTCTCCGGGGCCACTTGCAGCCCATAAGCATGCAGGGCAGACAACAGCTGAGGCCGCATCCTCAGCAACTCATCATGGGTAAATGCTGCTACCAGGATGTCATCCATGTAATAATAACAACATGTGTCTGGAAACTGATCATGAACTCCAGACAAGGCCTGAACCACATACCACTGACAAATAGTCAAGCTATTGCAACAGCCCTGTGGCAAAACTTTCCATTGATATCTCTGCACAGGTTAGGCATAGTTGATCGAAGGCACTGTAAAAGCAAACTTTGGTTTGTCATCAGGATGCAAAGGAATTGTGAAAAAACAATCCTTCAAATCAACGATCAAGATCTCCCATCCCACAGGGAGCATGGTGGGTGAGGGCATACCAGGCTGCAATGCCCCCATGCTTTCCATCCCTGCATTAATTTTTCGGAGGTCCTGTAACAGCCTCCATTTCCCAGATTTTTTCTTTATCACAAAGACAGGAGTATTCCAGGGACTAGTAGAAGGATCCATGCATCCCTGTTGAAGTTGTTCCTGAACCAATTCATGAAGGGCGACCAATTTTTCTTCTGTCAGGGGCCACTGGTGAACCCAAATGGGTTTGTCCACCAGCCACCGTAAAGGCAGTGTAGGATATCTTCTGCCCTTCAACACAGTGGCCCCAATTAAAAATCCATCCCAATTCACACCCCGCAGGCAGCCAAAACATCCCACCCCCTGAGATTGATCGGAGTTGGAATGACATAGGGCCTAACTGCAGCTGTCTGCCGATTCGCGTTACTGATCAGCACAGACCATTGGCTTACCAAGGTACATGCAGTATTGGAATATGAGTCCCAATATAACCAGTTAGATTGTGCTTGGGTCAGTGTGACCCTCGCTGCTGAGCCAAAGGTGGCACTGTGGTGCTTTACCCCAGAGATACCTTGGCTGCTGGAGGTTGCAGCGGGACACTGAACAGGTCCAGGCTTGTCAGGGACTCCGTTTACCTCAGGAGAGAGAGCTTCTGGCGATGGTGAAGAGATAAAGGAGAGGATTCTGCTGGAGGGTTGCCAGATGTTTATTCCATGGTTACAGAGGTCTGAACCGGGGCAACTGCTGCCAACAGAATGGAGGCCGCATGGTCTCATTAACCTTTTAAGCTCCGGGACAGAGGAAGGGGAGGGGACAGGTGAGCTACCAACCAGGTGAAGGGGCAGGGTCTCAAGGGACTAGGGACACCTATCCAATGTCCCCCAGGCCTGAGGGACCAACCACACGATGCCTTGCTGGTATGTTAGCCTGATTGACAGGGCATACTCAGCAAGGGGCGAGGGGGAAGGGAGAAGGTATAGGCACACGTGGGAAGGGACCCGGAAGTTTAAAACAGGGCATTGCAACACACCGCAACAATGCAGCATCCTCCACCCCTTCGATGGCTGACCCTATGGGAGCCAAAGGCCACATAGGAGGCCACACAGAGAGGGGTACAACTGTCACATCTGCCCCTGTGTCGATCAAACCTTGAAGCCCGATCTTCTGAAGGCAGGCACCCAGTAGGATCAGGGTGCACACCATCTGGGGTCGCCATGCAGAAATATCCGCAGACCAGAGGACTTGTGGCAATCCCATGGATTCGAAGCCACCATTCCCACGAGTCCACTGGCCAGTCCTGGGGGCACATGACTGAAAAGGCACAAGTTGAGCAATACGAGTTACTGCTGGAGTAGTGATGGGGGGGTGGGTGTGGAAACCATAGCACAAATTTGACCTGATAAACCAGAGTAAATGATACCTGGGTGAACAAAGATTCCTTGGTGGGTGACACTAGATCTTCCCACAAGCAGTGTGCTCAGTCTTTGTCCCAAAGGTCCAAACACATCCAAAGGAACCTTGTGTTCACGACAGGATTCTAAGATGACTGCAGTTGCGGTACATGCATCCATCTCGGTGGAGCTGTGGGTGCTACCTCCAAGCTGGCTGGGCAGGGCTGAGCTGGCACCATGCCCTGAGGAATTATTTGTGCCAGAGTGCATTTCCCCTCTGCACTCATCTTCCTGTTTCCCAGGCCTACCAAAGATTGGCCATTAGCATGGTATTTAGACTTACATTGGTTCACGTAATGACCTGCCCTGAGGCATCCTAGAGCACAAGAAAGTGGTACTTGGCCCTGTTTGCGCATTCCTTGCTTTTTCTTGTCCCTCTTTTTGCTCTACTTCTGTTGTCCACCCCCTGAGGATATCTGGCCTGGATGTAAAGCAACTGTCAGAGGAGACACTTTGTGGTCTACAGCACCTATCTTGACAAATGCGTTGACCATGTCTGTTAGCGTCGGGTCACCTGGAAGAGATCTATGATCTTCCGGTGCTCACTGTTTGCCTTGTCCTGAGCTAACTGCTTGCATAAAATCCTCCTCAAGGTATCATCTACAACCTGTTTCTCCAGGGCAGCTGCAAGCTTCTCAACAAATGGCAAAAAGGGTTCATCTGCTCCTTGAGTTATTGACGTATATCATGGTCTGGGGGAGGCCATTTCAATAGCTCTTAACAATGCATTAAATCCTACCCTTTGACTCTGCTCAAGAATGGCAGAGTCCCAGGTAGTCTGAAAATCAGGATTGGAAAAGGCCTGTTCTCCGAGGAGAACGTCCACCCCCACATAAAACCTAGGATCTCCCTAAGGCAAAAGCCTGTTGCCTGCTGCAACCCTTTTAGCGGCCTGCCTCCAGTTGTCCAGAAAAATCCCAAATAGCACAGGCTGGAACACTGCCTGAGGTATATGTCTATTATCAAATGGAGCAAGCAGATCTGTGTTTAGCACTCTGAGAACTTGCATAACTTTTACGGAGCCAAGGCCATATTTCACAACCTTCTCTTGCAAACCTTGGACCACCCGCCAGGCAATCACATTGTGCTTGTCAGCGTGTCCTGAATTTGGGACAGCTTTATACACGGGAAAAGCTTGAACTTCTCCTTGTGGCAGAATATGGTCTCCCTGAACTACCTGTGTCTCCTCCACAAATGCTGGATGAACTGTTTGACCAACACCTGTGGCCCCTTCCCCCAGATCTAGTGTTGTGTCAGCTCCCCACTGTGGCATTCCCACCCTGTCCAACAGGTCCCAATCCCCAGCTTCTGAAGCTCGCGTCTTAACTACATCCCAAAAGCTGTGAGGGTTCTTGGGGCACAAGGTCACCCAACAGGGAGGCAAAGTCCAGACATTACGCAGGGACGAAGACGCCACCAGGTCACACCCCCACCCGGGGGCTGGCCGTTGGCATTCATCACTGTTGCTATCACCATCCAGGGATGGGGAGGACAGCCTGTGGGCAACAGGGGATGGTGTGTTGGCCAAAGGCTCCAAAGTTGAAGGACCAACTGAGGACTGTGAAGCTGTGTCCCGGCCTCCTGCTGGGCTAGTTTGCCCCTGAGCAGGCAGCATGGGCTGGATAGCTCAATCTTCTTTCAGGGTGTACTGGTTTAGGGCAAATTTGTTAAAGAATCTGCAAAGGAGGGCCCCTCCAGAAAGCGAAACCCACACGGCCCCTCCCCCCAACCGGTTCGGGAAAAAATTCCTCGGAGAGAGGTGGAAAGAACCTGTTTATTTGACTGGCCCCGCACCCCCCAGCACACAAAATGAACAATACCCAATGACACCGCTCTGAGAAAGATGGCAAAATCAGAAAGTCTCTTTCGGGGGGGGATGGTTGCTCTGTTCTCAGTCCCTCCGGCGCTGGGCCAGCCGCTGCAGCCGAACCTTCGGTGTTCCCGGGTCCCAGTCCGGAGCAGGTTCGAGATGGTCACAGGAACAGGAGAGGAGAAACAGTCCAGGAAGCAATGTGGACTGTTTAGCTAGAACTAGCTAATAAGCAGAGGCAGAAAGCAGAGCAGAAGCAAGAGCAGAAAAAGAGAGCAAGCAAAAGCAGCAAGCTGAAGCTGGAAGTGAAGAAACAGCCCCATGTACCGCTTGTCTCTGTGTCCTGATAAGAGAAACCCAAACAAAACTTCCACTCTTCAGAGCCAGTCTTAAAGGCACAGAACAGATGAATGGGGATATACAAGCATCATAACGTCACCCCAGGACACAGGGACAGAGTGTCCAAATACCCAGGCTGCTCTTAGCCACAGACAACCTTAGCAAGCTTAAGGGATATCAGCTCTTTAGTGATTTGTCAGCTATCTTATGATTTCAGCTCTTTGCTTGCTAAGGCACCAATGCAGGCCGACCGAGAAAGCAGATGGGAGAGAGGAGAAGACTCGTCCTGGTGTTCCACAGTGATGGCTTTATTGGGGGTATGTAAAGGGTTCCAGTGACAGCTCTTCTAACCAGAATGGGCTAAAACAGCCCTTTATATAGGGTATAGGGGGATCCAAACTTGTCCAATAGCAGGGTGTCCTGGTTTAGGACAAATTAGGGGAAATCTCCAAGAGGGAGCCCCCCAGAACAAAACAAACCTCCAACCACCCCTCCCCCAACACCGGGTTCGGGAAGGAATTTCTCGGAGGAGCAAAGTGGAAAACAAAACCTATTTATTTACAAGTAACAAAAGAACACTCCCCAACACAAGAAAAGAAAAGGGACCAGACTGTGTTGTGGAGGGCGCCGAATCTTCTCTAGCAGGCTTCGGGTGTCCTGGAGCTCGCAGGTCAGAATCCGCAGAATCCGGAGCCGGTCCAGTATCTTCAGGGGAGGGTAAGAAAGAGAGAGAGAGAACAAAAGAAAAAGGAAAAAAAAAACAGCGCAAAAGCAAAAAGCAAGCAAGCAAGCAAGCAGCTAGCAAAAGCCAAGCAGCAAAAGCCAAAAGCCAAAAGTGCCTGGTCACACCCCCCCCCCCCCCCCCTCCTCTCTTCCCCATCCCGCCACAGCCAGACTGCCGGGGGGGGGGGTGGGGGAAAAGGCACAGCTGCCAGACATAACACACGATATTGGGATAAAGGCTGTCACCCCACGACACTCCACCCCTTATCCCATATCGTGAACATACAATAAAAAACATTCATTTCACTTACTCACACCTTTTGACACTTACGCATTCCTCTCATCTTACTTGCTCAAACCTTTGACACTTACAGTTTCCTTCTGTCTCACATTCAACAAACAATGACAGTCATATATGAGTCTCATCCCACAATCAGGTCTCCCTGAGGTACACACCGTGTTGTTCCATCTTTCTGCATTATCCACCATGTATTACCTGGTCCTTGAGCAAAGACAATCCCACGGATGGGTTTGTCTGTACTCGAGGCAGGGTTGATCCATACTGTCTTTCCCAACAAACCTCTGACATGGGCCACTGGGGCTTTATCCCCATCTACTATATTAAGGAGCTCAGACTGAGCAGGACCCGCTCGGTTGGTGGAACCTCGAGTGTTAACTAACCAGGTAGCCTTTGCCAAATGCTGCTCCCAGTTTTTTAAAGACCCCCCTCCCAATGCCTTTAAGGTGGTTTTTAACAATCCATTGTACCTTTCCACCTTCCCTGCAGCTGGTGCATGATAGGGGATATGGTATACCCACTCGATGCCATGTTCCCTAGCCCAAGTATTAATAAGATTGTTTTTAAAATGAGTTCCATTATCCGACTCAATTCTTTCGGGAGTACCGTGCCTCCAAAGGACCTGCTTCTCAAGGCCCAAGATAGTGTTACGGGCTGTAGCATGGGACACAGGGTAGGTTTCCAACCATCCTGTGGTGGCTTCTACCATGGTTAGTACATAGCGCTTGCCCTGGCGTGTCTGGGGCAGTGTGATGTAATCAATCTGCCAGGCCTCCCCGTATTTGTACTTAGACCACCGCCCCCCATACCAGAGGGGCTTCAGTCGCTTGGCCTGCTTAATGGCAGCGCACGTCTCACAGTCACGAATAACCTGAGAAATACTGTCCATGGTTAGATCCACCCCTCGGTCTCGTGCCCACTTATAGGTGGCATCTCTACCCTGGTGGCCTGAGGCATCGTGGGCCCATCGTGCTAAGAATAACTCTCCCTTATGCTCCCAGTCGAGATCTATCTTCAACTCCCCTATCTTTGCAGCCTGATGTACTTGCTGGTTGTTTTGCTGCTCTTCATTAGCTCTACTTCTGGGGACATGGGCATCTACATGGCGAACCTTCACAGGTAACTTCTCTAACCGAGTAGCGATATCTTTCCACTCTTCCGCAGCCCAAATTGGTTTTCCTCTGCGCTGCCAGTTGGCCTCTTTCCATCTCTTCAGCCATCCCCATAGAGCGTTGGCTGCCATCCAAGAATCGGTATACAAATAGAGCCTTGGCCACCTCTCTCTCTCTGCAATACCTAGGGCCAGTTGAATAGCTTTGATTTCAGCAAATTGACTGGATTCACCCTCTCCTTCAGTAGCCTCTGCAACCCGTCGAGTGGGACTCCATACAGCTGCTTTCCACCTCCGTTTCATCCCTATGACACGACAAGAACCATCAGTGAATAGGGCGTAACGTGTTTCTTCTACTGGCAACTGATTGTATGGCGGAGCTTCCTCAACCCGGGTCACTGGCTCTTGCTCCTCATCTGCGACACTAAAGCTTTCACCTTCGGGCCAATTTGTAATTATTTCTAGAATCCCAGGGCGATTTAACTTCCCAATCCGAGCGCGCTGCGTAATGAGGGCAATCCACTTACTCCAAGTAGCACTGGTGGCATGGTGGGTAGAGGGAACCTTTCCTCTGAACATCCATCCCAGCACCGGTAGTCGGGGTGCGAGAAGGAGTTGTGCCTCTGTACCAATCACCTCTGAGGCGGCTTGGACTCCTTCATAGGCGGCCAAGATTTCCTTTTCTGTTGGAGTATAGTTATCTTCAGACCCCCTGTAGCTCCGACTCCAAAATCCCAATGGTCGGCCTCGGGTCTCGCCAGGTAGCTTTTGCCAAAGGCTCCAGGACAGACCATGGCTCCCGGCTGCAGAGTAGAGCACATTCTTCACATCTGGTCCTGTCCTGACTGGACCAAGGGCTACAGCATGAGCGATCTCCTGCTTGATCTGGACAAAAGCTTGCTGCTGCTCAGGGCCCCAATGGAAGTCGTTCTTCTTGCGGGTAACCAGATAAAGGGGTCTCACAATCTGACTATACTCAGGGATGTGCATCCTCCAGAAACCTATAGCACCTAAGAAAGCCTGTGTCTCCTTCTTATCAGTTGGTGGGGACATAGCAGTGATTTTGTTAATAACATCCGCAGGAATCTGACGCCGTCCATCTTGCCACTTCACCCCCAAGAACTGAATTTCTCGGGCAGGTCCCTTGACTTTGCTCTTCTTAATGGCAAATCCGGCGTCCAGGAGAATATGAATTATCTTCTCTCCTTTCTCAAACACTTCTATTGCCGTGTTCCCCCAAACAATGATATCGTCAATATATTGTAAATGTTCTGGAGCCTCACCCTCTTCTAGTGCAGCCTGGATCAGTCCATGACAGATGGTAGGACTGTGTTTCCACCCCTGGGGCAATCGGTTCCAGGTGTACTGCACTCCCCTCCATGTAAAAGCAAACTGAGGCCTGCATTCTGCTGCCAGAGGGATGGAGAAAAACGCGTTAGCTATATCAATGGTCGCGTACCACTTTGCTGCCTTGGACTCCAGCTCGTACTGCAGTTCCAGTATGTCCGGTACAGCCGCACTCAGTGGTGGAGTCACTTCATTCAAGGCACGATAGTCCACAGTCAATCTCCACTCTCCGTCAGATTTTCGCACGGGCCAGATAGGGCTGTTAAAGGGTGAGTGGGTTTTACTGACCACCCCTTGGCTCTCCAGCTCTCGAATCATCTTGTGGATGGGGATCACAGCATCTCGATTCGTCCGGTACTGCCTGCGGTGCACTGTTGAGGTGGCAACTGGCACTCGCTGCTCCTCTACCTTCAAAAGTCCTACTGCAGATGGGTCCTCTGATAGTCCAGGCAAGGTATTCAATTGTTTAATACCCTCTATCTCAACCGCAGCTATTCCAAAAGCCCACCTGAATCCCTTAGGATCTTTGTAATAGCCATTCCGGAGAAAGTCTATGCCCAAAATACACGGAGCCTCTGGACCAGTCACAATTGGATGTTCCTGCCACTCCTTCCCAGTCAAGCTCACCTCAGCTTCCAACAACGTCAACTGTTGTGATCCCCCCGTCACTCCAGCAATGGAAACAGGTTCTGTCCCCACGTGTTCCGATGGCATTAAGGTACATTGTGATCCAGTGTCAACCAATGCTTCATAGTCTTGTGGCTCTGATGTGCCAGGCCATCTGATCCACACCTTCCAAAAAACCCGGTTCTCCCGTGCCTCTTCCTGGCTGGAGGCAGGGCCCCTCTAAGCCAGATTGTCCTTCTTTCCTTGGGCATATGCCTTGGAAGTTCCTTCAAGGGGATCGGACATGTCATCGTCATCGTCATACTTAACATCTCGGCTACGAGCGACCGGAGCTGCTATCTTTTTGGTTATACTTTCTCTTCTCTTCAAATCACGCACCCGTTGTGCCAAAGCAGCGGTGGGTTTTCCATCCCATCTTCTCATGTCTTCTCCAGACTCACGCAGGAAAAACCATAACTCAGCCCGTGGGATGTACCTTCTCTCCCCATCAAAGGAGCGCTGGCGTTGGACACCAGGGCTTCTAATTTGTACGGCTGAGATTTCAATAAGGTCCTCCTTAATCTCTTCCCGGAGTTTCTTATGATTCTCCTCTATTTTGTCTTCTAGTTTCTGCAGTCGGGTTTCCACTGTTGCAATTCTGGCATGAGTTGGGCCATGCACAGCATCTGCGTACGCTCGAAGCTTCTTTGCCATATCGAGCACAGTCTCATATGTATCATCTCGCTTCATTATTGCTAGGGCGGAAGCGTATTCAGGTGGCCCAAGTCGCACAAGTTTCCTCCACATTATCGGAGTGCATGGTACCAGGTCCGGATTCCTAGTTGTTGTGTCATCTGAGAAAACGAGCTCTGCGACCGCCATCTCTCTCAGGCGTTGGATCCCCTGTTCTATGGTCTTCCACCGTGTCTGCTGCATATAGAGATCATCCGTACACAGGTACCGTTCTGCTACGCTTCTTAGGACCCGTTCCCAGAGGCTGTGAGGGTTAGCCCCCTCATCACACCTTGATCGATGGCAGGATCATGTGACAGGGATCCCAAATGCCTCACTTCAGTACCATCCAAAATCGTAACCTCCCCTGCAGCATCCCAAAGGCGGACTAACCAACTAATAATAGATTCGTCAGGTTGTCGGCTGTAATCCTTTCTTAGGCCTCTGAGGTCCTTCAGAGAAAAGGAGTCAATATTGGCTCCAGATTCTGTGCCCCTTGATGTGGCCTCTGATTTTGGTGAGGGTCCTTCTTCTGCATCATCGTCATCATCCTCCACCTTCCGATCGGTCTTGCCTTTACACTTTCCACCTCTTGTATTAGCTGCAACAGCCATGGTTTGGGGCCTATTGTCTGATTCAGCTGCTAGCCTGGAGCCTGGGATGTTAGCTGCAGCCTGGGTCACTGGGATAGTAGCTAACTTATCTCCCTGTTCCCTTTCTGCTATCTGCTGCTCCACAGTATCTAGCAGAGTACGGTAAACAAACGCCAAGGCCCAGCTCACTGCAGTAATCCTTTCTTCCTTAGTATTACCATGGCACTTCTCCCTCAAATACTTTGCCACCTCGACTGGATTCTGAATTTGATCAGATGGAAAGTCCCAGTCTATAGGATCAGAAAATTCCTTTAAAGTCTGGCCCATATCTTCCCATTTTCCACTCCAGTCAAGATTTTTCCTGTTTTGTTTTACTCCTGAATCAGGAGTCTCTCTAACCCCTCTAGAAATCTCAGCTTTCATTTTATATACACTCCAGACAGTATAGACAAGGCTTAATAAATTAAATGCCAGAAAGATGGTTTCTTTCAAACTCAGGGGAAAGTCAGTATTTTCTAATAGAGATGTCAACAATTTGTAGGAGAAGAAGGAAGACAAAGGCTGAAAAGCCCCTTCCTCTTCTTCTCCCCAAACAAACTGAGTACACAGCCATGACAACAATCCATACATTCCTGAAATAAAGTCCAGCACTGTTATCCGACACATCATCACACATAAGGCCAGCACAATGATTATTCTGGTTAGTGCCCCCGCTTACAAAAGCTACTTATTAGGGACAACATCAGAGCTATTTTGGGGTAAGGAAATAACCCTAGGGACCACAAAGGTATTAAAACTTCAAAAGCCCCTAGGGACCAGAAAAACCGGCAAGCTTCCACTCCAAATGACATTATGAATCACCAATATGCCCACAAAACAACCAAAACCAAAATATTATTGTTATAGTTTTTTTTTCCACTGTTTTTGGCCTCCGGTTTCCCGGCCAACGCACCAAAAAATTTATTGTCCTGGTTTAGGACAAATTAGGGGAAATCTCCAAGAGGGAGCCCCCCAGAACAAAACAAACCTCCAACCACCCCTCCCCCAACACCGGGTTCGGGAAGGAATTTCTCGGAGGAGCAAAGTGGAAAACAAAACCTATTTATTTACAAGTAACAAAAGAACACTCCCCAACACAAGAAAAGAAAAGGGACCAGACTGTGTTGTGGAGGGCGCCGAATCTTCTCTAGCAGGCTTCGGGTGTCCTGGAGCTCGCAGGTCAGAATCCGCAGAATCCGGAGCCGGTCCAGTATCTTCAGGGGAGGGTAAGAAAGAGAGAGAGAGAACAAAAGAAAAAGGAAAAAAAAAACAGCGCAAAAGCAAAAAGCAAGCAAGCAAGCAAGCAAGCAAGCAGCTAGCAAAAGCCAAGCAGCAAAAGCCAAAAGCCAAAAGTGCCTGGTCACACCCCCCCCCCCCCCCCCCCTCTCTTCCCCATCCCGCCACAGCCAGACTGCCGGGGGGGGGGGTGGGGGAAAAGGCACAGCTGCCAGACATAACACACGATATTGGGATAAAGGCTGTCACCCCACGACACAGGGGTTAAGGGAAAGTGACCTATGGGGTTTCAGAGAGATAAGCAGGGGTCCGAATGGCAGAAGACAGGGGCTTCTTTGCTATTTCACCAAGACTTAGCATTTCCTATCTTTAAGCTTCTGCTCTCCATGGGGCCCCAGCAGGCTCACAGCCTGATACAAAGCTGAGGTGCTGGTTACAAGCCCAGACACACGGGGGCCCAGCCACGGATGGTGTGGCTGGAGGTACAGGGGCGAGTGGGGCAGCTTCAGCTGGCGGTGCTGCCGCAGTGGCTGTGGGCTGCAGTGGAGAAGCTACAAAAGACATTAAGTCAACCAAGTCAGCCACCGCACAGGGAGGAGGAGAAGGCAGTTGTTCCGCAACCAAAGGTGGAGGGGGGTGAAAGGGAACACAGCTCCTGTTGTGTGATTTACCGTTCGGAGACACAGCGCTGATGCGGAGGTCACAGATGCTGTCGTCTGTGCAGGCACCATGGAAAAGGAGGGGGAAGCTGGGAGGGCATGTGATGTCAGCTGGAATAAACACTCGCCGGGAGACGCTGACGATGGGCATGGCCAGTATAGCTGCACAGGCTCTGTGGCTGATGACAAGGGAGCCAAGGGAGCGACCACTGTGGTCGTGATAATTGCCAGTGGTGGAGACCACTCCACCCTCACCTGTGATGTGGGGGAGGGAACTTGAGTCAGGAACAGCAGCTCCTGCCAGCTGTGAAAGAGTTGGTCCCTGACTTGCAGGGGGGAGAAGGTGGGGCCGACTAGTGGGGCCAAGCAGCTTGTGGGGCAGCGCAAGACCACCCCCCTGCCCCCCACCAGGCAGAGGCAGGCATAACCAGAGTCTGGAGTGGGGCCACCTGTCGCAGTGGCTCGCCAGCCGCTCTTCGCAGGGCAGGGGAAGACTGACCCATCAGCCACAGTGGTGATAGTCTCAGCGCCACCGGTGGTGAGGAAGGAGCCGAAAGTGACACAAACAGGGAGGGCCCATCCCCAGTGCACAGCCAAAACGCAGCTATGGGTCTCAGTGGTGTCAATTTTACAGGAGGAGGAGACAATGGCCTCACAGAGTTGTAGGGACAAGGATTAGTTGGCAGAACATAATCTCTAGATGAGATATAAGTTCCGCGGGGAGTCCCCACACCCTCTGCCGGTTAGCACAGAGCCAGAAAAAAGCCGGCAGCCACCCAGTCTGACAATCCTCCCCCGGGGTGTCAGCGCCCCCATAGGCAACATCTTCGCCCTCTGAGGTCTCCACTTCCGACTTGCTGGCCGCCTGGGTGTGGGCTCGGAAGACATGGGACAGGAGTCCCCATACAAACATAAGTCGAGGCACCGTGAAATCCCCTTTAGAAATTCCTTCCAAGACCCTGTGGCCCAATGCTTCCCACAAGTGTGGACTGAAATCGATGTCCACATTCACCAGAAAGTCATGAGATTTGGCCCAGGCTAACAGAGCACAGAGCGAATCATCCAACATAGAGACTCCCATTAAGGAAATCATGTCCCTCCACACAGAAACAATCGCACGCTCTTCTTTAGAAGCGTGACTCCCCATCATGGAAACACTGTCTCCCAACCTCCAGCAAAAAGTACAGACTGTCTGCTGTGCTGGGGAATTCGTCCCCACCCATGCTTCTAAACTATCAGGACAAAACTGCAATCCCAGTTTTTCCAGGAAGATGCGGGGAAAGGTCATTGCCTCTCCCGGGCAACAGAGGGTGTCCAGATGCGGGCAGACTGCACGGGCACTGCAGGGTCCTGGTGGAATTCCGGCAGGGGTCCCAAGTGTCTCCATCTGTCCCACGATCCACAAGGGGCCAATTGATGTAAAACACGGTGTGGTCACCAGATGTCGCTGTTGAGTAAGAAATGACACAGACTCACCAGAAGGCTGGTTTGCACAGCACAGCAGCTTTACTTCGGAGTCTCCTTTTTTTACATTGTTTCGATACAGATAGACCTGATTGGTCAATTAATCAATACATTTCATCTGATTGACTAATTGACAAAACACCTTTCTTATAAGCAATCTTTGAGAAAAACAAGAAAACTGAGAGTAGGAAAACAACACCTGCAGATTGTTTATAATAATAAGCTATCATTGTTTATCCTCAACTCCCTAAAGTCTCACAAGCTGATTCTGGTAAAACTTATCTAGTTTTCTCGCTCTCTGACCAGCTGTCACATCCACAGATCCTCTACAGCTTTATAACATTGATGGCTGTATCATCACCAATGGAGGCTGCGGCAAGTAAATTTCGGCCAGCCCGCTCCCAAGTTTTTAAGTCTAGAGTGGCCCCTTTGGACACACTCTATTTGTGACTCTTGCACCACATCAGCAAGGCTAGCAGAGTCCCCTCGTTGTAATTAATCCGTCTTTTTTTAAGAAAGAAACTTCATGCATTTAGAACGGGGTCTTCTGGTGTAGAGACCCATGATCCCATCCTGGCAGCATCTTATATTTACAGAGGCTCCAGACCAAAGACAGCTCTCCACTGTTCTTCTAGGCAACTCTAACTGTTGGCAGGTCTGCATGCTGCTCTTCTCCGCTGGGGTTTCGTAACTCAGAGGTTGTAGGCAGCTCTAAAGGATGCCCCGCAGTTCTCCGTACCACTCTTTGCTATTGAAGGCTGTGGGCAGCTCTTCAATGCTGCCCCGCCTGTCTCCTTGCTCTTCTCGCGGTAGCTGTTGGATCACATTGGGGTCACCAATTGTTACAGCAGCGAAGACAGGCAAAGTGATGTAGGAATGGGCCCCCTGTTGACGGAGTGACTAAATTATTCTTTGTCTGCTTAAAAATGCAAAAAGCCCAGAAGTTTCTCTCCCAATTTGGTTCAAAGACACCTCATAGGACCTTTTGGTCTTCACCTAAGTCCTGGAGTTGTCTGATTGGACAGAGGCCAAGAGGTCCTGTCTAGGTAATTCACTAGAAAAGGAAGAGAACAAAGGAAATAATTGCTTTTGTGGGGTGTTTTAGCAGAAGCAAGAACCTCTTGCCCCGGCTCAGTTTTTCTCTGTAAGAGCTTTGCTATTTTGTGTTTTATTAAATCTTTTCCTGTTTCCAACACTACTTCATAAGCCATCCTGCTAATTTTATGCCATTTGGAGTAGCTAGGCTATATCGGATGTGTTAAGTTCCCTGAGAGCTAATAAGACCTGGCTCAAAGGAAAACCTATCAAAGCGACAGGCACACACCAAGTTCTTGCAGCAACAGCTCAAGTTTACTGTGTGGCCGCTCCTTTTATAGGGCTTTCAAATTTCCCGTGCTTACAGGCATGATTTGTCAAGGGTCTCAA
The DNA here is from genome assembly GCF_028769735.1 of Zonotrichia leucophrys gambelii. Classification (NCBI taxonomy): domain Eukaryota; kingdom Metazoa; phylum Chordata; class Aves; order Passeriformes; family Passerellidae; genus Zonotrichia; species Zonotrichia leucophrys. The sequence continues at coordinate 412,862 of NW_026992241.1, forward strand.
GTCCACCCAGCTCACTGGCCAATGATATGGGTGCATCCATGATTCAAAGGGATTGGCTGAGGTCTTCTCTTTGAATTTGAATCTGACCTATTGTTATTGTGTTCGGGGACTTGTTTCTCTTACCAAGCTAGGCTGGTCAAGCTGGTATTTGCTAAGACAAATTATTTGTGCAGCTTATAGACCAGTCATAGCTGTCACAGCTCCCTGCCTCTGCCCAGAGGCATTACCAAGGACTTTGCATGAATCTCCTGGGAATGTGACTTTTCTTCCCTGGGAGGTGCAAGGGGGCACTGGTGCATGGATCTGTCTGGGGTTATCTTTCTCAATGAGAGTTGGCCCTGAAACCTGCTTTGCAGAGTGGGAGCTGCTCACTGCACCCTCAGGCTAGATACCAACACCCCCTTCTGCAGCAGAGCCACCTTAGAAGGGTAAAGACCTGTCCTTGCAGACAGGTCTCAGTTTTGGCAGCCCCAAATCCCCAACCCTTGCACTGCCCTGCTGAATGCCCTCATGGGGGCCACTGACAGCCTGTCCAATCTTTTGGGACCCTCCAGGGGCTGTGGGGCAGGACAAGGGGCAATGGCACCTCCTGGAGGTGCACAGTCCCTGGTTGCTTCCCTAACACAGTTCTCGATTTTGTGTCCCTTCCAGAGCTCTGTAGACTGTACTTTGGTTGGGAGGAGGCTGAAGAGTGGGCTGTGTCTCAAATAGTGAGTCTCTCAGCAGCTTCAAGGGCCAGCCATAGGGGCCTGGGATGCCTAGCCACTCCTGAACTCTGCAGCCCCTTGTCAGGGTCAAGTTGGGACAAATCCTCTTCCTTTCCTTACCCCAGGCATCTCCACTCCACAAGACCCCAGGCTGTGGGGCAGAGGGTGGTTTTTTCTGCCCCTGGGGGAAGGAAAGTGTGTCCCACCTCCACCAAAGAAACAGACAGGGGCACCTGGAGAGGGATCCACACTGCCAGGGACACAGGCAGGCCAGGGCCCCATGCTCTCTGTTTTGACACTGATCTTCTCTCTCAATGTGAATATCTCTGTCGTGGTTTGAGAGAAAGTGAGTTTTTTGGGATGCTGTGGTCAAACCAATAGGTGCTCAGATTTGAATATTGGCATGTTGTGTGGCCACTGGGGACATGGATACGCCTCTGAGAACACGGGGGGGGGGTTAAAAGCAGAGAACTCCCAGGAAAACTTTCTCTTGGGTTCCAGTGGGTGAAAGGTTCAGACCTCCCCTGCCCAGCTGCTGCGGCTGGGCTGGGGAGGGGAAGCCATGCGGCTGGGTGAGGTAGGCCTGGGCACTGAGGATGGAAGGGTGGAGGAGTACCAAGAGACACTGGCCCGCCACCCCCCCCCAGGAGAGAGAGCCAGTGTCTGTGCCTGTGCCACCTTGAAGTTGATAGCACGCCGGCTGAGAAGGAGAAGGGGGGGTGCGGTGAGAAGGTGCCCGGCAGGGCAGCTTGGGAGTTCTGGACAGGCAGAGCCTGCGATTTTTAACCCTTTTCTTGGATGATGGAAACCTTACAAATGCTGATCCTCCTCTTGAATGAGAAGAGAGATAGGGATGAATAGCAGGAAATGGGCAAGCGTGATGCAAGTTCGTGCAAGTGAAAGATGTCTGAGAGAACTTGAGAAGAATTCTAGGTGGCAGGAGATGGAGTGGCCTTTGGCTGGACTTTTCTTGTATAGCCATGGACAGAACCATTTTTCCTGTGACACAGAGACTGCATCTAGTGGGAGGCAATGGCTCAGAGCCAAGAGAGTTGAGTGTTGTTATGTGAAGGAGTGTGGGAACAGAGACGGCCGGGTGAGGAGGGTGGTTGGTGCCCTTGATCTTCAGTGGAGGAGAAGATCTCTGTTCTTGAGACCCCTCGGCCCCAGGGGGTGAAATTTGGAGGGGACAGGTGTCCTGAGAGTGAGAGATTGTGCTCTGTTTTGGAACTGGACAAAGCACCCTTAAAAGGAATACCCTAGAAGCAGCTCTGGTCCATGTGCAGTGGTGAGAGCACTGGACATGGAAGGAAGATGTCACGATGGCAAATGATCTCTGGGTGGTTCCACGTGTGACATGGAAACACACGAGGTTTCAACTGTGTTTCCTGGGGAAGCCTATGGCACAAGAGGGACTCCTCTCGATGAACTGAGAATTGATTATCTGAAGGGTGGTGATGGACTGAGAGTTGGTGATCTGAGTGACAGCAACTGAATTGAGAGTCTAAGGTTTTGTCTTACTGTGATGTATTGGGAACTTGTTTGGGGGGAGGAGGAATGTTTGGAAAGTTTTCATCCTGAGTTCTGTGTGTTTCTTTTATATATTGTAAGTTAATAAAGTTTTTTTCCTTCTATTCCTAAGCTGGAGCCTGCTTTGCTCTATTCCTGGTCACATCTCACAGTAGACACCAGGGAGAAGGTATTTTCATGGGGGCACTGGCATTGTGCCAGCATCAAACCACGACAATCTCCAAAACAGCCTCTGAAGGGGTACCAGTTCTTCCACAGCACTCTGGGCAACCACCACCATCAGCCATGCTCTGCTGGGAAACTTTGAAGTAATGGTGCCCACCTGCCAGAGGGGAGGTGGGTTCTGTGTGCTCTGGGCTGGGCTGGAGATAGGCATGAGAGACTGAGCTCAACAGGAGCCCCAGTGTGGGGCTGGGCTGATTTTTCCCAAGGGCCTGGCATGCAGTGGCTGTTTGTACAGTCACCATCTGCCAGCAGAATGGCTCTGCCAGCAGGTCTTAGGGTGATGCATTGAGACCCCAGACCTTGCTGAAATGGCCACTGTGGAGTTGAGCAGCTGAGCTGAGGTGTTCTCTGTGTTAGATGAATGGCTTCAGCCCACCACTTCAGGATGGATTTTTCTTGAAGGGAACAGATGGGGCCACACATGGGTGGTCTTCAGAGAGCCAGGAGACATGTAAAGACAGGCAGATGCAGTTGTGATGGAAATGGGGGTGATCTCACCTGCAGCTTAGAGGCGAGGGACAGGACTGGTGTTTGAAGGTCCCTAACCCTTCGTTCCTCTCTCAGAAGTACATGCTGAAAAGGCACTTTGTGCCATCAGGGAGTATCAAGGGATTCACAGCAGAGATCAGTGCTAGTGGCTCCTACTGTTCCCAGCACATCACCCTGCCCGTTGATGTCACCTACTTCAACATCTCTGAACACAGCATGCCCTTGCCTTTCCTGGTATGCAGACAAGGGAGGGCTGGGCCCATGAGGGAGGTGAGGGGGGGGGCTTTACCCAGGCATCCTCAGGGGCTGCCCCTCTCAGGAGTGTGAGAGTCAAGCAAATACCTACTGGAGGAGATGGCTGGCTGTGCCCAGAGCAATATTTAACACACAAAGCAAAGTGGGAATAAAGCAAGAACCCTTGCAGGTATATAAATAGGCAGACTGCTGCCCAGCTGTCTCATGGCTGTTGCTTCACTGCCACCTCTGTGTTGCTGCTTGTTCATCTTTCTGTTTGGAGAGGGACTGAGCTGGGCATTGTCTTGCTGTCTTGTGCCAGTATTACAGCGACCTGAGGAGGTCGCTGGGGTGAGAGAAGGACAAGAATCTTGTTTCTTGATCAGAAGGCTGGATTTATTAATATATGATATATAATACATTATAACTAAACTAAAAAGAATATGGAGAGAAGTTGCAGAGAGCTGTTAAGCTAAGAATAGAAAGAAAGAATGAATAACAAAGTTCTGTCTCCAGGGAATCTGTCCCCGAGCTTGCTTCTGTGATTGGACCCCAATTAGAAACATGGAAGATGAGCCAATCACAGGGGCACTTGCTACATTTCACAGCAGCTGATAACAATTGTTTACATTCTTCTTCTGGGGCTCTGCTTCCCAGAAGATGGACAAATGTGAAAGAAAGGATTTCTATGAAAAAATGTCTGCGACATGCCAGGCATTCCTGATGAAAGGGGCTTGTGACCCCATTCTGGGTCCCAACTGGGCTCTCTGTGGGCTTTCTCCCTCTCTCATGTACTTTCTTTTTCCCCAGAGTGTGATTGACTTGGAGGCCTTGGGAAAGAAGGTTTACAGTGTCCCTAAAGCTGGAACCATCCAAGTGGTAAGTCATTCCCTGGCAGTTACATGGGGAGGGGACCAGGTAGGCCTGTGCCCTTCCCAGTCTCACTTCCTACCCCTCTGCCTTAGACCTTATTTAACCCAAACAAGACTGGTGAGGATGTTCTTGGTGACATACGATTTCCAGGACATGCTGGCCAATCACATGACCTTCCTATGCCATCACATCTTCCTGGTTCCTTTGGGGGAGAAGGAAAGAGCTACTGTGTCCCCCAGCAACCCACTGGGCACCAGCCCACCCTGCAGGATCCTCTGCTACCTGATGCATCTATGGTAAAGTGCCTCTATAGAGCGTGACACAGCTCTAGGCACCAGGACTCCATTAGAAGATTGTATAGGAGGGATTTATTATAGCAACATGTTGCCTTTATAGCTTTTCAAGATATTTACATTTACTTAACATACACATTCACTGCCCATTGGTCATAGGAAAGAAACCAAGTTCTCAATAGGTGAACAAGGAGCCACGTCATTCTGTGAGCCAGCTAATGTCTGTATCTTTTAACTTTGTCTCTTTCATCATGTCATCATGGTGATAGCCTTGGTGTCTTCCTTGAGAGAGATATGGGGCTTTCCTTATCTTCAGGAAGCCTTTGCTGGCCCACAAGAACAGCACAAAATGTCTTTCCTGCAGTAAAGCATTCCAGGAGGGATGGGCACCTGCCCCAGGGTCACCCCTGGGCTCCTCTCCCATGTGTCCTTGCCTCCCCCAAGTCTGCAGGTGCTCCTGTCAGAGTGGGAGGTTGGCAACTTGAGCCTCTTGCCCTGGGGAGGAGCAGGGACTGACTTCTTTTTCAGGGAGGTCTTAGCTGGTGTTCTGCCTGAGGGCAGCAGTCTTTGTGCCTCTGAAGACAACCAAAGCATGGCCACCTTGATCAGGGGCCAAAGTAGGTGAAGGGGTAGTGCTCCCTTCCAAGTCTGCCTGCCCTTGCCAGGGGAGCTTGAGGTCCCACTGCGCTGCTCTTGTCTCTACTCAGATTTCATAGCTCTAAGTTGGGGAAGATCTACCTTCACAATGATATCCATCTGGTTTTCTCCCGCAACTCAATTGAGGTCGACTCAGGGATCCTCTAGAAACTGAAATCCTTCACAGAGATGCCTAGGAACCCCTGCTACTCACCTCAAGCCTGACCTTCTCCTTCCCCTTGAGCCACCAAGGAGCCTCCAGCCCAGCATCTTGGAGAGAGATGAGTAAAGGGCCAGTGAGCAAGTACCACCTTCAAGTATCACACTCCCTGTGTGCCCTTGTCCTCCTGAGTAGCACACACATTGTGCCTGTGCCCTGCAACAAGGCTGAGATCAGCAAGGGAGCTTCACCAGGAGAAACAGGGCCTAGGGGGCAGCCCCAGAACTCCAGGGATATGCCCAAGCCTTCTGTCAGTCCTGCTCCCAGCTCAGAGATGTGGCTGGAGTTAGGGGAGAGTGAGGAGTTCCAGTGGGGGCTCTGGGCAAGGCTGCCCACACCAATCCCAGAATTTGGAGCAGAATGGTTGAAAGAATTTGTATTTATTAGTAACAATTTTTGCTGGGAGTGTGGAGGAGGTTTGTGCAGAAGATTATGTGCTGTGCTGTTCTTCCTCCCACCCTCTCAGTGCTAGAAGAGGCCTCTGACAGTGGGGCTACCTGAGTTGTGGCAGAGCTATGAGGGTGACTGGGGACAGGGACACCTTGGATTGTGGAAGGTGAGGGTGATGCATCTGTTGGCAGCTACCAGGCCAGGGCTATGTTAAAAGCTCTGGGAGAGGCCAAGACTTGTTGGGCACTAGCCCTGTGGGGCCAGCTCCACTTCAGGCAGCTTGAGGAGGCCTGGACTTACCCTCCCACTCCTTTAAAGCAAGCCAGACCCCAAGAAATCTATGACTGGCAGGAAACTGGCTGTTGCCATGGCTCCCAGTGCTGAGAAGTGGCTGTCCTATGGATGGGGACCAAGGACTCGCTGCAGGAGCATGGAGACAACCCTCCTGGCAAGAGCCTCTGGAGCCCAAGTGTGCTGCGGATCTGAAAGAAGGTAGAGACTGCAAAAAATTGTAGTGTCTGTGCATGTGTGGGATGAAACCAGGAGATGGCTTTGGTCAGGGGTCTGCTGGCAGCATGATCAGGTGCTGGAGGATGGGCAGGAATCATAGCTTAGCTCCTGGGAAGAGAGGAAGAAGCAGAGGGCATCAAATGGAAATTGGGCTTGTCAGGAGAACTAATCTACACACATCAGAGGTTTATGTCCAAAAAGGAGACAGAGGAGTCCTTTGACTTTATTAGAACAAAGGGAGAGTCCATGGGGCATTCCCCTGGGGTGTCTCAAATTTTTGGAGGACACAGCATCCTTTTTATCCTAATTTCCTGGCCACATTTCCCTTCTATTTCCCCATTGGCTGAGGTACTTGTGAAGTACAGACTTCCTGATATGCCTGATAGCAGAGATTTCCCTCTAATTTATAACCCTCCCTTTTAATTTTTAATTTTTATGGAATTTAGGGGTTTCCCCCATTGTTTCTTTCATCTTTCAATGTCCAATTTAATTTATCAACAACCCTAAATTTTATTTGTAAAAGCAAATATTTTTTTCTAGTCATCAATCAGTGGAATCCTCCCCATTGTTTCTTTTATCTATCAGTCCTAGTTTTATCTACTAGCAGACCCACAGCTTGTTTGTAAAGACAAATCTGCTAGAAGTCTGCCAAAAATTTGAGCGATCCCAGGGGAATGCCCCATGGCCTCCCCCTTTATTCGAATAAAGTCAAAGGACTTCTCTATCTCCTTTTTGGACATAAACCTCTGGTGTTTGTGGATTAATTTTCCTAACAACTGTGGGCTTGTCTGGGATCTTTCCACTGTCCAAGGTGGTGGGAGGTGAGCGGAGCTGGAGGCACGCATCACCCAGTTTGGGTGATCAGCTCCCCTTGGTGGCAGCTGGCTCCAGGCAATCGATTGGGTTCCTGAGACTGTCCAGGAGACAGACAAGTGGCAGAGCAGGGGCATCTGTGAAGAGTCCACAGGGAAGGACCATTGAAAATCTCACCAGTGTGTAAAATGGGATCTTCGGGGAGCTAACCTGGGAGGGCAATCATGGACGGTTGCACAGGTGAAACAGGCACCCATGGAGGGTGTCCTGGTGTGGGGCAAATTTGGGAGAAAACCTCCAAAGAGGGCCCCTCCAGAAAGTAAACCCACACGACCCCTCCCTCCAACCAGTTCAGGAAGGATTCCTCAGAGAAAAGTGGAAAGAACCTGTTTATTTAACAGGCACAGCATGCCCCAGCACACAAAATGAACAAAACTCTTTCACCGCTCTGAAGAGATTACAAATTCACAAAGTCTCTCTTGGGAGTGGTCTCTGTTATCAGTCCCTCTGGCATTGGGAATGGCTGCTGCAGGGCTCAAGGTGCAAACACTCAGTGTTTCCCAGGTCCCAGTCCAAAGCAGATTTGAATGGTTCCAAGAAAAGGGAAAGAAAAATAGTCCAGGAAAAATTCAGAATGCCTAGCTGAACTAACTAACAAGCAAAAGCAAGAGCAAAAGTAGGAGCAAGAACAAAGCGAAAGCAAGAGCAAAAAGCAAAAACTGTGTCCCGCCGACTCTGGGGGAGTGAGCAGGCTGATAACAAAACAAAACTTCACTTTTCAGAGCTAGTCTTGAAGGCACAGAACATAATATCCAGCATAAGCAGAACAGAGGACTGGGGACACAAACATCATAACATCACCCTAAAACAGAGGGTAGCACAGGTAAACATGGGAGGGCACCCATGGAGGGTTGCAAGGGTAAAGCTGGGAATGGGCCTCAACAAAAGGGATGACGATCCCATAATACCCTCAGAGAGTCCCTTGGGGAGAATGTTGAGGTCTTGGAACAGACTAGACATTTACTCAGAAGTAACTATGGAGATCATGGTAAAATATTGTTATTTTGTGTGGACAAAGTTTAAGTTGCTAAAGGGGCAGGTATGGTCACCTTATGAAACAGATGGAATTTGTTCATGTCGAATTTTGTGAAGGTATTTAGAGGAGAATTAGAAAAGATGGATTGAAAGGGAATGTGGATTGACAAGCAAAAGGAGAATTCTATGTGCTAAGAAAAAAAAAATAAAAGGTAGGGTTTGGGTTTATAATTGTACCACTTACTATCCAGGATATAAGATGGTTGAAAGTAAAGAATTGCCCCATATTTGGAAGATCCAATAGAGGTGGGGGAAAAGATAGAGAAATATTTGGGAAATGCGGATTACTCATGGAAGGACTGGAAGGACTGAGATTTTATGTTGGGGATTTTGTTTGGGCAAGCTTTGCAGAAAATATTAAGACAGTTAACTGCACCCTCAGGAGTTAGGTTGTTGCAGTATGTGCATGGTTTGCTTTTATCAGGGGAACAGGAAAAGTTGTCAAGAAGGCTACTGTAAAGCTGGAAAAAAAGAAAGCCAAACAAACAAACTTAGAGTGTCCAAATACAAGGGATTTTACAAGTACCATTACCCCAGACAAGGAAAAGAGTTGTGGCAGTTTTGGGGATTGGTGGGGTGCTGCAGAGGATGGATTGAGGATTTTTCTGTTGTGTACTGTTGTGGTATGGACACCAGAAGGAGAGCAAAGCTTTGGAGAATTGGAGGACGGGTTGGTTGATTTCCCAGTCTTGGGTCTTCCGGACTCGGAGGGGGGAATTTGAATTACATGTGAATGTTAAACAGGATCATGCTAAAGGAATTTTGGTTTAAGAGCATGGGGGAACACAGAGGCCTGTTGCTTATTTCTAAGCTGTTAGACCTGGTGGCCAGAGGCTGGCCCTATTGTCTGCAGAACTGTGCAGCCACAGTTCTGGTGGTGGCTGAGGCCCGAGGGCTGACAAGGGGAGGGGATCTGATTGGTAGAGTTTCACATCAGATTAAAGCTTTGTTAACTGAAAGAGCCTCTGAGTGGATGACCAGCGCTCAGTTGTTACAGTGAGAATCTTGTTTCATAGAACTAGAAGATTTAGAATTTAGAAGTGGGGAAGGGTTTAACCCAGCCTCATGTTTGGGCAGCCTTGGAGAGGGGGGCCAAGAGGAGACCCTTGACTGTATTCAGGTGGTTGGCCTCCAGACCCTGGCTGGGGAGGATTTGCAGGATGCTCCCTGGCCTGAAGGAGAAAATGTGTTTATTGGTGGGTCTTCAAGGATGATAGAAGGAAAAAGATTTACAGGAAACTTTATCGCGAATGGAAAGCAATTAAAGGAAGGGGGGAGTTTACCGCCCACCTGGTCAGCTCAGACAGCAGAACTGTGTGTGCTTGTGAGAACCTGTGAATTATACCGGGACAAGACAGTGAATGTTTTTCCTGATTCTAAGTATGCATATGGGGTGGAACATGCATTTGAGAAATTATGGGAAGAAAGAGGTTTACTAACCTGCAGGGGAAAGACGTTAGCTCATGAGAACTTAATCTCTTGCCTATTGGAAGTGGTGAACTTACAAAAGAAAGAGTTAGCAATAATACACATCAAGGGGCACCAGGCAGGGTGCTTGGAGGAGGTAATAGGAAATCAATTGGCTGATGAAGAAGCTCGGAAAGGTGCATTGTTGCCAAAAATCTCTAAGATGCCCCCTTTGCTCCCAGTAACTGCACCGCTGCCAGAGAAACTCTCTTTTCCACCAGAGGAAGTTGAGATAATTAAAAAGAGTGGGGCAGAGGAAAGAGGGGGTAATTAGTTTACAAGGAATGGTAAGCAGTGGATACCAAAAGCTCTGACCTTACAATTGTTAAAGCAACTTCACGAAAGGGAGTCATTGGAGCTCCCAAGGACTGGCAGAAGCCTTCCTCAAAACGTATGCTGCTGTGGGTCTTTTTATTCTGGCTAAGCAAGCTATCGAGGGTTGTTTGATTTGTGCTAAAACCAATAACAGAGTTACAAAGAAACTTGCCAGGGGAGGGAGACCTTGGGCTATACGTCCCTTCCAGAGATGCCAGGTGGATTTTGCTGAAATGCCTCGAGTGGCAAGATTCAAATATCTTCTGGTAATAGCATGTCAGTTAACAGGGTGGCCAGAAGAATTTCCAGCTGTTTCAGCAACTACAGGATCAGTTATTAAAGTATTTTTGGAACAAATAATTCCAAGATATGGGATTGTAAGAGCAATAGACTCAGAATAGGGAAACTCATTTTACCGGAAAAATTCTTCAAGGGATTATGACTGCCGTAGGAATACAATGGAATCTCCATACCCCCTGGCACCCCCAGAGTTTGGGCTGGGTTGAGAGGATGAATGGAAAGATAAAGAAACACCTCCTGAAGCTGGTGATAGAAACTAAGATGCTGTGGGTACGGCTCTTGCCACTGACTTTGGCAAGAATAAGGGCCAGACCCAGGGGAGATATTCAATTATGTCCCTTTGAATTGATGTTTAGAATTCCTTACCCTTGTAATTCTCAGCCTAGTGGGGAGGTAGAGATAAAAGATGTATTTTTGACACAATATGTGTCCAGGATACTGTCTCTTGTGAAATCTTTTTGACAGGAACCTCAGCTGGCACAGACCCTACCTTTGGACTTTGCTGTTCACAACATCCAGCCAGGAGACTGGGTCCTAGTTAAGGAGTGGAAAGAAGCACGTGAGAGGAATAGCAGATTTCTCTTTACAAACAAGTTGGGGTTCTGCTGGTAGATAAAACTAGCACTGGGAGATAAAAGAAACAATGGGAAGGATTCCACTGATTGATGAATGGAAAAAGATATTAGCTTTTACAAAAAACTTTAAAAATTGTGAAGTCTGTGCCTCTCAAGTACCTCAGCCAATGGGGAAAGAGAAAAGGGAAATGCGGTCAGGAAATTAGAATAAAAAGGAGGCTGTATCCTCCAAAAATTTAAGACACCCCAGGGGAATGCCCCATGGCCTCCCTCTTTATTCGAATAAAGTCAAAGGACTCCTCTGTCTCCTTTTTGGACATAAACCTCTGGTGTTTGTGGATTAATTTTCCTAACAACTGTGGGCTTGTCCAGGATCTTTCCACTATCCGGGGCGGTGGGCGGTGTGCAGAGCTGGAGGCACGCATCACCCAGTTTGGGTGATCAGCTCCCCTTGGTGGCCGTCGACTGCGGGTGATTGATTGGGTTCCTGAGACATTATGAGCCATTCAGGAGAAGGAGGTGAAGCTTCCTTTGTTCCTGAGTGACTCGGTATAAGAGGACTCCGCGGAGCACAGCGACCTGGAGCGCGGTGAACAGGAGCGGGCAAACAGGGGTGTGGTCACAACAGTTCGTGCAGGCAGGGCAAGCAGGTAGGGTTGCATGTTTTCTTGCTAGTTATGTGTGCTGTGTGTTGTTTGAGGCGTTTTTATTGGTTGCTTGATTTTGGGCTTTCTCCTAGTAATGGTTTTAGCCCGGTCAAAATCTGTGGTTGGTACAAGTGTATGTGACCAAGTGAAGCCCTCCAAAAAGGATGTTTCTGTACAGACCCATTCCTGCCTGGAGTGTCTGAGCTTATCAGTGGTTTCAGGGGGTGTTGTGGAGGATTCCTGCCTACGGTGTGAACAGATGAATGACCTCCATATGCTGGTGGCCTAGCTTAGGGAGGAAGTTGAAAGATTAAGGAGTATCAGGGATAGTGAAAGGGAAATAGACTGGTGGAGTTCAGCCTTTACATCTTTAAGGGAGGCCCATCAAGAGTCAGAGGACTCATATGCCTCTCACTCTCAGGCAATAGAGGGGCACCTGGTAGACAAGGGGAGTAGAAATGTGTCTTTGATCGGGGAGGTAATAACAAAAATCCCTCCTGCCCTCCATCCCCTAGCCAGGTGCCACTTCAGAATAGGTATGAGGCCCTGGATCTAGCGAGCCAGTCAGATGATTTAAAAGAAAATTATCTCCCCAGTGAGCTTCCCAATTATGACTCATCTAAAAAACAGATCACCACCTCTAACATCAAGAAGAAAAGAAGGGTAATCGTAGTGGGTAATTCCCTTCTGAGGGGAACAGAGGGCCCCATATGTCAACCAGACCCATCCCTCAGGGAGGTCTTCTGCCTCCCTGAGGCCTGGGTACAAAATATCACTGAGAGACTTCCTGGGCTTATTCAGCCCTCTGATTATTACCCACTGCTGATACTCCAGGCTGGCAGTGATGAGATTGAAAAGAGGAGTATCAAGGTGCTTAAAAGGGAGTTTAGGGCACTGGGTCAAGTGGTTGATAGAACAGGTGCACAGGTAGCGTTCTGCTCAGTCCCTTTGGTGGCAGAGAAAAATGATGAAAGAAACAGGAGAACTCACATCATTAACAAGTGGCTCAAGGATTGGTGTAATCAGCAAAATTTCGGATTCTATGATCATGGGGCAACTTTTACGGCACCTGCTCTACTGGAACCAGATGGGGTACATCTCTCTGTTAAGGGCAGAAGGTTTTTAGCTCATGAACTGGCCGACCTTGCTGAGAGGGCTTTAAACTAGGTCTGAAGGGGGAAGGGGATGCATCTGGGCTGTCTGGAAGCAGACCCAAGGGTGGTAAGACAGTATTAGGGGAGAAATCAGTGGCCCAGCTGAGGTGCATGCATACCAAAGCATGTAGCATCTTTGGCTGGATGTATGCTGCAGCTAACACTTGGAACAAGTCCAGGCAAGCAGGAACTCAGTTTTACCTCTGGTGGAAAGGCTTTCGGCGATAGTTAAGAGGAAAAGGAGACGGATTCTGCCGGAGAGTTTAATCAAGAGCTTTATTCCAGGGTCACAGATCTCTGAATCTTGTAACAGTTCCAACAGAAGAGCGACCGCATGGTCTCAGTGTCCTTTTAAGCCCGGGGGGGAGGGGAGAGGGAAGGGATAGGTGTGCCACCAACCAGGTGGGAGGGGGGGAGTTTCAGGGGACAGTGACACCTAGACAGACCAATGACCCCAGGGCTGAGAAGCATCTTTTGAACTTTAGCCAATCACACAACGCCCTTGCTGGAATGTTAAGATTGACAGACAGCACTTGGCAAGGGGGCAAGGGGGAGGGGAAGGGAGAGGTTGACACACCTGAGGGACTGGGATAGGTGAAAGAGGATATTGCCTCACACCTCAACATTTGGGCATAGATTGGACTTGATGATCTTAGAGGTCTCTTCCAACCTCATTATTCTGTGATTCTGTGAGACTGTCCAGGAGACAGATGAGTGGCGGACTGGGGATCCGTGAAGAGTCCACAGGGAAGGACCACTGAAAGTCTCGCCAGTGAGTAAAATGGGATCTTCAGGGAGCAAACCTGGGAGGGCACCCATGGAGGGTAGCACAGGTGAAACAAGGCAGCCAGGAAGGGTTGCAAGGGTAAAGCTGGGAAGGGCCCCCGGCAAAAGGGATGACAATCCCATAATACCTCCGGAGAGTCCCTTGGAGACAATGCTGAGGTCTTGGAACAGATTATACATGCACCCAGAGGTAACTATGGAGATCATGGTAAGATATTGTTATTTTGTGTGGCCAGAGTAGGAGTTGCCAAGGGTATGGCAATAGATATAATTTGCTTGTATCGAATTGTGTGGAGGTATTTAGAGGAGAATTGCAAAAGAAGGATTGAAAGGGAATGTGGATTGATATGGATTTGTCAAGTAACAGGAGAAATCTATGTATTAAGGAAAATGGGAGAAGAGGAAAAAGGGGAGAAAGAGGAAAACAGTGAGGACTGGGATGTTTCTCAGCACCTTCCCCCATCTTGTCCTGCAGTGTTGCCAGCTGACCCAGGGCTAGCTGCAGGTCCCCTGTATCCTCAACTCCCAGGGCAAGGGGAGCAGGGAAATGCTGTTCCTAATGCTCCACCTGAGAATAATGATGGTGTGGGGGGAGGGGAGCAGCATATTGCATCTCCCCCTAGAACTCGAAGAGGAACTCAGTTTAGGACATCAGAAAACCCCCAGACCCAAGAGACAGGGGTACAGCAGATGCCACTATGCCAAGTTCCTTTGGGGGGTCAAGGGGGAAGGCTTTGGTTTGTAATTGTACCACTTACTACCCGGGATATAAAAGGGTTGAAAAAATAATTACCCCCATATTTGGATGATCCCATCGGGATGGGGGAAAAGATAGAGGAGTATTTGGGAAATGCGGATTATACACGGAAGGACTGGGATGTTCTTTTGGGGATTTTGTTTGGGTCATCAGAGATAGGAATGATTTTGCAGAAGCCTTGGCAGCTGTGGGATGATGAACATCCACAAGCAGCAGGAAGTGCTGGACCTAATATACCTGCAGTGGATGATGCCATCCCACAGGCTGACCCCCAGTGGGACCCAAATAACCAGGATAGTCTTGCTCGCCTCCATGATTACTGTGCCTATTTGATTAGGGCAATTAAATCATCAGCTCCCAGAACTAACAACATAGCTAAGGCTATGTTGTTAGAACAGGAAAAACATGAAGGCCCTTCTCATTGGTTGGAAAGGATTAGGGATGTCCTGTGAAAGAAAGCATGGGGGGATGGATCCTCAGGGGCCAGCCTTTGACACATTGCTGAAGGTACAGTTTGTTACTGAGGTCTGGCCTGATATAAGGAAAGGAATACAGAAAGATGAAGAGTGGCAAAATAACCTCTGGAGGAATTGCTTAGAAAAACACAACAGATATGTGTAAGAAGAGATGAGGAAAAGGTTAAAGCTTAGGCAAAGATGATGGCAGAATTTTTGCAGCCCCAGAGAAATAAACCGTAGGGTCCAAGGGGTCCCCTGGGACAGAGGGGATGGGGTCGGCCACAAGGAAGTGGCAGAGGCATTCCCTCCCCAGTGGGGAAGAGCCAACCCAAACAGCAGTTAGGGAGAAACCAGTGTGCTGTCTACCAGGCAGAAGGGCATTGGAAAAGAGAGTGTCCACAGAGACAGTTGGACCCTCAGAAAGAGGAAGTCCAAAAGATAATGGAAACAGATTGTTAGGGGTGTCCGGGGCTCCCATTATATCAAGGACCCACTGTGGGATCTCAGCATCTCAGTCCTGAGGTGCCGAGCCACCGAGACCACCCTTGGGGGGCTCGGGAGTCCTGGAATGTTGCCAGAAGTGTCTGGTGGCTGGACTTTGATCCTACACAGGAGACGACACCTGTATGAGGATAGGAGGACTTCACCGGGGTGAATGGTGAAGGGATTAGTTAATTAGAGGGTGAGACACAGGGTTTAGGATTTATGTACAGGGGGGTTCAGAGAAGTAAGATGGAGGAATTGGGGCGTGTCCTGTCCTTCTTCTTCTTCTTCTTCTTCTTCTTCTTCTTCTCCTCCATCTTCTTTGGTGATGGTGGCACTTTCGGATTGGTCATTACTGAAAGTGCACCGGACAATAAGAATAAATGGTATTGGGGAAAAATGATAAATATTGTACACGTAACAATGGGTATAAAGATAGGTGACTGTCCGGAGAGCAGCACAGTGTGCTCATGGCTGACTGCTGAGCAGACCTCTGTCGGGCCGAAAGAAAATCTTTTAGATAAACAATTAATAAACATAAAGACCGAAAGAAGAACTGAAGCCTCTTCTCGTTCTTTGATACGCGGGCTGCCCCAAGGCCACTCCGGGCCTTTCCAGGCCCTTCAAACAGCCGAAAACCGGACAACCCACCACTCTGGAGCCCTTGATACCTCTTAAAGTGGGGCTGCATGAGGAAGGTGAAGAGAGACGAGCACATCCTATTGATGATCTTTGTCTCAGATTTATTGATCCAGCTTACATACTTTTAAAGTAGTGTTAATTAAGCTCAGACATACTGCAAAAGCTGAGCTCATCATTGGTTACAGATTACATGTCAAGCCCTCCTTTGTTGCTAATACCTGTGGTTTTCTTGTTGAGACTAATACTTGTTTTTCATCCTGCTGCTGACTACGTTCAAGGGCACCATGTTTTTCACCGTGTTTTTCTTGTTATTTGATCAAGGACGCAGTGTTTTTGTTTTTCTCGTAATCAGAAGGCTGAGAACTTACTGCTTACAGCTGCATATGATCATGGATTTTTTCCCTCAAGACATGTCTGCACAAAAACTCTCCAACATATCCCCCATTTTTTTTTTGGTTTTTTTTTGTTTTTTTTGCAAGGAGGTTAGTCTGCCAGTTTTTTTCTATCATTCTACTGACCATATTTTGAATACAATTAAAAATACAAGGCAAAACAAGCAAAAGCATTAAAAGCACACCCAGTATCCCTATAGCATATGTCACAAGGTTCCCCAGCCACGATCCAAGCAATGGCTTTTACCCCAAAGGGTTAAAACCACCCCCAACTGAGCCATAATGTCCCGCCCTATAAGGCATTGCACGGTAGGTGGTAATTGGACTAAGAAAAAGAAAGCTGTTAGCTGTTTTCCAACTATGCAAACCTGGAGAGGAGGAGAACAGTTGGCCAGGGTAAAGCCTCCAACCCCGGTCACTGTGGTGGCTGCTGGCTGCAAAGGCCAGTGTTGAGGCCAACAGCTAGGGCTAATAATGTTGGAATCTGCTCCAGTGTCCAGCAAGTCTGAAAACGATCTTTTTTGTCCTTGAAATTCCACTTCCACCCTTTTCTTGGATCTCTCAGAAAGGTTCAAAGTCAGCAAGCTAAGTCCTGCGGTGGATCCAAAACCATTTTCCCCCCTCTCTTGTCCTTTTATAGCCTGTAATCTCTTAGTCATTTGCTCAAGTGGTACTAGCTGAGCAATCCTCTGTCCTTTATTAATTTGGAGTGGTGGAAAAGGGGTATGCACCATGACCATAATTTCTCATAATTTCTCCTGTATAATCCGCATCAATGACGCCAGGCAAAACAAATAATCGCAACATAGACGCAGATGATCTTCCGAAAAGCAGAGCACCCACCGAGTGATCCTGTATAACAATAGGTCCCTGAATCCCTGTTGGGATTTTTCGTGGGTGCAGGTTCATCAGCGTAACATCTACTGCGGTTGCCAGGTCCAAGCCGAGGCTCCCTGTGGTGGCGGGTTGGAGACAGGAGAGGGTGCTGCTGCTGCAGCGACGACTTTTGTCGGTGCGCGGTCGCTGCAGTTCGTGCTTCCCGGTCTCTGCTTGCCGGCGCCTGTATTGTGGGTGTCCGAGCGGCATTTTTGGCACCAACTAGCCGTTGGAGCCAGTGCAGCTGACGCTTGAAGTGGTGCAAGAGCAGCTAACACCTGATTTTAAGAGGTCTTTGCTTGTTCTTGTAAGCCTAGCCCTAATTGTTTGATTGCATCTACCAAAAAGGCTTGTAGTCCTGTTGGCATCAAAGCCATTCTCTCTAATGCCTCCTCTATAGTCCAATTGGCACCCAAAGTATTAAGCAGGCTTCTAGTAGTGGAATTACAATTTTGGAGAGCACACTCCTTGAGTAATGCCCCCCTAAGATATTCTGGTACTCCAGCCCTTTCGATTGCAGCAGCAGCCTTATCAATAAATGACCCGAATGATTCTTCTTGCCCTTGCTTAATTCCCATATACACGGGTACCCCTCCCGGCTCTTTTACCCTCTCTATAGCAAGCCTGACAAACCTCATAGCTTCCCGGCACTTATCTTGCCCTAGCAAAGCTTGTGCTTCGGTACGAAGAAAAGGTCCCAAGCCCATAAGTTCATTCACAGTTATACCATGGAGAGGATCTCCCTGCTATCGCTGTACCGCTACGCATTCATTTACAACCCTTGCCAATGAGCATTGAATAACAATTGCTGATGTGGAGTAAATATCAATTTAGCTATCCCACGACAATCATTTACTAAGAGAAGACTGGTATCAAAGATATAGTCTAACATTTGTTTGGCTGGCTCACTTTTCACTCCAAATTGACTAACAGTAGACCTCAGCTGAGATAGTAATTTCCAATCAAGGGCTGTAATGGTAGCCTGCATTCCCCCTCCCTGCTGCGGATTGATTACAACAGGACAAGCCAGCTGGGTAGCAGCGCTGATAACCTCATCATCCCCTTTCTCCATGGCGTCTCTTGCCACTGCAGCCCAAGCCCCCCTGCGCTCCGCTGCAGTAGCCTCCGCTAGGTCGTTTTCCGCCCCAGGGATCGGCTCATTGATTTGCGGGAGCTTATCGGGTGGTCTTGGCCACGGCTCCTGTTGTTCAGGGGGTGCAGAAGCCTCAGAAGCATGCTCTATACCCACTCCCGGCAAAGCCGAGGAGGACGGCGAGGCAGGCAAAAACACCATCCTAACTGCAGGGGCTAGGGGAGTACCCGCGTACTGATTATAATCTTTATTACGGCCATGTGCAGCTGTTGCCTGTTCAGCCGCTTTTCTCTCGGCTTGATGCTGTAACATCTCATTGTGAACCACCCTCCATAATTTACCTAACTTCTTGGCGGTTTTATCGTCCTCTAAAGTGGCCTCCCACAATAAATCACCGAATTTACGCCACTCTGTTAACTCATGAACAGTGTGGGGGTTAATAAAAACTCCCTTAGTGTACCCATAGGCTAAAAGCCCTGGTAAATTTTTTTGTAAATCTATTCCCCTAACCTGCCGTTTTTGTAAAAAGGCAGTAAATAAATCATATGCTGCTTGCCTTTCCATACCTAAATCATCAGCGCTGTTGCAGCTCTTCAAGGTCGCAGCAGCTGGTCTCGGCCCGGCTCATCTGTACAGTCACCCAGGGCACGGCACATCTCAGCTTCTTTTTTCTCCTTTTTTCTCCGCGCTTATTTGCCGTTCCGGCTGCTTCAGAACCCGACCCGGTTCTTCACTCCTCTGTGATCTGTCTTATTGCGAAGAGACTTACAAGTGCAATTAGGAATAGGAGCTATACCAGAAGATGAGAAAATGACAGCCAGAGTTTTTAAATTAAGCCAAAAGGATGAAGAAAAATTAACAAGGAAGTTTGGGCTGGGGAAGGAAATAGGGGAGGATTAAATATTGACCCATAAGGGTTACCATTGAAAGAGAAGTTTGAAGCCAGTAATAAAAAGACTTACAAAAGATGAGACATTAGAACTTTATATGTCTTCCCCTTTTCTCCCAGTAAAAAAGCCCAATAAAAACTTTTTTTTTTTTGAGAAACCGAAGTTAGAGAAGCTACTATATAACTTTTGCATTTTCTGGGGGAAAAAGGATTAAGAGTATCAACAGGGATACTGTAATTTGTGAAACCAGAGGTAAAATATCTTAGACACTTAATAAATAAAGGTAGCTGGAAACTCAACCATGAGAAAATTGCAGGAATTTTATGCCTTCCCCCTCTTCATTGCAATGGCGGTGAAAGTAAAAAGAAAAGAAATAAGAAAGTTAGCTCATGTACCAGTACAAACATGGAAAGGATGGATATGGGACATGTTTTTGTGGTTACCTGGTGGACTATGGTTTAAACAACTGCTTTTTTTCCTTATATATGCTGTAGCAACTCTAATCTTTTTACCATGCATGATCCCTTGCTTAGTGCAACTTATTCAACATGTCATCAAAGGGATGCAGGTAATAGCCATGCCTACTGATCCAGAGATGACTACAAAAAGACAGAAATTGATGTCTCTGCAAATAATTGCAAAAGCAAAAAAGACCCAGGAACAGAAAATTAAGTCAATGATAACAAATGTTTGTAAAGACAATAATTAAAAAAAAAAAAAAGAGGAGGGATTGAGAGGAATAGCAGATTTCTCTTTACAAACAAGTTGGGGTTCTGCTGGTAGATAAAACTAGCACTGGGAGATAAAAGAAACAATGGGAAGGATTCCACTGATTGATGAATGGAAAAAGATATTCGCTTTTACAAATAAACTTTAGGTTTGCTGATAAATTAAATTAGACATTGAAAGATGAAAGAAACAATGGGGGAAGAAAAACCCCTAAATTCCGTAAGAATTAAATATTTAAAAGAAGGGTCATACATTAGAGGGAAATCTTCGGTATCAGACGTATTGGGATGTCTGTACCTCTCAAGTACCTCAGCCAATGGGGAAAGAGAAAAGGGAAATGCAGCCGGGAAATTAGGATAAAAAGGGAGGCTGCGTCCTCCAAAAATTTGAGAGATCCCAGGGGAATGCCCCATGGCATCTCCCTTTATTCGAATGAAGTCAAAGGACTCCTCTGTCTCCTTTTTGGACATAAACCTCTGGTGTTTGTTGATTAACTTTCCTAACACTGGTAAACAGATTAGAGTTGCTACAGCACATAAGAAAAAAGTATTTGTTTAACCCATAGCCCACCAGGTAACCACAAAAACATGTCCCTTTCCTATTCCCCTCCTTTCCATGTTTGGACTGTTACATGAGCTAACTTTCTTATTCTTTTTGCTATTTGTTTCACTGCCTTTCCATTGTCATCTATTTGTAAACAGTAGTTTGAGCCATTTAATTTGCTACACACTCCCCCTTCTTCTGCTAATAAATAGTCTAATACCATCCAGTGTTGTAATATTGCACTTCTCATTTGAGTAGATTGGTTAGCAAGGAGGTCAAGAGCTGTACCTGTCTGGTTCATTATTACTTCAAAGACAGCTTGTAACCTAATTATCTGATTTAAATTATAAATGGATTTTCTGGCACCTGATATTAATTCATTAGGATTCCATGTGACTGGTTCATAGTGTTGTATAATTCGTTCAGGTGGCCATTCATTTTCACCTCACTTTTGGATCCTCCCTCTCACCAGGGACAGATCAATTGACTGCTATTGGAATATGATCCCAATATTACCAGGTAGAATGTGCCTGGGCTGGTGTGACACTTGCTGCTAGGCCAAAGGTGGCGACTATGGTATTTCACCTCAGAGACACCTTTGGCTGGCTGGATGTTGCAGCTGGGCACAGAAACAAGTCCAGGCTTGTAGAAACTCAGTTTACCTCAGGTGGGAAAGCTTCAGGCTATGGTGGAGAGGAAAAGAGAGCGGATTCTGCCGGAGGGTTAATATCCAGAATTTATTCCATGGTCACAGAGGTCTGAATCTCAGGTAACAGCTCCAACAGAATGCCGACCGCATGGTCCTGGCTGAATTTAAGCCCAGGAACAGGGGGAGGGGAAGGGACAGGTGAGCACCAACCAGGTGGGAGGGGCAGGGTCTCAAGGGACGAGGAACACATAGACAGGCCAATGACCCCAGGCCTGAATTGCATCCTTTGAACTTGACCAACCACACGAGGCCTTGCTGGAATGTTAAGCCTGATTGACAGAACTCACTCAGCAAGAGGGCGAGGGGGAAGGGAGAAGGGTATTGCCACACCTGGGAAGTGACTAGGAAGTAAAACAGGAAGTTGCAATACACTGCAACAGACTGCTTTTCTCTAATTAGATCATCATATACCTTGGTTCCAAACTGATTTCCCTGAACTTGTGGTAGCAGAAAGAACAGTGGTCTAATATACTCTATATAACATTTTCTTGACTAGTTTGGGAGTAACCTGCGGTAAGCATATCAGCCACCAATCTAGTAATGCCTTTTTAAAGCCCAAGTCCGGTTGGCAAAGGGACCATTACAATTTTCCTCATCAATGGGTGGGTCAAAATACAGCTTCCTTCTTGGGCTTAGTGGTCCCGACTCTCAGGATCTCTAGCTGGTCAGAGTAACCCCCAGATACGTTAGAAAGTCTCTTCCCAGCCCAGAGCTGGAAGAAGGACTCAGAACTCCTAATTTCTCAGTCTCAAGGTTGTTTATTGTATCTTATCTATAAAATTCCTTCTCCTGACTTGTCGAGGTCCGCTCAGCAAGACAGTCCGAGGCACTCTGCCCCCCTCTGGGGTTGTGTTATCTTTTTATACTAAAAACTACGTGTACTCTATTTACAATAATTTTCCAATACCTATCACCGATGTTAGACAGTCTGTCTCTACTCTAAACCAATCCAAAAGTGCCACCATCACAGCAGAAGATGAAGGCTAAGAAGAAGTAGGAGGAAGGACAGGACACGCCCAAATCCCTCCATCTTGCCCCCCGAACCCCCATTCTAAAAACCCCAATAAATCTATTTTTCAGCCTGTGATAAATTCACTATCATTCTACTTAAACTTTCGTGGCTTGTAATTCTTCATATAAAGGTTGGTAATTGTTTTTTCCAAGGGTTAAATCAAAGGCACAGGGGTCTTGGTCTCTGTGCTAAGGTCTCCAAGCCCCCTGGGCAGGGTCTTGAGTCCTCCAGGGCAGCCAGATGAATTTCCTGGGTTCCAACACCTGAGAATGGTTACTCCGCCATAAGAATCACAGTATTTGCATCTCCAAGCTCCCACCTGAGGTTCCTACTTGCAGTTACATCCCATGCCTCTTTTGTTAGATCCGGACGAGAACTTGTTAAAAAAGGGTTCAAGTTCCGCTCTGGTGTTGTCACTTCTACTGATAGTCACAGACAACATATGTCTTACCTGTGGAATTATCCTGGGGGCCGCTTAAAAATAAGACAAAAAAACCCTTATCCTTCCCCACTGCTTTACAGTCTTCAAAATCCTTTTGGTAATTATGGAAGGAACATCTTACCTAGCTACCATTAGTGAGCTTAACATGCAGTTTGATTCCATCTGCCTTGATATCTGGAACAATGATAAGGAGAGCAGTTCGGGGTCTGTCCTGGTTTGACTGACAGGAAGCAGATTTTTTTTTTTTTTTTATATGCTGTGATGACCAATAGGTGTTCAGATTTTAATATTGGCACCTGGGGTAGCCACTGAGGTTTGGACACGCCTCTGAGAACACACAGGGTTTAAAAAGCAAAGCTGCTCCTCTGGGAAGCTCTTTTTGGACTTCCGTTGGGAAAGGCTTTGGATCTCTCCCCCTGTCCCAGCTGCCAGCTGGGTGGGGGGAGGGGAAAAGCCACACTGCCATGAGGTAGGCCTGGCCCAAGGATGGAATGGTGGAGGAGCACCAAGAGACATCAGGCAGCCATTCTCCCCCCCCAGGAAAGAGAGAGGGAGAGCCGGCGTCTGAATTTGATAGAGGCTGGCCCAGGAGGAGAAGGAGGGGGGGTGGGGGGGTGCGGCGAGAAGGTGCCCGGCAGGGCAGTGTGGGAGTTCCAGAGCTCCGAACAGGCATGAGACTGAGATATTTAACCCTTTTCTTGCATGATAGAAAACTTGCAAATGCCGATCCTCCTGGAGCTGAATGAGAAGAGAGATAAGAGATGAGATAAGGGGGGATGGGCCACGAGGGAAGTGCAGAAGACTCTTGAGTGGGGGGAGAGATGATGGAGTGGCCTTTTGGCTGGACTTTTCTTGTGTGGCCATAGATGGAACCATTTTTTTTTCCTGTGACACAAAGACTGCATTTAGGGAGAGGCAGTGCCTCAGAACCAGGAGGGTTCAGTGTGGGTACCCCTTGGCCCCAGGGGGTGCAAAAAACTTGGGGGGGGAGCAGATGTCCTGAAGGAGTGACTGTGCCTTTTTTGGAGTGAGAAAAGGCATCCTTGAGAGACAACCCTAGAAGCAGCTCTGGTCCATGCACAGTGGTGAGAGCACTGGGCATGGAAGGAAGGTGTCACGATGGCAAAAGGATTTTTCCAGGCGGTGCTATGAGTGACATGGAAACACACGAGGTTTCAACGGTGTTTCCAGGGGAAGCCTATGGTGCAAGAAGGACTCCTTCTCCTCTTGATGAACTGAGGACTGAGTATTCTCAAGGGTGGTGCCAGACCTAAAGTTGGTGATTTGTAATGTATTGTATTGGGAATTTGGTAGGGGGGAGGAGGAAAATGCTTTTGTAAGGTTTTCATTTTCCTTGTGTTTTTTTTTTTTTCCCTTTTCTTGTAGTTAGGTAATAAAGTGTTGCAGTGTGCTGTAATAGCCTGTTTTAAACTTCCGGGTCCCTTCCCCAGGTGTGCCAATACCCCTCTTCCCCTTCCCCCCTCACCCCCTGCTGGGCTGTCAATCAGTTTTAACATTCCAGCAAGGCGTCCTGTGGTTCGTCACTTTCAAAGGATGCCCCTCAGGCCCAGAGGTCATTGGCCTGTCTAGGTGTGCCCCTCTCACCTGGTTGGTAGCTGACCTGCCCCTTCCCTCCCCCTCCCCCGGGAGCTAAAAAGGTGAATCGGACCATGCGGTCGGTATTCTGTTGGAGCTGTTGCCAAGATTCAGACCTGTGTCACCATGGAATAAAGCTCTGGATATTAAACCCTCCAGCAGAATCCATCTCCTTTTCCTCCTCACCATTCGCCTGAAGCCTTCTTCCTGAGGTAAACGGAGTTCCTAACAAGCCTGGACTTGTTAGGCTGCCTAGCTGCAACCACCAGCAAGCTAAAGGTGTCTCTGGGGTGACACACCACAGCTGCTGCCTTTGGCCCAGCAGCAAGGGTCAGACTGGCCCAGGCACAATCTACCTGGTAATATTGGGATTCATATTACAATAATAAAGTTTTCTTTATTTCTAAGTAGTAGCCTGCTTTGCTTATTCCTGGTCACATCTCACAGCAGACACCAGGGAGAGGGTATTCTCATGGGGGCACTGGCATTGTGCCAGTGTCAAACCATGACAGGGTCCAACAATCTAAACCCAAAGATAAAGTCTAGTCACAAAGGATTTTTCTCACATATATGTTTCCTGTTCAATTTAGACAATAAATGCCTCTTTCAGAAGAATGAAGCTGTCATGGACTTCCATCTTAATTTTAAAATCCTGTTCCATTATGGACCTCACTCAGGGTACTAACCCACCATTTAGGCTTGACTGGGCTGGCTACTTATGGCCAGCTTTCAGATCCCTCTGGCCCTCTGCAGACTCAAAAATGCTAAGGTTAAAGGTTTTTGCTACTTCTCCTTCTAAGGTTAAAAAAATTATTTTCTTACTTTTTGCCTTAACCTATCTGACAATATACAGGTAAATTATTAAGAGAATCATTCTATCAGTGCAATCTAATATCTTAACCTAATTTTCACTTTCACATTTTCTTCCCCACTACCTGTGGTGAGAGAAGGCACAGAAACAGCTTAACATAAAGAAAACAAGGACAGCGAGGATTAGCCCCCAATGACTGGAGATCCAAGAGGAAGGATGCCCACACAGATTATTTCAGCAGGCAGTCTGTGGGTTGGCACAGAGGGCTTGCCCCGATGTCAAAGCACTGGCTACTGCACCAGTCCACTCCTGCAGTGTGGCAGTCGTGGCTTCCCATCCTTCTCCTCTAGCTGAGATGTCCAAATCTCCGTGGCCTGAAAGACCTTGACCCGAGTGTGATGGGTTCACCCGTGTTCAGCTGTCTTCACAGCTGTTTCTGTGGTCAGGAAAACCTGGAAAGGTCCACGTCACTTCGCCACCAGGGGTGCTTCTTTTCACACCTTAACAAGGACCCAATCTCCCGGCTGGATGTTGGGAACAGCAAAGTCCAAAGTCAGGGTGTGTGCCAGCTGAGCCTCTTGTTGAAAAGATTTCACAAGAGACACTATCCTGGCCACATATTCTTTCAAGTATATATAATTTATTTCTACCTCCCCACTAGGCTGAGAATTACAAGGGTAAGGAATTCTAAACATCAGTTCAAAGGGACATAATTGAATATCTCCCCTGGGTCTGGCCCTTATTCTTGCCAAAGTCAGTGGCAAGAGCCGTACCCACAGCATCTTAGTTTCTACCACTACCTTCAGGAGGTGTTTCTTTATCTTTCCATTCATCCTCTCAACCCAGCCCAAACTCTGGGAGTGTCAGGGGGTATGGAGATTCCATTGTATTCCTAAGGCAGTCATAATCCCTTGAAGAATTTTTCCGGTAAAATGAGTTTCCCTATTCTGACTCTATTGCTTTTACAATCCCATATCTTGGAATTATTTGTTTCAAAAATACTTTAATAGCTGATCCTGTAGTTGCTGAAACAGCTGGAAATGCTTCTGGCCACCCTGTTAACTGACATGCTATTACCAGAAGATATTTTAATCTTGCGTATTGAAATAATTAGGGCAGGAGATCTTTCTCCTTTTAATGCCTTTATTAAAAATCAACTTGGGTGGGAAGAATTGACGGGTTGCGCTCAGAACGCTGCTGCTTCCAGGAGTGGCACCGAGGAGGAGGAAAAGTGCAGCTTTGTCCGCTGGTCTGCAGGCAGAGCTGGAGCTTCCATCCTCATGAGAGCATCAGGAGATTCCCCATTTTTCAGTTTGACATTCGAGTTCCTCTTTTTAGCCGATGTCTTTTTAGGTTAGGGTGGGTGGTGAAAAGTGTCTTAGCGGACATTGGGTTCTGTTCCTCATGTCTAGACATCAGTTCGATCCCTCAAATCCGTGTTGGCTTGGTTTTTTTTGGGGGTTTTTGCTAGGTTTGGTGAGAAGCTTCTTCATTTGCATGCCAACCCCAATGTCCCCTCCTCTTCACCGTCCAGGGCGCCGTCCTCCAGGAAGCAGCAGGGTCTTACTCGAGAAAAAAGGGGAATTCCCAACCATCAACAACAGGTAGTTAACGAAAACCTATTAACAACAAGTGATTACCACAAGAAACAGTTAGAACTCCACCCTGGCACCTGTGAACTCTGCAACCTTTTAAAAAAATGGGCAACTTTTCCACTCATAACAGTCCCTCCTCTTTTTCGTTGATCGGGCTTAAACTTAAGCTCCCATCAACTTGCAATTTCTGACTCATGAGCATAGAATTTCTTTAATTTTCTTGTATTGATTACAAATTTCTTGAGCACTCTGGTAATCATGGTTAGTTAACTTTATTACTTTTTCTGGTTTCTTCAGGTTAATTTTTTTAGAGATCTCTAGGTTGGTCTGCACGGCAGATGTTACCATTTTAATTAAGCAGGGAAAAAAGCATGGTAAGAAGAGCAAGCTAGCAAGTATAAACACAGTGAGGAAAGCTACCTTTTTCCACCAATATCTTTTGAAAGTCCATAGGTTATCCCACCAACTGGAATCAAGAGTAGGAGTCTGCTCTTGGTTACTTACATATGCTAGCTTTCTTATTTTGTTTGAGATGTTTCTAATGATTGCACTCTTCATCTCTAATACTGCCTGAAGCCAGATGATTATGTTTAACATGGATATCAGGGTCCGATAACCCCAGGACCCATCTTAAGCCCAAGTGGCTGGGCCATAACTCTCGCTAATTTTTCTTGGGGTCCGAACCTGGCTCTTACAATTTTGAATTCTTCCAATTTCTATTGTACTTTTTCTCCTTCGTTTGGTTTTTCTTAAATCATCATATATAGGAACTCCTAAACTTGATCCAGATTCTTTGGATTGTTTTGCAGAGAAAAGAAGAAACCTCACAACTTTGTAAAAGTTATAAAGCTTGGTATGCTTATTACGGCTCTGGACACATGTGGAGAATGCTCTCCTTAAAAGGCATGCATACCTCTGAGGATTTCAGGTCTCCTTTTATCTCCCCTTCCAAATACATATGCATACAGTTTCACAATAGGTTCATACATATTCATTCCACGTGACATTTATTGCCAGTTCCTCTTTATCAAAAGAATTTGTAGGTCAGGGCAGATCGACCTTGTGGTCGTTTCTGTTTTTTCTCTCTGTCTCCTCACTATCTCTGTCCTGCAGTTTTTCCCTTCAGCTTTGGCCTCACAGACTTTTCACCTCTCCTAGACATTTTACCTAATTCAAAATGGATTTTTACTCTGTTCAGGATAATAAAAAGAAAGCTGGTTTTATCATTCTAATGGTGCAACTGCCAGACCAGTCTCCTGGCAATTTAGTGTATACTGTAGTACTACAGATGCAAAACAGGTGTTTAGGGGCCCCCCAAAATGTGTTCTAGGTTTCTGTTGGGCATTCCCAATATTTAGAAATTTCTTTCATTCCCCAAAAGGGGTTTATGCCTTTTTCAGCACACTCATAAAGTTAATATACTTCATGGTCGATGCACTTGTTCCCTTCTTTTTTTTCAACAGACCAAAATTTATTTGGATCTCTTGGAATCCACTGGGTAGCAGAGTTTTTTACTGCTAAATACCTTTTACGAACCATTCTTCTGACTGGTGTACTGTACCCCTTTCCTTTTCTTAAAATACTTTTTTCTCTTATTCTTCTTGCTTTCAGATCCTACTGTTCTTTTCCCTTCACCTCTGTAACACTAAATCTGGGTTATTCTGTATCCAATTTCAGATTTCTAATAGCCCTAGACTAATCCCTTCCCATGGCCAAATTTCAGTCATCTGGGTACTTCCACAAACCCAACAATTAGATTCAATTTGTGGCTGATTTTTTTTACTGAATCTATGAACAGATTCTTACCTCAGGGTATCTCTAAATGCTCTTGTTCTCTTATTGCTTTTACTATCTCTTTCTCTTTGACCAGATCTACCAGGCTTGCTTCAGTAGCATCACGTTCAAAGCATAACCAGGCTTCTCCTACAGGGCACTCTCCCAGGAGTGGCTGCCTAAAAGTGGCGGTATTCCAGGCCATCCAATACATTTTCTTATCCTCTTGACAAAGGACCAATTGGGAGAGGTTAACACAATTAGGGTTAAAATTGGTGTGGACCCTCAACAAGGAACTTACTTCTTCTTCCCCATAGAGGGGTTGGTAGCACTTAGTGCACGGCTCTCTTGGGCTCCCCAGAGCACCACCAGCAATTAGAGCTATCAGTACCACTCTTCCCAAGAGTCCGGTATGGGTCATCTTGCACGACCTGCCCACCTGGCCTTGCCTCTTGGGGACTTTACTAAGAAAAAGCCTTCAAGATCCTTAGAGTTCCTTCTATCTGCTTCTCTGGTTAAACCTCTCTTGGTCTGTCTTTCTTAATTTAGTTTATCCTAGGGGAGTACTCTGTAGAAGATGAACTTGGAGTCTTTGGTACTAAGTTGGGAGAACTTAACCAGAATTACTTATTAACAGTCTTTAACCTTTTTACAAACCTCTTGTAAACACAGAACTGTCTTAAAACCCTTTAAGATATGGTATGGTTCTTGATACCAAACTCTTTTCCTATTCAGTTCATCAGTCTTTTTGGCTCTTCCTTTTGAGAGTCAACTTTAGGTCTTTCAGTCCTTTTATAATGGTATACTCAGGTGAATTAACTCGTGATGTGGTTGAATCTTGTCCTGAGTTAGCGGGTGAGAGAGGTGTGGAATCTGGTCCAATGCCAGAGGAAGAAACTGGTGTTGAATCCTCTCCAGTGCCCAGGGGTGAGACTGGTCCTTTTATTCTCGTGATGTGGGTCCAACCCTTTTCTCTGGTCCGCACAGCCGAATAAGCAATGAGGAGTACCTGAAAGGGGCCTTCAAATTTAGGCATTAATGGTCCACTATTCCAGGATTTTATCAAAACCCAAACTCCTGGGTTAATATTATGCACTTTCGTGTCCAGACAGGAAGCTTGGGGGAGGTATCCTCTTTTTCTAAGTCCTAGGGTTCTTCCAATGACTTCTAAATATTTTCTGGTAGCTTCTTCTCCTTTCAAATAGTCTCCTGTGCTATAGGGTGTTAACAAGAATAGCAGTCCAATCATCATTTCATGGGGTGAAATCCCTATATCAGACCGGTGTAGTAAACCCCTCAGGTTTAGCCAGGGCCCCTTGGAGAATAGAATGCTGACACAGCAGCAAAGAAGCTTCCTGTCTCCAGGGACATCCGCCTTGTACCCTATCCCTATACCATGTAAGGCAATATTGTGTTAACCCTACTATTGGTCACTTATGGTCACTCTAACACCTTTGCCATTGGTCAGGATTGGATCCGGCCCAAGGGTATAAAAGTAGCATACTGTACCCCTACTAACTCGGAAGAAGAAGAGCTGAGACCCTTCACGGACCCTCCAATAAAGCCATACACGTGGAACAGCCGGTGTCTTCTGCTTCTCCTCTCTCTACCATCTGCTGGAGCCTTAAGCCAAGGGAAAAAGCTACCTAGCAAGCAAAGAGCTTGAAATCATAAGAGCTGCCTAATCACTAAGAGCTGAATATTCCCTGCTTGCTAGGGCTGTCCCGCGGCCTTGGTCTGAGAGCGAGCTGGATTCTGGCACCCAGTCCCCTTGGGGACTGAGCTCTGGAGCTGTAATAGCTTGCATAGGATAAGACCAAGTAAGGCTCATTTAGACCGGGGTCTTGTTCTGATGCGCAAAAGCACTAGGGGCAAACACTTTAGCCAATTCATTTTTGTTTCTTCGATCAATTTAGTCAATACATTTTTGAGAGTTTTTTCATCTGCTCTACCCTCCCAGAACTCTGGGGGTGTTATATTTTGCAATGTTCGGGCCACAAAATGTGGACCTCAGTCTGAGTCTATGGTGTTCACCATTCCGTATCTGGGGATAATATTTTCCAAGATTACTCTTGCCACGACCTGGGTTGTTTCCCTTCTAGTCGGGAAGGCTTCCACCCAATGGGTGAGATGATCTACTATAACCAGTAAATATTTGTATCCCTGCACTGGGGCATCTCGGTGAAATCTATATGTATGTCCTGGAAAGGTCTTAGAGCTAATTCTCTCCCTTCGGGTGCTACCTTTCTCATAACTTTCTGGTTTACTTTTTGACAAAATAAACACCCTTTTGTAATTGTTTTTGCCAGGCCATATACGCCTATGCACAGGTTATTTCTTAAGAAATGATCACATAATCCTTGGACTCCCCAGTGGGTCAATTTATGTAGTTCTGTTAGCACTGTCCAAGCAAGTGCTTTGTTTAAAAACACCCATCCATCCGAGGTTAACCACTCCCCTCATTGCCCTTGGTGTAACTTTAAATCTTTTATAACCTCCAATTCTTTTTCACTAAATATGGGTTTCTCTCTTCTTTCTCCCCCCTCAGGTGTGGTTTCTACTTTAAAAACTTTCACTGGATCCCCTGGTTCTAAAGCTGCTTCCTTTGCTATCTGATCAGCCAGTCAGTTTCCTCTGACTTCAAGACTGTCTCCTTTTTGGTGCCCTTTTATATGGACCCCTGCTATTTCTGTTGGTTTCTGTAGAGATTCTAATACGGACCTGACCAGGTATTCATGGGCTAAGGTTTTTCCTTTTGAGCTTAGATATCCACGCTCCCCCCCATATTTTCCCAAATGTGTGAACTATCCCAAATGCATATTGGGAATCTGTATAAATAGTTCTTCGGTCTCCCTCCAGTAAGTCTAATCCATTTTCAGGGCATATATTTCACAACTTTGGGCTGACCATTTTGGTGGTAGTTTCCCTTTTTCATCAATTTGTAAAGTTTCTCCATCTATGATGGCATCACCTGAAGCTCTTTTTTCATCTACTACCCTCAAAGAGCCATCTATGAACAAGATTCTTCCAGTTGCTAGAGGCTGATCTTCTAAATCCTCTCTTACTTTTGTTTGAAGGTTAATCAATTCAAGACCATCATGTTCTAAATTTTCTATAGGCTCTCCCATACGGAATTGTGCTGGATTGAAGGCATTTGATGTGATGAATTCTAAATCATCTGTATTCATTAGTATTATTTCATATTTTAATATTCTTGCATCGGTTAGCCACTGCTGAGCCCTCTGGCTCTGCATTGCTTTAAGGTCATGAGGACTATGTACTTTAATTTTTCCTTGTAAAGTCAATTTTTGGGTCTCCTCTATCAGGATAGCAGTAGCTGCTACTGCTTGTATACAAACTGGCCAGCGTCTAGCCACTGGATCTAACAATTTGAAGATGTAAGCCATGGGTTTCCTGCAGCCTCCCCACCCTTGAGTTCGTACACCGTAGGCTATACCCCCTTCAGCACTCGCAAAAAGATCAAAGCCCTTTCTGAAGTCTGGTAAGCTTAGGACTGGGGCAGAAGACAACCTGTCTTTTAAGCTCTCCAGTTGTTCATCGTCTTCTGCATTCCAAATTATGGGATTTGGAGCTTCTAACTTATTGTGTAAAAATTTTACACTTTACATGTATTGATCCAACCATAACTTGCAATATCTGAACAGGCCCAGGAGTTTTCTTACTTTTTTTTTTTTTTTTTTGTTTTGGAGCTGGGATAGATTAAATACCTGAAATTCTGTCAGGGCTTAACTTCTTATATCCCTCTCCTATTATGTGCCCAAGGTATGTTACTTCTGGTTGTACGAACTGTAACTTCTCTTGGGAAACCTTTAGTCCTTTCTGTGAGAGTCTATCCGAAATATCTTTCATTTTTTGCCTCACAATTGTCATGAAGAAGAGACCACCAAAAAGTTAAAAACTGTTGAGCCAGTGGGAAGGGAAAGTCATATGCCTATTAGCTCAGTGTTTTCACAGGTGTTGTTTGCAGAACATGCCACGCTGAACTTGAAGGGGGCATTCTTCCCTTTCTGAACAATGAATCTGGACTTTCTCCCTACCTCCTGGCCTGGCTGGTCTGAGCTCTGGGGTGGTTCCCCCCTCCAAGAGAAGACCCCTCTCGCCTGCCTTCAACCACCGTGACAGACAAACAGAGATGTGAGCCTCTTCATCAGGGAACCAAGACAAGAAATCCCCGTGCAAGAAAACCCCCCTTGCACCTTCTTCCAGAGACTGGGACTGAACACCTCCCCCCCTCCCCAGCTCGGGGGAGGTGTGCACGAAGGGGGGAAAGGCTGCCCAGAATAAATGCACCTGCGAGCATTGGATCATGAAAGCAATGACTCTGTGTACCCCCCCTTTTATCTGTTCTTTCCCCTCCTTGGAGACCTTTGTTTCGGCTCCCCTTCCCCCCAACAAAAAAGAGTATAATTTGGGGTGCAATTCAGCCCCGCCTTTGAGATCTCTGTGGACGTGCCCCAGTGAGCTTCGACAGCTGGACCCCCGAAGGAAGAAAGCGGCACCATGTCTTGGTAGCTATACCCCCCTGTCCTCCTTTCCTCCCTCTTCCCTTCTCCTTTTCTTCCCCAGGTCCCCTCACCAACGCATATCAGTTGTGGTTATTTCAAAAAAACTTCATTTTGTTGATTTGTTACTGCAAATCCCCTGTGCCTTGCTGGTTATTTTTGCACCAAAAAAATCATCGCATCACCCGTTCACTAAGACAGACCGCAACACTTTCTCCTCCAGAAAATTCAAAAGCTTAATACTAGTTTTTCTGACATGATCTTTTCCGTTCCCTGACACTATCAGGTCATCAACATACTGCAGGGTCTGTACTTCCTCTTCAGGAAAAAACTGTTCTAACAAACCTTTCAGGGCTTGTCCAAAGAGGTTGGGGGATTCAGTGAACCCTTGTGGTAATCTGGTCCATCTTAGCTATTGTGTCCTTTTTGTACTTGGGTCCTCCCATTCAAAGGCAAACCAGTCTCTACATTCCATTGCCAGAGGACACGCCCAGAAAGCATCCTTCAAATCTATAACAGTGAACCAAGCATGTTCCCTTGGAATTCGGCTTAGGAGACTATACGGGTTGGGCACAACTGGATGTCTAGCAATGGTCTTTTTGTTGACCTCCCTCAGGTCTTGTACCAGCCTATATTTCCCTTCAGCTTTCTTAACTGCCAGTATAGGGGTATTGTGCGGTGACGTACAGGGTTCCAAAATTCCTTCTTGCAACAGTTGTTCAATGACTATGGCAAGCCCCTTCTTTCCTTCTAGGGAAAGTGGATACTGTTTAACCCATATGGGTGATGTACTATCTTGCATTTTTATTGTTATTGGCGGAATGTGTAATACGCCTATGCTTTCCCCCTTCAGCCCATACCTTGGGGTTTATCTCTGTGACATCTCCTTGGGATAACTTCATTATTTGTACCACTATCCTGCCTTCTCTTGGGACAATCCCAACCCCAAAAAGAGCGTGTGGATCTCTTCCTATCAAACCTTTTTCTAGTTTAGGCAGGTAAATAAAATTAGCTTTACACTGTCTTGAATTTCTGATTATTTTTACATCTTCAATCACTGAGGCTCTAAATGGTTTCCCTTCAGCCCCTAATACCTCACAAAGTTTTCTACCAATTACCATACCTTCTGGTACTTTGTTGAGACAGGACTTATCTGCTCCTGTATCAACCAAAAATTCGAATTCTTCATGTAGGGGTCCCACCTCAAAGTTTACCAAGGGCTCTTCTAGATGTTGCATTGGGTCCCTTAAAGTGTAAAGCCCTTGACACCACTAATGGTCACCTCTAAGAACCTTCTCTAAGACTTCTTTTTCCCTGGCTATTGCCTCATCGATACTGAGCTTTTTACAAATGCTCCTAATGTGTCCAGTTTCTCCACAATAACAACAGTGCCTTTCACTCAAAGGGACTTGAGGTTACTCTATTCCCCTTGTACCTGACGGTACAGGCCTATCCTTGCCTGTTCCTGGTGGTGGACCTGCCCACTCTTTTGTTACCTTGGATCATGGGATAGAGTTGCTTGCCCCAAACTTTCTCTAGCTACAGCAACCATGATCCTAGCCTTGGCCTTTACTCTTTCTTCTTCCCTCCTTAAATACACTTTCAATGCTTCTCTCAACAACTCATTAATGTCCTTCTCTTGCCAATCTTCAATCTTTTCCAGTTTTCTCCGTATATCAGGCCAAGATTTGGTAAAAAATTGGACCTTTACTAACACCTGACCTTCTGGGGTGTCTATTACCAGAAGATAATTGAATCTTGCTGTGATATGTAATGTGGTTAATTCATGCTGTATAAACAGATATGTGTGGGTATAAAATATTGTAGAAATAATGTTTTAACCTCCCCAGCCAGGAACGGAGTTCTATTCAGATTGTAACTAATTCCTGGCCTGGCAGTTCAAGATAGCATCAGGCCTGTTTAGCGTCTGAATGGGACCTTCCTGGACCATCAACGATCACTTTGTTGTCTCCTGCACCTGGGAGATAACATTGGGGCCTTCCTGGCCCGTGATTAATTGCTGTATCCCAAGAATTTCACTAGATTCAAATGCATCCTGATTGAATCTGGGTACTCAGGGACTGATACCAACATAGTACATGTGAAAGCAAACCTCCCCTGTGTACCTAGACTTCTGTCCGCAGACCGGGACCGGTCTTTGTCCATTTCAACATATGTATGGAAATGGATTTACATTCGAAGAAGTGAATAGGAAGATGAGGTCATCTTCGCCTCAGGCAGAATAAACTACATATAAACTGGACACTGGAAACACTCAGGGTGAACCTTTGAGGAGACGCCATTACTCTGTGGGACAAACCTCTGGTTTCACCTAGCGCCCATACCCGGGACTGACGCTGTCTTGATTGTGGTGGTTGCTCGAAATTCTATTTTTTTGTAATTGATCCAATATATCGTTGTTAAATTTTTAATAAATTTGGCTAACGATTTGATCATGTATAACATTTCCACTCGAGGCATTTTAGTAAAATCCACCTGGCATCTCTGGAAGGGACGTATAGCCCAAGGTCTCCCTCCCCTGGCAAGTTTCTTTGTAACTCTGTTATTGGTTTTAGCACAAATCAAACAACCCTTGATAGCTTGCTTAGCCAGAATAAAAAGACCCACAGCAGCATACGTTTTGAGGAAGGCTTCTGCCAGTCCTTGGGAGCTCCAATGACTCCCTTTCGTGAAGTTGCTTTAACAATTGTAAGGTCAGAGCTTTTGGTATCCACTGCTTACCATTCCTTGTAAACTAATTACCCCCTCTTTCCTCTGCCCCACTCTTTTTAATTATCTCAACTTCCTCTGGTGGAAAAGAGAGTTTCTCTGGCAGCGGTGCAGTTACTGGGAGCAAAGGGGGCATCTTAGAGATTTTTGGCAACAATGCACCTTTCCGAGCTTCTTCATCAGCCAATTGATTTCCTATTACCTCCTCCAAGCACCCTGCCTGGTGCCCCTTGATGTGTATTATTGCTAACTCTTTCTTTTGTAAGTTCACCACTTCCAATAGGCAAGAGATTAAGTTCTCATGAGCTAACGTCTTTCCCCTGCAGGTTAGTAAACCTCTTTCTTCCCATAATTTCTCAAATGCATGTTCCACCCCATATGCATACTTAGAATCAGGAAAAACATTCACTGTCTTGTCCCGGTATAATTCACAGGTTCTCACAAGCACACACAGTTCTGCTGTCTGAGCTGACCAGGTGGGCGGTAAACTCCCCCCTTCCTTTAATTGCTTTCCATTCGCGATAAAGTTTCCTGTAAATCTTTTTCCTTCTATCATCCTTGAAGACCCACCAATAAACACATTTTCTCCTTCAGGCCAGGGAGCATCCTGCAAATCCTCCCCAGCCAGGGTCTGGAGGCCAACCACCTGAATACAGTCAAGGGTCTCCTCTTGGCCCCCCTCTCCAAGGCTGCCCAAACATGAGGCTGGGTTAAACCCTTCCCCACTTCTAAATTCTAAATCTTCTAGTTCTATGAAACAAGATTCTCACTGTAACAACTGAGCGCTGGTCATCCACTCAGAGGCTCTTTCAGTTAACAAAGCTTTAATCTGATGTGAAACTCTACCAATCAGATCCCCTCCCCTTGTCAGCCCTCGGGCCTCAGCCACCACCAGAACTGTGGCTGCACAGTTCTGCAGACAATGGGGCCAGCCTCTGGCCACCAGGTCTAACAGCTTGGAAATAAGCAACAGGCCTCGGTGTTCCCCCATGCTCTTGCACCAAAATTCCTTTAGCATGATCCTGTTTAACATCTGTGATATTCCGTAGGTCTCTAGGCCTAATATAATCCAGAGCCGGCTCGCTCAATACTAAAGTCCACATAGAATCGCACGAACGACACAAAAGACGAGAAGCGCTCTTTGCCACGTGGAGATGAGTATCCCATTTATTGGCTTGAGACAGGGACACTTCTATGGTCAGCGACCACCAGGTAGCAAAGAGGCGGAGCCTCACCTGATGTAGGGTTTTATGCCCCAGGTGATGGGGGCGGGGAAAGAGGACTGCGGCCAATGGGGTAACATTGGGGAGGGGCGAGGAGAGGGACCATCCGTGGGGCCGACCACCAGGCATACAGAAACCAGGGGGTTATGTGAGGGGGAATATACCATCCATGTGACCCAATAACATTTTTTTCCCAACACCCAGTGCAACCAACTAAATAACTATTTAGTGTAATACAATAAACATCCATATGTAATTCAAATCCCCCCTTTATGTCCGGAAGACCCAAGACTGGGGCATCAACCAGCCCGTCCTCCAATTGTCCAAAGCTTTGCTCTCCTTCTGGTGTTCACACCACAACACCAGGACTGTCCTGGGTTAAAAGTCACATAAAGGTCTGGCCACAACAGAAAAATCCTGAATCCATGCTCTGCAGTGAAGCAATAAAAGGAATAAATAGACTCCACAATTTGATGTAGTTATGAAGTAGGTATGTATGTCAGTGTCTGGCACAAGCGAGATAGCTCTCCTGAAATCTTGTGCCTTGAGCCTGGGTCTGACCCACATCTTTATTCACAAAGATGTTCCATATACATTACATTGCACAACCTTTCTATGCATATTCAACCCCTTGCCTTGCATGGTAATCAGATCGACGCCCTTCTGGGCATGTGTTGCTTGCTGTGGTGGTCGCACAGGGGTCTTTGGTGGTCTCTGAGGCCGAAGTCTGTGGTCCTCTTCATCACTGAACTTTTGAACTTTTTTCCTTCGCAGATGCACTTTTGATCCCTTGGTGCTTATCTAGTATGCCTCTCGGTCTTGATGAACTTGGAGACAGAGGAAGCCCTTTATCTGGGTCTCTTGCATCCTTTGGTCTTCTTCCAGTATTGTTCTTTATGCAAGAAGCTTCAGAAATTTGCATTTTCCTATGCCCTTTGTACCATGACAGAGGTTTCTTAAGTAAAAGGTTAAAATTCAACACATAATTATTCAAGCTAAAATTTAAATGCTTAATTCATATTGCTAACTCAAGTGAACTCCAAAAATCTCTATTTCAGCAGCACGTCACCAACCTTAAAAACCGCCAAAACTCTCTTCCTTGCAAAGCTTGCCCAAACAAAATCCTCAAAGTGTGACTGTGGTCACAGGGGTTCTTGAATGAGGGAAGAGATGAGAATGTTGACTTTATGATCAGAAGGCTTGATTTATTATTTTATGATATATATACATTGCATTATAACTATACTAAAAAGAAATAGAAGGAAAAGGTTTTCAGAAGGCTAGCTAAGAATAGAATAGAACAGAATGAATAAGAAAGGCAGCTATGTCGGACTCTGTCCGAGATAGCTCGGTCTTTGATTGGATATTAATTATAAACATTTAAGATGGGCTAATTACAGGTGGACTTGTTGCATTCCACAGCAGCAGATAATCATTGTTTACATTTTGTTGCTGAAACTGCAGCTTCTCAGAAGGAAAAATCCTAAGGAAAGGATTTTCCCAAAAGATGACTGTGACATAAAAGAAAATCCCAGTCCTTCCATCTATAATCTGCATTTCCCAAATATTCTTCTATCTTTTCCCCCACCCCTATTGGATCATCCAAATATGGGGGCAATTCTTTTTTCACCCTCTTATACCCTGGGTAGTAAGTGGTACAATTACAAACTCAAACCCTCCTCCTTGACCCCCCAAAGGATCTTGAGGGAGTGGCATCTGCTGTACCCCGTTTCTTGGGTCCGGGGGTCTTCTGATGTCCTAAACTCAGTTCCTCTTCGAGTTCTAGGGAGAGATACGATATGCTGCTCCCCTCCCCCTACACTATCATTATTCTCAGGTGGGGCCATAAGAACAGTATTTCTCTGATCCCCTTGCTCCAAGAGGTGAGGATACAAGGGACCTGCATCTCAATCCTCACTGTTTTCCTCTTCATCCCTTTTTTATTATTAACACATAGAACTTTCCTGTTGCTTGTCTAATCTGTATTAATCTAAATTCCCTTTCAATCAATTCTTTCCAATTGTCCACTAAATACCTCCACAAAATTTGACACAAATTCTTTCTGTTCCAGAAGGTGGCCATATAAGGCCCTTATACACTATATAAGGCAACTTATACTCTGGCCACACAAAATAACAATATTTTACCATGAACTCCATAGTTACTTCTGGATGAATGTATAATCTGTTCTAAGACCTCATCATTCTCCCCAAGGAACTCTCCGGGGGTATTATGGGATTGTCATCCCTCTTGCCAGGGCCCCTTCCCAGCTTTACCCTTGCAACCCTCCATGGGTGCCTGTTTCACTTGTGCTACCCTCCATGGGTGCCCTCACAGGTTTGCTCACCAAACATCCAATTTCACTTACCAGTGAGCCCAGACTAACACACCAAAGCAGCACAGAATCTGAAAAACAGAAAAGCTAAAACCTGAGGCATCATTTCCCCCCTTCAGAGGCTTGACAAGGCCTTTACCTTGTCAAGTTTCTATTCTAAATATTTACTAATAATAGGTATGACGAAGTGAAGGGAGCCGACCCATCCTTTGATCAGCATCGAACTCCGATTTATTGATCAACCATGCACATTTTTATAACGGTGTTAATTAAGTTCATACATATTGCAAAACCCGAGCTCATCATTGGTTACAGATCAAACACTAACCCCTCCTTCTGTTTTCAATACCTATGGTTTGTTATTGAAACCAAGATTTGTGTTCTCACCCTGATATGAAAGGTTCTCAAAACCTCCATGTCTGTTACTTCTGCTTTCCCATACTTTATCCAAGGACAAGGTATTTACTTGTTATAGAAGACAGGCTTGAGAACTCTTGCTGTTTACAGAAACATGCCTGGGAAACAGGCTTGAGAATTAGCTGCTTACAGCTGCCTTTTACTTCTCCATCAGCTGTATCTTTTCATGGACTTTTTTCCTTCAAGCCATGTCTGAGCAAAATTCTCCAACATAGGTATTTAATCACAGATAAGTATGTAACAATAATAAACAACTATCAATATAAACACTAATAATAAACATCTAATACTGGATAAATATTTATAAACAGTAAATATCTAAGAGTAAATGTTGAATAATATATAAATTTTTAATAATATTAGCAATAAATAACAATAAACAGTAATAATCATCTAACAAGAATAATGTCTTGCACAGTCGGGTATTATGCCAAGAAGAATAATGATTATTGTGAACAGTTCTTTGGGTAGGGAAAAGGAATCATTTAAAATAGGTTTTCATTTGCATTAGTCTCTGTTTTTATAATTGTTTAAGGAGCAGAAGCTTTCTTAAATGTGGAGTAGCAAATCCATGGGTCTTTGCCAGTGACTTTGACTGCAGTGAGTATGGTCAGTAGAACTTGGAATGGTCTTCTCTGCTTGGCTTGTAGAGGATCACTGTCTCACTACTTAACATAGACCCAGTCTCCAGGTTGGAAGGGATGTGTAGGTGTGTCCAGTCTTATGGGTCTGGAAAGCACGATATAATTCTGGAGTTTCTGCAAAGTGGAACTTAAAGCTATTCAATATTTCTGCAAATCAAGTTTTCCCTTCATGTGAATTTTACCTGGAATATGTGGAATCTGATATGGCCTGCCATATTGTTTTGCGGAGAAAAGAAGAAACCCCACAACTTTGTACAAGTTGTAAAGCTTGGTATGTTCATTACAGCACTGGATGCATGCGGAGATTGCTCTCCTCAAAAAAGGCATGCGTACCTCTGAGGATTTCAGATCTCCTTTTATCTCTCCTTCCAAATACATATGCATACAGTTTCACAATAGGTTCATACATATTCATTCCGCGTGACATTTATCGCCAGTTCCTCTTTATCAAAAGAATTCCTAGGTCAGGTCACATTGGCCTTGTGGCTGTTTCTGGAGTTTTTTCTGTCTCCTCACTATCTCTGTCCTGCAGGTTTTTCCTTCAGCTTTGGCCTTACAGACTTTTTACCTCTCCTAGACACTTCACCTAATTCAAAATGGATTTTTACTCTGTCTCAATATAGTGTTTCATAGGGAGTGATGTTATCCCTTCACCTTGGCTGTTTGTGGATTTTCAGTAAAGCTATAGGCAAGGCCTGAACCCGTGTCATGGATGTTTCCTGACAAATATTGCTAATTTGTGTCTTGAGAATCTCATTCATTTGTTCAACTTTACTACTTGATTGGAGTCTATAAGGTGTATGTAGATCCCAAGAAATTCCTAAAATTCAGCTAACTTCCGTAACCACTGTTGCAACAAAGTGTGGTCTCCAATCTGATGACATCCCCAAAGGAATACCAAACCTTGGAATTACATGATTGAGTACAACTTTCACCCCTTCCTTGGTTGTGTTATTGTGACAGGGGTAATTTTCTGGCTATGTACTGAAGGTATTAATTAAGACTATGTTTTGTGGAAGGCACCCCACAACTTTGTGAAAGTTGTAAAGCTGGTATGTTTATTACAGCGCTGGATGCATGCGGAGATTGCTGTCCTCAAAAAAGGCTTGCACTCCTCTGAGATCTTCAGGTCTCTTTTTATCTGTCTCTCAAACACATATGCACACAGTTTCATAACAGTTTCATACATGTTCATTTTTATGGGTTTCGCGTGACATTTGCCGCTAGCTCCTTTTTATCAATAAAAATTCTGAGGTCAGGTTGACTTCCCCTTACAGCAGTCTCTGTCTCTCTCTGTCATCTTCTGTCTCCCCCCCTTTATCTCTATCCTTCACTGAAGTAACTTCACTGAGCTTAGGCCTTGCAGTCTGGCTAAATAACTATGGTTTCTAATCACAAACACAACTCAAAAATGTACATTTCACCTAAATTAAAATGGATTTCTATCCTGGAAAATTTTCACTTTGCCTCAACTTATATGTAATGGTATCTCTCTTTGCGTGGTAACTCCACAAAATGTATTTGCCAGTAATCTCTAAAAAGATCTCCTGCTTTTGTTACTCCTAACACAACTCTTTTCTTCATGTCTGGGTTGTTTTCACAGCAGATCTCACATTTGCTCACTATTGATTGTATATCAGTCATTCCCTTTCCTATTACTACTTTTTATTTTTTTTTTTTTACTACTTTACTACTTTGTTACTACTTTGTTTAGATATTTCAGAGGATTTTCAAGCCTGAAATGTGTGTTTTCATGTTCTCTCTGAGCTAGCTCCCGAAGGATCAGGGTTGGGACTACCACCTGGTTTGCTGCTGTAACATTCTATCCACTCTTTGTGATATCAGCTTTAAGAAACTTAATTAGTTTGTGGTCTGCTTGGTCATATTTTGGGGTGAACCCTGACAAATAAATCTCTTTGTGTAGAATTACTGTGAGAATACCTTTTTCTGCAATCCCTCTTTCTGCTTTATCAGCAAACCGATTTCCTAATTCTGGAGTGTTTTTTTCCTTTTTGGTGGCCTCTACAATGCATGATAGTTACTTCTGTGGATTTATTAATGCTCTCTAAGAGGGCAAGTATTTGTTCAGCATGTTTGATTTGATTACCTTGAGCATTCAGAAGTTCCCTCTCCTTCCAGATGGCTCAATGGGCATGGACAACACTAAATGCATATTTGGAGTCAGTCCATGTATTTACCTTTTTTCCTTCTCTCAGGTCTAGGGCTTTTGTCAGTACAATCAGTTCAGCTTTCTGTGATGACACATCTGCTGGTGGGGCCTTTGCCACGATTACTTAATCCTGCATGGTCACTGCATAGCCTGTCATCTGCCAAAGCCTACCAGAACCCAGGCTAGCTCTGTACACTCCAGTAGCCGTGACAGGAGTGGGGAACAGCTGGAGACTGGGGTTTGCCCACAGCAGAACCTAAAGAGCTGCAAGCTCTACAGTGAACGCTTTTACAGCCACAGCAGGGACCAGGTGAAAGAGGAAGGAGGAGGCTCTTTGTCTTGAGGTTCCACGGGGTAAGTTTATTCCAGGTGGAGGGAGCAGGACAAAAAAGAGCCCCTTACCCTCATATGCAAGGAGTTTTGTTCAGATACAGGTCTGGGGGTGGATACAAACAGCTAACAAATAGGGAATCCTCAGTGGAGGAGTGAGGCGATTACATCAACACTGTGGGACCAATCAAGACAGGGGGAGGAGAGGGAAAGGTCACATGGGCCAATGGGTCGTCATGGATTAGGGGATTTC
This sequence comes from Zonotrichia leucophrys gambelii, assembly GCF_028769735.1. Taxonomy (NCBI): domain Eukaryota; kingdom Metazoa; phylum Chordata; class Aves; order Passeriformes; family Passerellidae; genus Zonotrichia; species Zonotrichia leucophrys. Next base: position 455,547 of record NW_026992241.1, read on the forward strand.
CAAGTGGGTATTTCAATCAGTGATTGGCCCAGGGGGTGAGTGGAAGGGGACATTAAGGAAAAAGGGGCAGGGTTGACTTGAAAAGCAGGGAAAGAGGAGCAGGGTCACCTTGATAGGCAGGGAAGGGACTAGAACAAAGAGAGGGGAATAGCTTGAGGGACAGCTTTAAGGGAGGGTGCAACTTAAGGAAAAAACAACTTGGGGAAAACGTGGGGGGATAACAGAATAAACCATTTAACAATAACTTAATTAAATAAATACAAACTGCAACAGTCATTCTTTTGCCATTTTTCATAAAGCTGCTTCCATCTATAAAAAGCTCCTAACTAATCTGGATTTCCCAGGGGCATGTCTTTCAGGTCTGGCTGGCTGGAATAGACCTCTTCAGCTGTCTGCAAACAATCATGTTCAGGCTCATTGTCAATTAAGGTCGAGGGCAAAAACATGGCAGGGTTAAGAACAGAAGTTGTTTTCAGGGAAACATCATCCTGTTCTAATAATAGTGATTGATATTCAAGCATCTGGTTATCGGACAGCCAATATCCCCTGTTTTGTTTGAGTACAGTTACTACTGCATGGGGTACATACACTGGAATGTATCACCCAAGGGTGACTTTTCGGGCCTCCTGGATCAAGATGATGGTGGCTGTGAAACAAAGTAAAAATTTTACAGAGTAAAAATCCATTTCAGATTTAAGTAAAATGTACAATTTTGAATTATTTAGTCTGTAGCTTACTTACATAGATAAAATATGGGTTTTAGTCTGTTAACTCTGTGCTGTGCCTAAAACTGCCTGTTCTCACAAAAAAAACCTGTACTCACAAAACTGTCTCAACCAAAAAAAAAAAAAAAAAGCAAATTTCCAAACTGAAGAAATAAGCACGAACCCTAAAAGTCTAAAACAAAAGCAAAGAGCCAAAGCTGAGTCTGCAAAAGACAAACAAAACAACCAGAGGGCCCAGGTCTTCGCCAGCTGCGAGAGGGAGAGCAACTAGATCTTCTTCCTCCTTTGTTTTAGTTTTGTTGTCAATTTTTGGCTCTTTTTTCCCCCCCTTTTTCCTTTAAGACTAAGATATGGTCTTCCGTTGTGTGAAAAACGCCAATCACTTGTGTTAAAATTTTAGAAGTTTAATAGTAATAAAATAGTACTAAAAATTAGGACAATAAGAATTTGGACAATCAAAGTTAGGACAACAAAAGACAATAAAAAGCAAATATTTACAGACCTCCAAATGTTTTTGCACTCTGCCACAAAAGCACGCTTCGCTAACAAAGGATTAACCCTTGCAAGCAATAGCCTGTTGCATATTCATATATCTCATACATGATTCAAACATTCTTTTCAAACAAAGGGTGTCTTCTGTTTAATTTCTGCTTCCCCCCCCCCACATCTTGTAAATCAATTTCTTGGCTGCTAGAAGTCTGGAAGAAGTCTGGATTGCCCTGATAAGGAGACAATAATTCTCTCTTAGGAGTTTTGGTGTCTTGTTGTGTTATCTTTATGCGCAGAATTTCTTGGTTATCCATTCCTTGAGCTAGTTACAAAAAGTATCTTACATCACATAGTTTCTATTTTAATATTATGCAATAGCCTTAAACTATATTTACCACACTACTTAAAAAGATTAATACAGCACTACAGCAAAACTTTCCAACATAACACATGTAGTATTCATTTTAATATTTGTGAAGAGCCAATCATATAATATGCATTTTTCACACTTTGGGTTTGCTGCTGGACTTTACTAACATGCTAACATTATTAAAAGCCTCGCATACTCTAACTCACTAAAGTACCTTAAGTATTTATCCTCCCACATATGGGAAATCAAGCTTGATATGAATCTCTTATCCAAACTACCAAACTCAGGCCATGTCTAATTGTCCTCTAGTTCATACGTTGGCCAGATCTTTTTTTAGAGTCTAACAAGCTTGGATTTGAAAAACAACGACTCGCCTACTGGAGATCTCCCCAGTTTCTCAGTACTAACCCCACGGGACTATCTCTCGGGATATTATTCCTGCAACACTTGAAGGAGAATATGCACTCCATATTTTAACAGTTATGAGTAGGAATTAAAAGAACCAGGGAGAGGAGAGCAAGATACAAACCCCAGTCCTCTGAAATCAGAACACAGGAGTTATCCCTCGCGCCACCACTGCTGGCCTCTTGGCAGCAGCACTGCAATCTAACCCTGCTTCTCAGAGCATCCACTCTTAGTACCAGCGGGGGAGATGGAGCACTGAATCCCACCTAACTTAGGTGCTAAATAGAATACCCCTTTATCTACTCCCATGTCTCTGTCAGGTTTGAAGGTTCTTGGACTCTGATACTTTCTGGACTGCAACTGGGCCCCCCCGGGAGTGCCACGGGGGTTGGGGGGGGGCGGGAGCAAGACCTGGACATTCCTTCGTGATCGCCAGAAACTGATGCCTTCTGGAGGCTGACCTAGAACAGAGACTAGACAAAGCAAAAGAAGCTAAAGAATAAAGTAGGTATTTATTAAGAGGCCCCAATAGATCCACCTTGAGCAGCAGAAGAGCCCAGCCAGGGCTACACCCCATGTGAACCCAAACTGGTCACAAAATGGAAGACCGGTCTCGGGGTCTCACATTTTTATAAATTTTGGTCCATTAGCATATTGGAGTTAATTGTCCAATTACAGCTTCATCCCATGAAGTCCCATCCTTCTTGTTTTCTCTCTTCAGTCCACTGTTGTTTATGCTCTTCGGCCTGAGATCTGGATCGGTTGTCCTTGGGTTTCCAGCTAGAGAAGGAATTGTTTTTTCTACCTACTCTGTGAAGAGAGCTTACTATCCTCTAATATGAAGCCCAGACTCACACACCAAAGCAGCACAGAATCTAAAAAATATAAGAGCTAAAACCTGAGGCATCACCCTGACTACTAAGGCTATTACAAGGGGGAGGGGAAAGAGGACTATGGGAGGACATAGTACAATAACATCACTACACATTTTAACATTCACATAATATCTATCTCTTAATTGTGAGAGCCAACTATTACATTACTCATCTATAACAGGGATAAAAGGGATGAAATCTAGTGCTGAGGTGCTTGGCTATGTGAAAAACACATTCACTCTCCTGTGAAAATTTACAAAGTTTAATAAAGGACAAAAGGAGACAAGGACTGTAGAGCAAAGGTGTATTACGGCTAGGTGCATCTTGGCACTCAGGCAAGATCACACTGTTACCTTCAGGGATACCCCTTAAATACCTTTTCCATTACATCAGCCTTCTGCATATTCTTAGACCCTTATGCATATCCATAAACTAGTTTACATATTCCAGGAACTATTTTACATGGCCCCTCCTTGGGTCCTCCTTTTTAGAGCATGCATGTTTCTTGGCTGTGGTTTTGGCTCCTTCTCTTTATCACTTCCAGTTTGGGCCTTGGTCCACACTTTCCTCAGACGGTGAGTGCTGATAGTTGGCATGTCTGTACTGGGTGTCCTCATCTTATGTTCATTGGATGTTATCCCATCCAAGTAGGCATTTTAACACAAGCACACTTATATCAGCTATTTCACTACTATGTCTAAGCTTAATTAACGGCAGAAATAAAAACTATATCTTTATAGCAAAGTTACTTTCACATCATACATATAAAATCCATTTTAATATTTGCGAAAAGCCAATATTATAATATGTAACTATAACAGCTATTTGCCAAAAGCACACCTTAGCTTAAAAGTGGTCTCTATATACTGTTACATTGCAGGGGTATATGAATATTCATTTGTTTCATACATTATTCATACATCCTGAGACAGAGAGTTAGTAATTTAACTTGGGGTAGAAACAAATTTTGGATTTTACTGAAAAGTGCTATTTTAGCTTGTGTAGTCTATAGCCTGCTCACATGGATGGAGTATGCTGTTTAAACATGTTTAGTCTTAACTTGTGCTCCCAAAAGGCCTGCATAGAGAACAAAGGCGATTCAAGGCTTCTTAGAAAGAAATACAAGCTTCCAAGCTGAAGAGAGAAAAGGAGGTGAAGCTATTGAGTCAGGGATGGACAAAATGACTCCATGGTTGAGAAGGCGAAAAAGAGAGATACTTTATTAAGAAGTAGCGTCCTTTTATAACCAGGATCGCTAAGGTGAAATCTGATTGGTCTCAAAGTAAAAACCTTTCACACTATTGGTGAACTATGAATAGCACACTCTGAAGGTACATATCTATAAACAACATGAACAGACAGATAGATAATAATTGCTTTCATTCTTCCTCTCTAAGTTTCCCAGGCCTGAAGTCTGAGAGAATTCTCTTTGACTGAACTGAGAATCTTCACAAGGAGGGGCCCCACCGACCTTGGGACAAAAGCAGATGGGAAAAACTGAATCTGGGTTACAGGCACAACTTCAGGGTGATGTCACAGACATTTTTTCATAGAAATCCTTTCTTTGGGATTTGTTCATCTTCTGGGAAGCTGAGGCCCCAGAAGAAGAATGTAAACAGTTGTTATCGGCTGCTGTGAAATGTAGCAGGTGCTCCTGTGATTGGTTCATGTTCCGTGTTTACAATTAAGGGCCAATCACAGGGGCCAGCTCGGGGACAGATTCCCTGGACACAGAACTTTGTTATTCACCCTTTTCTATTCTATTCTTAGCTTAGCAGCCTCGTCCACTTCTCTCCTTATTCATTTTAGTATAGTTATAATGTATTATATATCTTATATCAATAAATCCAGCCTTCTGATCAAGAACCAAGATTCCGTCTCTCTCTCACCATGAAGACCTCATCAGGTCGCTGTAATAGGGTGATGTGACTGGAGAACTGCACAGGCTCATAAAAACTGATAAGACAGTTTTAATAGGAAAACAGAGCTAGGATATGAATATGCATGAAACTATTGTGAAACTTGATGCATGTGTGTCCAGGTTTAGAGCAAATTTGGGGAAGAATCCCCCAAAGGAGCTCCGGTGGAAAAAGCAGATCCAATCGGCCCCTCCCCCCAACTGGTCCGGGAGGAAAAATACCTCCTTGGAGAAAGGTGGAAAAAAACCTGTTTATTAAACAATAAGACCAAAACAGTATCAAAACAATGAGACCCCTTTCCACTCTAAAAGAGATGACAAACGGAGAAAACCCTGGGTTCAAGCAGCAGCTCACTCAGTCTCTGATCAGTCCCTCAGTGCTGGAATTGTCGCAGGCCAGGCCTGGCCTGGTGGGCCACAGCTGCAGCTGCCGGTGCTCTCCTGGGTGTTTGGTCCAGAGCAGTTTCAAGAGGTCCAAAGAAAAAGGAAAAAAAAACAGTCCAGGGAACTTCTTTGCCTCAGCTAGCTAACACTAACTAAAAAGCAAAAGAAGAGCTCTCTGCCCTGCTGTCTGTCCGCAGACAACACAGTCAGGAGCAGGAATGTGGAGGAGTGAGTGCAGTGTCGGAAAACAAACTGCGCGCTTCTTCTCTCTCCCTCTTCACTCTCTGGAACACTCTTAAAGGTACAAAACTTATTACTATTCAACATAAACAGAATGAGACGATTGGGGATAAAAGCATCATTGTCATGGTTTGAGCCTGGCACAGAGCCAGTGCCCCCATGAAAATGCCCTCACCCTGGTGTCTGCTGTGAGATGTGACCAGGAATAAGCAAAACAGGCTCCAACTTAAACATAAAGAACACTTTATTACCTAAATTACAGGAAAATAGGGAAAAACTATAGGGAAAAGAAAAAAAAAAATTGAAAACCTTACAAAAACCACTTTCCTCCTCCCCACTACCTGACTTTCCCAATCCGATACATTCTCCCAAAACACCAACTGCCCAGCCTGGCACCACACTTTAGTATACTCAAACTTCAGTTCATGAAGAGGAAAGGAGTCCTTCTTGTTCCATAGGCTTCCCCTGGAAACACACTGAAACCTCGTGTGCTTCCCTGTCACTTCGGCACCGCCCGGAAAAAAAAGTCCTTTTGCCGCTTGTGACATCTTCCTTCCATGCCCAGTGCTCTCACCACTGCGCATGGATCAGAGCTGCTTTTAGGGTTGTCTTTCAAGGATGCCTTGTCTCACTCCAAAAAGGCACAGTCTCTGCTTTGGGACATCTGTCCCCCCCATATTTTTCCAACCCCCTGGGGCCGGGGGGTCCTCACGATGAACCCTCCTGGTTCTGAGCCAATGCTTCCCCCTAAGTGCAGTCTCTGTGTCACAGGAACAACTGAGTCCATGGCCACAAGAAAAGTCCAGCCAAAAGGCCACTCCAAATCATCCCTTCCCATTCAATCATCTCCACGTTCTTCGGGCCAGGTCCTTGTCTCATCTCTTATCTCCCTTCTTATTCAGCTTCGAGGAGGATTAGCATTTTTGCAAGGCCCCAATCATGAAAGAAAGGGGTTAAAACTTTCAGTCTCTGTCCCGGAGCTGCGGCACTCCCACACACGCTGCCGCTCCGGCCGGGCACTCTTCCCCCCCCCTTCTCCTCCTGGGCCAGCTGCTATCACATTCGGTGTCGCCGGCTCTCTCTCTCCCTCCTGGGGGGGGGGGGGGAATGGCTGCCCGAGGGCTTACTCCCTGGGGTCTTCCACCCTTCCATCCTCGAGGGCCTCCTCACCTCCCATCTCTGTCCAGGCCCAGGGCCTACCACGTGGCTGCCCCTCCCCCGCCCAGCAGCAGCGGCTGGACGGGGGGGGGGAGATCTGACCTCTTCGCCGCGACGTCCCAAGAGAGCCTGCCAGGGGCAGAGCCCTGCTTTTTAACCCCTGTGTATTCTCGGAGGTGTGTCCAAACCCCACTGGCTACACCAGGTGCCAGTCTCAAACTCAAAACCTTCATTGGTTTGACCACAGCTTCCCAGAATTCCCACTTCTTCCTGGTCAAACCACCACAATCATATAGTCAACCCAGGACAATGTGCAACAGTTAGGGGATAAAAGAGACTCAAGAATTCTCAGGGGCACGCATGTCTTTTGGGGGAGCTATCCTGCATGTGTCCAGTGCTGGAATAAATCATACTGGCTTTACAACTTTTACAGGTGTTGGAGTTTTTTTTCCGCAAATCAATCCTTGTGAGCTTTAGATGTTTCACTCTCCTTTGCTTGGTTTTAACGTTTGACTTGTCTGCATGCCATCCTTCAGACTGAACCAATTTATTTTTTTTTTTCTTATGGTTCCATCCTGTTGTTCTTACACTCCCTGATGAAAAGGAATTAGTGACTGGGCTCTGTTTTTTGTTATTATCTTATCATTCAGATAAGATAGTCCACAAAATGTGAGGAACTACCTAATTATCTTATACTATTCTCTGAGTTAGTTACATGAATAAAAGCATTTTAACATCAGATAGTCTCAATTTAAATATTTTGTTATGGCTTAAGATATATATTTATCATGCTATTATTTATATAAGTTATATGGTGCATATATATGTTGATAGACTATACTATACCAAAAAGCAGTTTAAAGGAATTACAAATAGTACTATATTAGAATCTTTGTGATCAATAACTTGCAAAAGATAATACATAAAGGCAACAGCCAATAACTATGTTTGTTATTTACAATACACCTGTGGAGTTGAGGTTTAGTGGCTGACCTTGGCCCTTGGGGGAGGTTTCCCTTCTGACTTGTCTTGTGCTATGCAGATATTTTTTGCTCTCTGCTGTTTCTTTTGTGCCCCTTGGGAATGGGAATCTGTCAGTGCCAAGATTGTGGCTGGCATCAACCAGGCCTCAGACTGCTGAGGCAACTGGAGCCTGTGCTATAAGATCAAGGACATCCATATGCTCCCACGTGTGAGGGAATCCATGCAGATGCAGGCTTGATTCTCTAAGTCAGTGGTCTGGAACAAGAGAGAAATTTCCCCTTCCACACAGCATGGTTGCTCTCTGTTCAGAGCTGGCAGTACTCGTGCCTCCTGTGGTGAGGGAAGCCCATTGTCACTTTGGCTGCAATTGTATAGTTATTGAATAAATAATTTCCATTCTTATTTTGGCAGTGGTGGCTCCTGCCTGGTACATGTAAACCCAGCCAGCTCCCTTTAAAATCTCTAATGGGCTCTTTAGGAGGAAAATCCCAGAGCTGAAGGTTTCCCCTTTAGAAAAGCAGAGTACCAGATTTACAGGCTGGAAGGGGAGGAGGTAGAAGTAGTTGGTTAGGTGTGGACCTGTCTGGGGAGGGCTGTGCAGCATACAAATCAAAACCAGCCATCACCAGAGATTGCTTGGGGTTTTGTAGCTGTATTCTTCTCCTAAGCCATGCTTGCCCAAGTAGGACGGGAGTGTGTCCTTGCTGTGCTTGCCCCATGGATGGGATTTCCTCAGCACAGCCGTGGAAGGCTGGCATCTGACTTGTGTTTTCAGGTGGAAGCAGAGTGATGGAAGTGGGCGACAGTGCTGGAGTCAGAGGGGACATGAGAACTGGCTATCAATGTGGCTGAGAGTCAGAAGCAGGCCCAGATCCCGGTGTCAGAAGCTGAGAAGGCCAAGTAAGTCAACAAAACTGCTGGTCATATCTTGGGCTAGAATGTGTGGAGCCTGGGGGATCTATAGCCCTCTGCACTGAGGGATGATGTTCATGAGGAGCAGATCAGACTGCATTACTGTCTGTGGAACAGGCTTCCTCAGCCATGCTGATCCTTCCCTGCTGGCATCCTTGGGCTGAGCTCCAGCTTGCATTGCTGCCCTGTAGCCTGGGGCAGCAGGAGGTATGTTGCAGGAGCATCACCATGCTGCTGTTAGGAGGAGACTTTGCATGCACAAAGTTGTCTTGATTTGTGTGGATGTGACAGCCTGGTCAGAGAGCGAGAAAACTAGATAAGTTTTCCCAGAATCAGCCTGGGAGACTTTAGGGAGTTGAAGATAAACAATGATATCTTATTATTATAAACAACCTGCAGGTGTTGTTTTTCCTACTCTCTGTTTTCTTGTTTTTCTCAAAGATTGCTTATAAAAAGTGTCTTGTTAATTAGCCAATCAGGTGAAATGTATTAACTAAATGACCAATTAAGTCCACCTGTAGCGGAACAGTGTATAAAAAGAAGCAGTCCAAAGTGAATGGCGTGTTATGCCACTCAGCCTTCTGGTGAATGTGTGTCATTTCTTACTCAACAGTGACAGCTTTGCTCCTTAGAAGCACTTTGCTGCAGATCTGATATGCATTTTACTGTCATTCGTTGCAGGAGAAGCCAGTGCTATGCTGGTTAAGGCCAGGCCCAAGGTGGAGACTATTCAGCTCCTGGTGGCTGCTCTGGCATAGCAGGTGAGCAATGGCTGGTTGGGGCAGCCAGACCTTTGGTGCTGGCACTGAGGGAGATGAAACCAAGGCTGGGGTAGCACCTGATTTTCTCTCAGATGTTCCGAGTCTTCAGCAGTAGCAAGGAGTTTTGTTGTCTTGGGGGGCTGTTACCAGTCTGAGGTGGGCTGGGGTTAGGAGCATGGATGAGTTCTTGGTGGTATGTAACTTGCCTCTGCTGCTGAGCCTTGGCCCTGTTCCCCCAGCATAGCAATGCCACTGCCTCTCTGTGGCAGAACAGTACATGAGCATGTTTTCCAAGCTTGCCAGACTCCACCCCTGTCCTGTTGCCTGACAACACTGGTGATGTCACCATGGTCACACAGGTCAGTGTGTTTGGAGGGACCCTGTCTCTTGCCTGATGAAAGTGAAGATGACAGCCTAGTGAAGCCTGGCCTTTGTAGAGCAGGTGGTTGTGCTGGGAAAGGGGAGATAAGGAGGAATTTGGTCTGGCAAGTGCATTCAAAATAGACGCTATGGGCTGGGAAAGGTGCTTCACAGCATCCTTTGGAAATGAGGGTTCCTGCTGTGGCAATCCCTGGCTTGGGGATCAGCCTGACCTGACTTGTGACTGTATGAGCCAAGACCATTTTCTCTCTGCCAGTATAACCCGACAAAAATATGAGGCAAGCACTAACTTTCTCAGTCTCTTTGGGGTGAAAGTTTGCTTCTTCCCTATCTATCCCTGTGCCCTGAACAGGGCTGAATGTGGAACAGGGGATCAGGTCAGTTCCTGAAGCCATTGTCTTGTAGCCCTGCCTGCTCTACCTCAATCCTACTACACATCCAGTCTTAGAATAAAATAGAGTAGTTCAATTGGAAGGGACCAACAGTGATTATCTAGTTCAATTGTCTGAGCAGTTCAGGACTGACCACAAGTTAAAATATGTTATTAAGGGCACTGATCAAATGCCTCAAACACTGATAGGCTTGAGGTACAGACTGCCTCTCTAGGAAGCCCATTCCAGTGTTTGGCCATCTTGTCTATAAAGAAATGCTTCCTAATACCAAGCCCAAACCTCTCCTGGTGCAGCTGTGAACCATTCCCACTTGTCACTGGATACAAGGGAGAAGAGCTCAGCACCTCCCTTTCCACTTCCCTGCCTGAGGGTGCTAGTGGAGCCCTGGAAAAAGTAAAGATAGAATCTAAAAATGTTAAGCTCTTTGTGTTCCCAGATCAACTGCACCTGCATAAGCAGTATGATAAATGATATAATTGTTAGATGTGATGATTGTTTAGTAATAAATATAATTATTATATAATCATAAGAAGAATAATGAGAACTATGTTGGAAATTTACGATGGGCTATGTTTAGCTGAAATCTATGTATACAATAGAACAATATAAGTTTAATAATTAACATGAAATTTATATAACGATAGAATATAAAAACATGTCCATCTCAGCTGTATGGTCGGAATCAGATTTGGGTTGTAATACCCCGATTCCCAGAGCTCTTAATAAAAGCACCAGCATATAATCGCTTATGTGATTAGGTGTTTTTAAATGCTAACAGGTGGGGCCATGGGGTTGTAGGTTCTTGTCATGGTTTAACGTAGTTTGGTTTTTAGTTGGGGAGGGAGTCCATGAGCTGTGGAAGTGCTTCCCTGTGGGGACCTTGGCAGTTTCCTTCAGGCCTGGCAGGACCAATCAGCTGTCTAGTTTTGAATATTGACACCCTGTTAAACCACTTAAAAAGCTGAATGCACCACTGTGAAATCACATTTAAAAACGAACAAACCTGGGAAAAGTTCTCTCTTGCTTCCGGCCTTTGAACAGGTAACTGGATGCTGGCCGCGCCAGGCCCCGCTCCACCATGTGACCTGCGCGGCCTGGCATGGCCAGGCCCCATTCTGCCACATGGCCAGGTTGGCCCACAGCACGGTGTGGTGCAGCTGACATTCTGCCACCTCTGAGTTCCAACCAGGGCCACTGGACCCTGTCCTGGTGGCATCACCGGGTCATGCCACCAGGACCATCCCAGCACCACGAGCAACCATGCAGCTGGGACAAGCACCAGGAGAGGCCCTGTGGTCGGCACTGGGGGCGGCCTTGAGGCTGGGAGGGGCCAGGTGGCCAAGACTGCGTGGCCAGGATCGGGGCAACTGAGGCACTGCCGCGTGGCCATGGCTGTCTCAGCATGGCTTGCAATGAGCTTTGTTTGCTTAGCCGCTTTTGGCCAGCTGTGCTGCGGACAGAAGGACAAAAGCAAAGGCAGCAGCTTTTCTTTTTTTGGTGCCTTGCATGAAGAAAAGGTGCAGAGTGGAGCCGGCAGCCAGCACAGCTTGCTCAGTTGTGGAGAGCTTTGTGCAGACGTGGCTTGAGGGGAAAGGCCATGATCATATACAGCTGGTTAAGCAGTAAAAATGCAGCTGTAAGCAGTAAGTTCTCAGCCTTCTGATTACAAGGCAAGGACACTGTGCCCTTGAGCAGGTAACTGTAAGACAACAACAGGATGTAAAAACAGGAACTAGTCGCAACAGAAAACCACAAGCATCCTGAGAACGTAGCCACAAAGGAGGAGCTGACATTTAATCTATAGCCAATGATGAGCTTAGCTTTTGCAATATGTATGAGCTTGATTAACACTATTATAAAAGCATGTAAGCCGGATCAATAAATTTGAGACTTGTTGATCATCATCAGATGTGCTTGTCTCCCTTCGCTCCGTCACTCAGTGCTGGCAGGGACCACGTGATCAGCAGCGAGAGGCACAGTGAGTCCCCGATTGCAGAGCCTGGACAAGGTCAACCTTTCAGCACTGCAGAACTCTATCGAAACTGCTTCAATTGATAAAGCTTGAGAACAAATGAACCTACGAACACCAATTCTCTCCCAAATCAGAAAAAGGAAAGGGTTGAGACACATAGAAAAAACAACATGGAGACACCAAGGTCAGTGAAGAAGGAGTCAAATCCCAGATGGGAGGATGATGAGGAGATGCCTTAGTCTTAGGCTGAAATTCTCTTGTAAGGCTATGGTGAAGATATAATTGATACATCAGACTTTTTCCCCTGTAACTCATGGAATGCATTGGAGGGATGTAGCATTCTAACCACAGCTATGAGCAGAGGCACCCGTGTTGAAGGAAGCAGGTGTTGAAGTAGCTGTGATCCAATGAGAAGTCTGAACAGAGAGAAATGAGAGAGATTAAAAACCTTGCCCCAGGAATAGAAGAAAACCACTGTTCCCAGAGATAAAAGAAGATAACTTTTTGTTTTTATACTAGAACAGCTCATCCTTAAAAGTATACCCCAATAAGCTGAAATTACCCATGGTGGTAATTGTGGGAAAGCTACCAAACCGTGGGAGGGACTTCACGATTGCAGATTTCCAGGCATCTGCTATTCATGAAAATTAAAACCACGAGAGAACTGTTTCTTGTGGAAAAGTCTCCATGGCATGGCAGGAGACACTCCTCTCCTTAAGTGAACTGAAGAAAGAGTGTTTTAAAAGTGGTAAACTGACTAAAAATACCAAATTTTGTCTCTTTATGTTGTCAGAAAGAAAAGAAAGAGGAGTTGGGGGGGAGAGGGGAGGAGAAGTGTTCTGGAGGTTTATTCTTATTCCTTATTATTTTTATTTTAGTTCTGTTAATAAAGTTTTGTTTATATCCTTTAAAATTTTAAGCCTGCTTTGATCTCCTCCTAATCCTTATCTTGCAGCAAAAAATGAGTAAATAATTCTAGTGGGTGCACTGGTGTGTGGCCAGCTCTATACCCACTAAAGTTCTCTGGGGTGTAGTGTGGTAGGTGTGAAAGGCTGTGCTGTGGGGTTGTAGGTTGGCTGGTCTTTAGAGTTGTAATGTGGGGGCTAGAAGTGTTGATCTGTGGGTTGGCTGTTGTAGGTGTGGATGGATAAGCTGTAAGGTGAGCTGGGGTGTAGTCTTGTAAGGATGAGTGGATGGATGGGTAGGGTCCTGGGTGTGAATATGAAGGTTGTAATATTGTGGACATGAGTGAATAAGGTGTTGGGTTGTAGATGGGATGGGCTGTAAGGGTTGCAGGTATGGTTGAACAGGCTGAGTTGTAGGCTGGTTGGCTGTAGGCTGAAAAACACATAGATTGAATTGTCCTTCTCTCAGCCCCAAAGATGGAGCTGTCTATGACAAACAGTAACCTCTCTTCTCCAAGACACCCCGGGATCCCTCCAGGGTACATCTGACCAGTCGGGCCTTCTTCCCTGCATGGCATCTTCAGCTGCCCAGCCTGGCTCCTGGTCACCTGCCCCACTGAGCCACCTCTGTGGAGCTTTACTGTGCCTGAGGAGGCTGTCTGCCTGGTGGGCACTGGGGATGGTTGTACATTCCCTGAGCTGTCCCCTGCACATCTCCAGCTGATTTGCTCCAACACTGATCCAGGAGTCACCTCAGAGACTGAGTCAGTGAGGCGGGTATTTGCTTTATTCAGCGCCGGGTACATGGGGGATCGTTCCTCCTAACACGCACACCCAGCACTTTTACACAGCACAATATAAGGTTACATTTCATGCATATTCATTATATTCCTTGGGATAGGAGTGGTTATTCAAATTACTTATTGGAAGTCATTAATATAATTAGCATACGTGACCCGCAAGTGCAGTATACTCTGGTGGTCACACTGAGGAAGGCTTCGAATCTTCCTCAGGGGTTGTTCCAATGAAGGCTGACAGTCTTCCTCACTCTGCCCTTTTCACCTTTCTTTCTGAAGAAGGTGCAGTCCTTTGTTGGCTGGTTCAGCGGTTTCTGTGCTGGTTTCAACAGGTTCTGTTCTTATCTTGACAAGGCTAAAGCGCATCCTGCTTCTTAGTCTTGTGATTATTATTCGGTGACTCTTAATAGTTAACTCATGCAAACATGAGTTATGAACTCCTTTCACAGCCCAGGCCCCACTCCTCCTGCTCTGTCCCCATGCTCATGCAGCTCACCTGTTCCCATTGCTCCATGCTGATATCTGGGGGCTTGTCATCCTGCAGCTCCCACTTGGGCCAGAGATAGGTGGGCAGTGTGAACCTGTTGGCTCAGTCAAATTCCTCAAACTCCAAGAATTGGCTGTCCTGAAGCCATTCCCAGGCCACCTTGCTGACACTCTTCCTCTGACTGGGAGTGCCCTGCCAATGCCTCCTCCTCTCCTTCCTTCACTGCCTGCTCCAGTGTGTCCCAGTGTGTGGTCCCCACCTCTTCCTGCTGCCACCTCTATGGCTGTTCCCACAGCTGGTCCTTAAAGGCTGACATGACCAAGTTAACCTTTTGCACCTTTTCCACTGTCTCACTCCTGAACAACAGTATCTCCATCGCTCTGTGGGGGAAAAAAAGATACTTAGTGCAAAGGCCTTGGTGTGAAATGCTGGTTTCCACCCCTGCACCACAAAGCCATGTCCCTGGCCACAAAAAGGTGTCCTGGTGTATTGTATTTGCTGGGAAATATCCCGACGAAGGCAGGAATGATGAATCTGACTCCATGTTCTCAGAAGGCTAATTAATTACTTTATAATACTACATTATATTAAAGAATACTTGTGGAGAGTTTTTGTGCAGACGTGGCTTGAGGGAAAAAGCCATGATCATATACAGCTGGTTAAGCAGTAAAAATGCAGCTGTAAGCAGTAAGTTCTCAGCCTTCTGATTACAAGAAAACATCAACACTGTGTCCTTGAGCAGGTAGTAAGACAACAATAACAGGATGTAAAAACAAGTACTAGCCTCAAGAGAAAACCACAAAGCATCCTGAGAATGTAGCTACAAAAAAGGAGCTGACATTTAATCTGTAGCCAATGATGAGCTTAGCTTTTGCAATATGTATGATCTTAATTAACACTACTATAAAAGCATGTAAGCCGGATCAATAAATTTGAGACTCAATGATCATCAATAGGATGTGCTTGTCTCCCTTCACTTCCATCAAATACTATACTATACTGTACTAAAGAATACAGAAAATATACTTATTGAATGCTCAAGAGATAATAATGAAAACTCGTGACTCTTTGCAGAATCTTGACGCAGCTTGGCCCCAATTGGCCAGTGAGTCAAAACAATTCATACCAGAATCCAATGAAACAATCACCTGTGGGTAAACAATCTCCAAACACATTCTACAAGAGAAAAACAGAGGAGAAGCAAATGGGATAAGAATTGTTTTCCTTTTCTCTGAGGCTTCTCAGCTTCCCAGGAGAAAAATCCTGGGTGAAGGAATTTTTCAGAGAATGTGAATGCCACACTGGTGGCTGTCCCCCAACTGCTTCAGGAACAGCTCAAGGCAGGGAAAAATGGAGGTTACTTGTCAAGCTGGCACTGGGGTCATCTGTGGCGGCCATGGGGAGATGGACACGAAGCCATGTGGAGATCTGGCCACGGAGGGTTTGAGTGTTGATGGAGAAGCAGACAACAAGTAGGGAACTGGTTTGGGGGCCCCCTACCTCACCCATCCTTGCTCTGTAGACTCCAGATTAACAAGAAATGCTTCCAGGCCCTTCCCACATCAGACCATTCAATCCCAGAGGGCTGGGACCATCTGTAACCCTGTGCCTTGTGTGCATCTCCTTTCTGCCTTGGAGAATGCTTCTTTGGCCAGCCAAGGGTGAGAGATGTCCTCCCTGCAGCTCTGCCCACCACTGGAGCAAAACAGAGATGGTGTTGAAGCTCTTACCTTCCCTAAATTTCCATTCAAGCCCCCCTCATTTTTGCCCAGACTTCCATGCTTGTGTGTGCTCCTGCCCTGCATCCCACCCTGAAATATGGGTTGGAGCTGGCTTGCAGCAAGGAGCCAGGCAGGGAGCCTGCAAGGGTGCAGGAGGGGAGGGGAACAGTGCATGTGGGTCAGGTGTTCATGGATCCTGGGAAGAAGGGTTAGCTGCAGGGCTGAGGGAAGAGCATTCTGGGATAAAATGGAGATGGCAATGGCAGCAGCAATAGCGGGTCAGGTTCCGTTTTAGTGGGGATGGACATGATGCTGGACTGGAGAAGGGTGAGGATGGGGTGGGCTGAAGCTAGGGAGATGCAGGATTTGGTCTCCAGCAGTGTAGAGTGTAACATCGCTCTGCTCATGTCCTATGCCTTGCTGGGGTTCTGTTATGGAAGATGCTGCAGCCACAAGGAGCTCCCAGATGGTACCCAAGGATCTGTGGGCAGCAGTGCCTGGTAGTGGCACAGGGAGCTGGGGGGCAGAGCACCATGGCAGGACCATGGATTCATAGGGCTGGTTGTTGTAGGGGGACATAGTATGGGTAAATTAAGGTAATGTAGAATGTAATCTTATCCCCCAATGAGTTGCAGCTGGACCCTATTACTAAAGATTAGGAGCAGGCTAGATGATAACAAGCAACACCTGTAACCAATAAGAACAAGTGGTATAAAAGAGTGGACTGATGGACACTGAAGTCAGAGGAGTCAGATGGTTGCTACCAGGGCCCGGGTGTCAGTGCTCAGAGGAGCTGCCTACAAGAAACATCTAGGAGGTATGCAACTCTGAGGACATGTAACACTTGCACCATAATGATAAAAGAACTCTTGATATATAAGACAACAAACTATAATGATAATAGAACTGTTGTAATATATAAGACAACAGGTTGTTGCCTCCCTGCTGCCTCCTGCTTAGCCATGCTTGCCTACCCCACAGCACATCCATGATGCAAAGCCCTGCTAGCAAGCCAAGGGCTGGTGGATGCTTAGATTGGTGCACACCATGAGCAAGATCTGTGACACCTTCTGCACCCACCTTCAAGGGTATGCAGCAGAGGTGAGCCAGGAACAGGACCCTTTCTTGCCAGAGGTCCCCAGCTGGTAGAGAAGGATGTGCCTTGTCCCCACAGGCTCCTAGTGAGCCAGGCTTCCTCCCAGCCTTTTTAATGCCCCGGCATTGTGTCTGGGGGAGCCCCAGGGCTGTATCCCTTCAGGAAGCAGCATTAGGGACATGGGGGCAGAGGGACAGTGGGAAGATGGGGACAACACACTCTGGGCCCACAGCTGCCTGGCCCTGGGGCTTGGTCTGAAGAGCAGCAAGCAGATCTGGAAGGAGCTGCTGTGAGTTGAGGGGGACTGGGCAGTGTAGTCAGGGGACTCTGCTTCAGGGGACTTCACATCCCACATCCTTGATCTGGCTGAGGATGTCCAGAGGGCTCCAATGGGCCCCCCTTGTCCCCTCTCCCTGGCAGATGGCATGTGCTGGAACCTGGCTGCTGCTGACTGCTGCTGCAAGCTGACCTGCTTGCCGCAGGACAGAGAAGTGTGTTGTAGAGGGAGATAAGATGAAATTCAGCTACCGCTCATGGGATGCGCTTGCAGCATGCCATGGCAGCACAGACAAGCTTGTCTCCGCCAGACCTTAAAAGGAAGAAATGCAACACAGCATTCACCCTACAGAGAAGAGCCTCCTGGACAAGTGAATATCACATGATCACCCCCATATAAGGACACCAATGTTATGTTGCTGACATGGCAATATGTGATAGGTTGCTTAGTGAAGAAATACCATATAAGGAAAGATGGTGTCTTGAAAAAGTGCATAAAAGCAACTTGTTTTTTGCAATAAACATCTCAGTATCCCCACTGATCTGAGTCTATGCAATCAGTTGTCACAATTGGAACTTAAATAGCCAACTAGTGGTTGTACTGGTGATAACACTTGGCTGAACTTTACAGCAGGCTGAAACGAAGCCCGGGGGGCCTGAAACAAAGCCCATGGCATGCCAATAAATCTTTTTGTAGGCTAGAAGGTAAGCAGCTGAAAACAATGGAGAGTGGTGTATCCCAGGAACAAAAGGATGTCCCAGAGATGTTGAAACTTATTTTGAAAAAACACAGCAGGAAAGTTGAATCTGCAGATTTGAACAGACTCTTGTTATGGGCTGAAGACTGTGATCCAACTTTAAATAGTACCAATGTTTTTGACCCTCAAACACGGGACACTTTAGGGTACGCTTTGTGGGACCAAGTTATGCAGGGTGAGAGAGCACTTGTCAGAGCTTTTGTGTCTGTGGCAGACAGTATTCAATGCACATAAGGCACCCAGAGACCAGAAAAAGAAGGACTCTTGTGCCACCTCAACAGTCCCTCTGGCCCCTTCTGCGTTCTCATTGAGCAAAACACAAGGCTTTAATCGCAAGCTTCTCAGGGCTGTGGGAGGAGAACAAGATGATGACTCCTGGTCCCTGTGGAAACGCGGCTGGCTGGGATAAATAGTGGTTTAGCCTGAGTAACATATACAGGAAGCATCAACCTGAGACCATGGGAAACAGGATACTGAAAAAGGGACACCTAGTCAGGTCATGGTGAGAAGAGTGTGGTTGTGGGAATCAATATGTTAATAGAACTGTCCTATATTTGGTCAGGTTTCGGGTTCTTGTTCTTAGTTGGTTCAGAACCTGTTACAAATAAGGTCATGTTCTGAGTTTGCATTTGTGATTGGAACCTTGCCCTCAGAAGACCCCTATACCTTGTTGAGTTTGCCACACCCCTGGGTCTTTGGATCTTGCCCCTGAACTGTGCAGTTTCTACGTTTGTTATTCTGCTATTAAAGTCTTTATTTTTCATGCAAGTCCATAGCACCCGTTCCTTTATTTTGCCACATCCCTCCAGCCAAGCCAGACAAGGCATCACAGTGAGCAAAGACTACAATAGTTGGTGCCTGAAATCAGAGATCCTCATATTGAGGGACCTCTTCAGTTTGGTTTGGCCCGAAAAAGCAGGTAAGCGGAGAAAAGGGACAAGGTGGGAATACGTTTATCTACATTAGAAAGGAACATAGATGGTAGTTTTAAACTTTTTTTAGCAGTCTACGAAAGAAAGGTCAAAAAGCACAAGTTAAAAAATCTCCTCAAGTGGGTTTTTTTGATACTTTCTGGTGGCTGTAGCCAGTGGCGCCGCACCAGGCACTGCTGCCCCCCATGCCCGCCCACCTGTCCAGTCCGGCACTGCTTTCCAGTGCTGCTGCTTCTGCCTTGCCTGCCACAGCCCGCAGGGAAGTCGCGCCTGCTGCCAGCCCATGGGACAGCTGCGCCTGTTGCTGGCTCAGCCCCACATCGCGCTGTGGAAAATGAGAGGAACTGTAAGATTTTTTCTGCGAACTTTTGGGACTTTGTGGGTGTCGCACTTTTTGACCTAGTACCTAGTGGGGACCCTCTCACAGCGCGTCTGCTGCCTGATTTCTGCCCGATTTTTGAAACGCGCAAAGCCAAAGAGTAGCGGCTCCCAGTGCTCGGCTCTGTCCCCGCCGCTCCCACCACCATCGTGGCTGCTTCCAAGGGATTCTGGACAACTCTGCCGTGCGGGATCCTTTCTCAAACCGAGACTGCTTTTAACCCTTCCAACCCTGGGGAGAGGATATGAGAGCAGATCTTGTTGCATACACAGGGGCTGAAGCTTTTAGCTACTCCCACTCTTTTGTACCCCCTCCCTTCTTGCCCTTCACTCTACCCCAGAGGTGGACAGGGGGCTGACATTGCCATCATGCTCGAAGGAAACATCAGTCCACCTCCAACTTCTCTGCTCAGGATCCGAGACGACAGTGGCCACGCCATCTTGGATCCTTTTCCCCTTGCCACCTTCCCTCCTCCCCACCCAAACCCTCCCTCCTATTCATCTGAATATCCTGTTGTATCACCTGCTAAACACCCTTCTAATGTCTATGCCACCTGAGTCACCGTGTTGCCTCAGGGTTCCACCCTCAGCTCTGCCCCCATCTCTCCGGATCACACTGTGCCCACTCCAGACTACAACTCCCAGCATGTCTTGAGCCACACCCCTCCTGGGGAAACCAGAACCATGCCCACCATGGTCCCAGAAGCGCTGCTCTTCAACATGGCAGTGCCCATGTCGCCCATGCTGGTGACTGTGCTGGAGAATAAGCTCTGCCTTTACCCACTGTCATGGTTTGAGCCTGGCACAGAGCCAGCAATAACAACACTGCTTGCATGCTCCTTCCCCCCTGGCTTGGAAGAAGACCTAACCTCTTCTGGATCCAGTGATTTCATCGACCCATGGGAAAGGATACGAACTAGTGTGGTAAAGGATGGGAGATGGAAATGGTTTCAAAAATCACTGCTTTTACTGTGCAGTACAGAAGGCGGAGAACTAGTCCTAAATGGGAACCTCTAGCCTATGGGGAAAGAAAAGAACTGTGCAGGCTGCCAAAGACCATAGTAGGGATTCTCCTTTTTTTAACAATCTAATACAGGTTACTTTTACTGCACACATATTGAGTGTGCTGCTATCCCCAACTTAATTCACCCTGTGGGAAGGGGGATGGAAAAGGCTGTTAAAACAATTGTTGCTTGACTATGCTGAGGACAAAGCATGGGTAATGCTAACACTAGAACATTTAACTGGAGAAGGGGCATACTCCCAACTCAATGAGCAAGCCGCAAACCTCCCAAGGGCACTGCTTGATAATGTTAAAAATGCATCAAAGAAAGCTGTCAGAACTCAGTACATCTGTCACCCTGGTTTTTTAAGATTTTCTAAGCCTTCTGATGTTGACATTCCTGGAGTGAATTTTCTCACACACTTTCTGTAAATAACTCATTGTTTTACATTCCTTTATGGAGGAGGAGAGAGTTGATGGACTGTTGGTTTGACCAGTGACATTGCAGAGGTGTCAATGTCACCTTCCAATCCACTGTCACGTTTGAAAAGCTATAAATATTGGAGTCAGAGAATAAAACTTCCCTTTTTTCCCTTCACCTTGAGTGGTGGTGTGCTTGTGTTTTCTCGTGTCCCTCAGCGACATCTGGTGACCGCCGAAGTGTATTGCAGCCAAGGCTGAGACACGGACAGCAAATTGCGAGATTGGTGAGATTTTCTCCCCCTCTTTTTGGTGCTTTGCCTGCTCTTCTTGGGGCAATGGAAACCTCTGTGGTTTTCCAGGATGATTCCCTCATTTTGGATCTCTGGAGGGGGGTCCTGGAGTGTAAACAGGTATCTGTTTCCTGGGATGATTTGGAGAGATTGGTTCTGTGGGCCCGAGAGCGAGGTTTTTTTTCGGACCCTGCGAAGGCGTTCGATAAGCAGGAGTGGTCTCTCCTGGGGGTCCACCTCATGGAGGCCCTCTTTGATGATTGCAGTATGGACGTGGGACCGCTGCTGGTGCAGTGGAAGAAATGTGAGGAGCTTTGGCGGGGGTCTGGTTCTTGTACCCCTCGGAGTTCCCAGGGAAGCCCTTCTATCTCGGATGTGGATGAGGAGATTGAGCTCCTGTGTGATGTGGAGTCCCCCTCCCCGTCCCACGACGGTGTGCTGGGGAGTGGCCAATATCCGCCCGGGGTGGGTTGGGCTCACAGCCAGCGGGTCCCGGGTCCGGGGGGCTCTCTGCATTCGGTGGGCCGTCTTCGCCCCGCCTCGCCCTGTGCTGGTGGCGGGGCGGGGAACGGGTTGCCCTCTCTGTGTGCCTTCCCGGCCTTTAAGAGTCAGCCTCCGCCCCGACTTGAGGCTGCTGCGGTGACGACTTATTGTCCGAACTGCGGTGTGTCCACCACGTTCCCCCTGAGCGCAGTGGGGGTGGGCTCTCCCGCCCCCGAGTCGGGTTCCTCAGCGGGGGGAGCGAATTCGCCCTCCTCCGGGTCTGTGCAGCCTGCTGGGCATGCGCAGTCGGTGGAGGCAGTCGGGGGCGGGACGTTGCCCGCCTCTGGGTCTGCGCAGCCTGCTGGGCATGCGCAGCCGGTGGAGGCAGCCGGGGGCGGGGCGTCGGTCGGTGCTCCGCCCGGCCCCGCTCCGGTGGGCGGGAGGCCCGTCCCTCTCCGCTCGGTGGGGGCGGTGCCCGCTGCGGGACCTTGCGGCTTGGGACGGACTCTCATAGGGGGTGTACCCGGCTCCCTTGTGCCGCCCCGCAGTGACGCGGCTCCGCGGGCCGTGCCTCCCTCGGCATCCCACTCCGCCCCCGCATCGGGGGATGGGGGCCTCGCACCGGCTTCGTCCGTTACCGCGCCGGTCTCGTCCGGCGCTGTGCCAGATCTGCGAGCTGTGCCGGCAGCTGCGGCCGCCGAGGTGACCCATGGCGGGGCTGCAGCGCAGCAGGGGACTGGGGTGTTTACCTTTAGTGCAACTGCTGACGCGGCCGGCGGGAGGCCGGTGGGTGCCCGGCGCCTAGGCGCTTTCTCGTCAGGTCTTTGGACGCTTCCTGCGTGCCAGGTGACCGTGCGTCCGAGGTACCCTGAACGTTTCTGGCCAGAGGCGAAAACCGTGACTGACGAGATGAATGACCTTGTCTCCTCCCGGCATCTGCAGGGTCGGGGGGCGAATTCCTTTGGCTCTGCCGGTGCTGCAGGGGGCGCAGGGGCGAGTGGTGTTGCCCCGGCTTCCAGTCAATCACTCCCTCTTGTCTCTGGGGCGCCCAAGGCTCGGGACATAGCAGGTGCGGTGGCTGTGCCAGGGGGTCCTCAGGCTTTCCCTGTGCTCAGGGGAGTCACTCATAACACTTATGAACCCCTTGCATATAAGCTGGAGAAGGAACTCCGTGAAGCGGTTGCTCAGCATGGTTTGGGGTCTGCTGAGGTTATGCACATTCTTCGGAGACTTGATAGGGACCCGCTGACACCTCACGATGTCCGTTGTGTGGCACATTCTCTTTTTGACCCTGTGCAACTTGGTGTTTTTGAGACCAAGTGGGCTCGTATGGCGGCCCAAGCGGTGAAGCGAAATGCTGCGCTGGCGCCAGAGGACCCCAGGCGTAGGGTTGTTGCTGAAATGCTGATAGGGACGGACCGTTATGAGGATGTTCAGGGACAGGTTGGATACGATCCCCTTGTGCTTCAGCAATGCAAATCGCTGGGCATAGGGGCGATTGTGCAGACCCTGGAAATGGCGGCTCCGAAGCAGCCGTTTTCAACTGTTGTCCAGGGGGATGATGAGCCTTTTATGGTATTTCTGGGAAGGTTGATTGCGTCCGTGGAGAGGCAGGTGCCTGATCCTGTGGCGAGGGAAGTTACGATTGCAAATCTTGTTAAGTGCAATTGTAATGCAGCCTGTAATAAGGTTATAGCGGCTATGCCTGGTGATCCTAGTATCTGGGAGATGGCAGAAGCCTGTGCAAACATCATTCCCTCACGTCGGAAGTTGGCCGCTGTGGCTGCCGCTGTGCAGCTGGTCTGGGCAGCACCGCAGGGCGGGCGGCCACAGCAGGGGGATACGCAGTCTAGCAGGAAGCGGGGGAAGAAGGTGCAGAAGATCAAATTTTCCATGTTCCTGTGCGGTCGGTGTGGTAGGCCGAATCACATGTCTAACGTTTGTAAGGCGACTGTTCATGCTAATGGCCAGGCTTTACCGGGTTCGGGAAACGTGAAGCGGAGCGCGCAGCAGGAGGGGCGCGCTCAGACACAAGCTTCTCTCCAGACCCAGGTGCCGATGGAGGTCTCCTTTGCCGGCTTGCGGCCAGCACCCGCGGATCAGCAGGCGTGGACGTCTGCACCGCAGCAACAGTTGTCTTAGACTCGTCTGAGATACGCAAGGTTCCCCTAGATGCCTTTGGTCCCTTGGGTGGGGGCATGAGTGCTCTCCTTATGGGGAGGTCCAGTGCCACCCTTCAGGGCCTCATTGTGCACCTGGGGCTCATTGATGCAGATTTTACAGGACAGATTTGTGCCATGGTCTCCACACCCACTCCCCCGTCACAATCCCAAAAGGGACACGGCTTGCTCAACTTGTGCCTTTTAAGTCTTCTGTTCGCAGGACAGCTGACCGGTCACGTGGAGCTGGTGGTTTTGGATCCACCGGGCCGCCTCAGGTTCACTGGACTGCTGTCCTGACCAAGGACCGTCCCGAGATGCTGTGTACCCTGTCCGTTCCTGGTGCGACACCGTCGGAAATCCACCTCCGCGGGCTTCTCGACAGCGGTGCTGACGTCACTGTTCTCTCCCTTGCCGCCTGGCCCTTGGAGTGGCCCCTGGATCCAGTGGGGACGTCTGTCGCAGGCCTGGGAGGGACAGCGCAATGTTACGTGGCCCAGCAGCCCGTGCTGGTCACGAACCCGGAGGGACAGATGGCCTGGGTTAGGCCTCATGTTACTTCTACTCCTGCCAACCTCTGGGGGAGGGATGTTCTGTCTGCCTGGGGGGTGCGTATTGGGACGGGTTTTTAATGGGGGCCACTGCAGTGAAGGGCGCAGAGTGTCCTACGCCTCCTATACGGTGGCTGGTGGACAAACCCATTTGGGAGAAGCAGTGGTCCCTCACTGATGATAAATTAGTCGCCCTTCGGAATTTGGTGCAGGAGCAGTTGGACCAGGGTCATCTGGAGCCTTCTGACAGTCCTTGGAACACTCCTGTCTTCTGTATCAGAAAGAAATCTGGGAAATGGAGGTTGTTGCAAGACCTCCGGAAGGTCAATGCTGTGATGGAAAGCATGGGACCATTGCAGGCGGGCATGCCATCGCCTACCATGCTTCCTGCAGGCTGGCCGGTCCTCATTGTGGTTCTGAAGGATTGTTTTTTTCGATTCCTTTGCATCCCGATGATAGACCGAAGTTTGCCTTCTCGGTGCCAGCGATTAATGAGGCTGAGCCCGCACAGAGATATCAATGGAGGACATTGCCTCAGGGCATGCGTAATTCTCCTGCCATATGCCAATGGCATGTGGCCCGTGCCTTGTCTGGAGTTCGCAAGCAGTTTCCTGATGCGCGTCTGTATCGTTATATGGACGACATTTTGGTGGCCGCGTCCACCCAGGATGAGCTGCTGAGGATTCAGCCTCGGTTGCTCGATGCTTTGCATGCTTATGGACTGCAGGTGGCTCCAGAAAAGGTCCAACAGAAACCACCTTGGAAGTACTTGGGGGTCGAGATTCTGGAACGGACAATCTGTCACCAGGAGGTGCAATTTGTGCATTCTGTGAAGACACTGAATGATGCTCAGAAATTGATAGGTGTCATCACTTGGTTACGTCCGTATTTGGGATTAACCAATGCACAGCTGTCTCCTCTGTATGATTTGTTGAAAGGAGACTCTGATCTAAAGTCGCCTCGTACACTGACCCCTGAGGCGCGTAAGGCGTTGGAGGTGGTTCAGCAAGCTGTTTCGGCTTGTCAGGTTTATCGCATTGATCCCTCCGTTGATGTCACTGTGTTCATCACCACTCCAGATTTGCATCCCACAGGTATCATTGGTCAATGGAGTGACAAATGGTCTGATTCCTTGCACGTTCTGGAATGGGTTTTCCTGCCCCATCAGCCGCAAAAGACGGCAACTGCATTGTTTGAGCTAATTGCTCGCTTGATAATCAAATGCCGACAACGGTGTTTGCAATTGATGGGTGCGGATCCTGCAGAGATCATACTCCCGGTGCAACGGGAGGATTTTGACTGGAGCTTTGCAAACAGTGTGTCCCTGCAGAGTGCTCTGGAAAATTTTTCAGGGCAGATCACTTATCATCTGCCCAGCCATAGGCTGTTGCATATGGCGAAACCCACACAAATTTCTTTGCGGCCCAAGAATAGTCAGGAACCCGTGCAAGGACCCACCGTCTTCACTGACGGTTCAGGGAGAACGGGAAAGGCCATTGTCACCTGGAGGGATGGATCTGAGTGGCAGGTTTTGGAAGGCCATGAGGATGGGTCAGCCCAATTGGTTGAACTGAGGGCTGCTGTCATGGCATTTGAGAAATTTTCCCAGGAACCTTTCAACTTGGTCACGGATTCCGCCTATGTGGCTGACATCGCACAGCGGTTGGGTCATTCGGTTTTGAAGGAGGTCAGTAATCCTGCCTTGTTTCATTTACTGAAGACCTTGTGGTGTGCCATTCAGGCCTGAGTTCATCCATTTTATGTTCTGCATGTGAGGAGTCACACCGATTTGCCAGGTTTTATAGTAGAAGGTAACGCGAGGGCTGACAAGTTGGCTAACCCAGCGTGGGTAGCGCCTCAGCCTGATACACTCGCACAGGCCAAGGCATCGCATGGGTTTTTCCACCAGAACGCACATACCCTGCAGAAGCAGTTTCAGCTGACGCCAACTGAGGCTCGTGACATTGTCGAGTCATGTGATGACTGCCATGCGCTTGCTCCGCCTCTGCCGGCAGGGGTAAAGCCCAGAGGCCTTAGGGCCTTGGAGCTTTGGCAGACTGATGTCACCCAGATTGCCGAGTTTGGCCGGCTCAAGTATGTGCATGTCACTGTGGACACGTTCTCCTCTGCGATGTGAGCTTCGGCTCACACTGGGGAGAAGGCCCGTGATGTCCTTGCCCACTGGAGGCAGGCCTTTGCCGTTCTGGGCATACCTTCTGCTGTGAAAACCGACAATGGTCCTGCTTACGCATCGCAAAAGGTGCGGCAGTTCCTGCACTTGTGGGGTGTCTCACACAAGTTTGGTATCCCTCATTCTCCGACTGGTCAAGCTATTGTAGAACGTGCTCATGGTACTTTGAAGCAGGTTCTTCAAAACCAAAACGGGGAATGCAGGGTGAAACCCCGCACAGTTGGTTGGCAAAAGCTTTGTGCACAATCAATCATCTCACTGTGCCGCAGAACTCAAATAATCCTTTCATTTTGAATCACCATCTTTCATTACAGGCTGCGGACGAGGCACATCAGCTTCGAGCGAAAGTTCGGGTGCGGAATTTAGTCACCAAACAGTGGGAAGGTCCCTATGACCTTATCGCTTCGGGGCGCGGGTATGCTTGTGTATCCACTGATACTGGGGTACGCTGGGTACCTTCAAAATGTGTTCGCCCTGACCTGCGACCGCAGAGACAGAATCCAGCTGACGGGCAAGATGGAAACCGTGACCAACCTGAAAGGCATCAAGCGGGGGAATCATTGAGTGATGTTTCGGATGCAGACGTTGAGAGTGATCACTCTGATGACTCCTCTGCAAGTGGACATTGAACGTTGTTCATATTTTCCTTTTCACATTGTTCATTTTCTTTTCCTTTTTCTTTTTTAAACGAAAAAGGGTGAGATGTCACCCTGGTTTTTTAAGATTTTCTAAGTCTTCTGATGTTGACATTCCTGGACTGAATTTTCTCACACACTTTCTGTAAATAACTCATTGTTTTACATTCCTTTATGGAGGAGGAGAGAGTTGATGGACTGTTGGTTTGACCAGTGACATTGCAGAGGTGTCAATGTCACCTTCCAATCCACTGTCACGTTTGTAAAGCTATAAATATTGGAGTCAGAGAATAAAACTTCCCTTTTTTCCCTTCACCTTGAGTGGTGGTGTGCTTGTGTTTTCTCGTGTCCCTCAGCGACATACATCCCTCTGGGTATCCAGAGTTGCTGGGGCCCCTGCCAGGGGGCTCGGAAACCCTGGCACGCAGCCCAGAAGACCTGTGGATTTCATTATGACCCGTGGAGCAAATTGCCAGCTTTGTATGAGGACCTGAAAGTCACAGAAGTTTACATAGTGTAATATTAAAATTATCACTGGGTGAAAAGGTAGATTTTAAGATTTTTAGAATGAGGGTTTTGGGGACAAGTTGGAGGAACTTGAATGTGTCCAGTCCTCCTCCTTCTTCTTCTCTACCTCCATCTTCTGCTGTGATACTGGCACTTTGAAATTGGTTTAGAATAGAAGTTCACTGTCTAACATAGGTAATAGGTATTGGAAAGTAATTGTAAATATGTTATACGTAGTTTGTAGTATAAAAAGACAACACCGCCCCGAGGGTGGTCAGAGTGCCACTGGCTGCCCTGCTGAGCAGACCTCGGCTGGGCAGGAGGAAAATTTTATAGATAAGATTTAATAAACAAATTCAAGAACGAAAACTGAAGAGCTCTGACTCGTTCTTCAGATGGGCGAGCTGAAACAGAGACTTTTCAGATATCTCGGAGCTGCAATTAACAACTAAGCTCAGGAGAGAAAGCACTTTTGCAAGTGCCATATGGTGACAAACCTACTCAAGATCTTGTAGATATAAAGCAAGTGCCTGGTGAATCATACATGAAATTCATTGACCACCTTAAGCAAGCCATTGAAAAGCAAATCACAGAAAAGAAAGCTAAAGACAAATAAGTGAAAAAACTGGGCGTGTCAAGTGCAAATCCTGAGTGCAAGAAAGTATTGCCCGCCCTTCCCCTTGAGCCTGAGCCAACTTTAATTCAAATGACTGAGGACTGTAATTGCCTTGGAACGCTGGAACATTCGGCTACCCTATAGACTAAGGCAGTAGAGCAAGGTATGGCAGAGGATCTGGCAGCAATGCAGATTATTCCTCAAGGACCTCAACAGCAGCAAGGTCCTAGCCCTGCCACATATACTGTCCCCCAAGGACCACAACAACAAGGTCCTGGCCTGTGTTTTGAATGCGGCACACATGAACATTTCAAAAGAGACTGTCCCCAACAAGGAGCGAGAGCCAAGGCTCCTGCCTGTTCCAAGTGTAAAAGGAGTTACCTTCACACTAACCAATGTCACCCTAAACAGGGGGGTTATGGCAAGCCAGCCTCGGGAAACTTCCAGCAGAGCACAGAACATCCCCACACTATGACACAAATTCCCCAGCCATTTCTGTCTGTGACCACTGGAAGCCAAGTAGCTCAGAGCTTCAACATCTCCTTTGAGGGTTTCCGGCAGCCTTGCCCTCAGGTGCCAGGTTGGAGCTGGCAAGTGCCAAGCCAGTAACACTGACTGATTATTTTACATACACCATATCAACAGGTCAACTTGGGCCTGAAGATCAGCCCCGTGAACTGTTAATTTTGGGAAATTGCAGATCAAGGACCGAGGGATTTTTTTGTGCTACCCTCTGTGTTATCAGTAATATCCCAACAAGAAATCACTGTGTTAGCTTTGTCCCCTGACTCACCTTGCTTTATCCCCCAAGAACTGGTAATTGCTCAAGCAATTTCGCTCCCTGAACAGCACTCTAACAACTCATCAGAGTCCTTAGTAATGTGAACTAGGATAATAAGCCTTCATCGACCTCAACTAACCTGCACATTAGAACTTAACACCAAAAAGATTTTCCTCTCAGGACTCATTGACACAGGTGTGGATGTGATGGTCATCTCACAGTCCAAGTGGCCTCCCGACTGGACTCTTACACCTGATCCAGGACTGCTATCTGGGATTGGAGGTGCCAGACACAGCCTGAGAAGTATGCAGATGATTAAGTTTGAGGGACCCAAAGGCCGCATCATCACCACCAGACCTTTCATGGTAAGAGCCCCCATAGTTTTGTGGGGTGTTGTGGTGTGTTGCAATATCCTGTTTTACCTTCTCCCTTCCCCCTCGCCCCTCGCTGAGTGTGCCCCGTCAATCAGGCTAACATACCAGCAAGGCGTCGTGTGATAGGTGTCCCTAGTACCTTGAGACCCTGCCCCTTCACCTGGTTGGTGACTCACCTGTCCCCTCCCCTTCCCCTGTCCTGAGCTTAAAATGTGAATGAGACCATGCGGCTTCATTCTGTTACTAGCAGTGGCCCAGTGCAGACCTCTGTACTCTTGGAATAAACATCTGGCTACCTTCTAGCAGAATCCATTCCCTTTCTCTCTACCATCGCCAGAAGCTCTCTCCTGAGGAGAACGGAGTCCTGTCTTGTGCCCCGCTGCACTCTGCCGCCAGCCAAGGTATCTCTGCGGTTAAACACCACAGTGCTGCCTCTGGCCAAGCAGCGAAGGTCAGAACTGGCCTAGGCACCATCTAACTGGTTATATTGGGATACCTATTCCAATATATATTGGCGTCCCTGTGGGTGGCTCGACTCTGCAGCCCGAAAACAGACTCGCAGTTCCTCAGAGAAGCTTCTGCCAGCCGTGCATCCAGCTGAAAGGAGCCTGGCTTCAAGACTCCCAGCTAGAGACTTTGGGAATATTCCCAGAAAAAGTTTCGTGGACTGTTCGGCGCCTTTGGAAAGCCCTGCTTCATTGTGGTGAACAGATTTTCCAGAGGGAGAAAAGGGCAGCCTCTCTTGCACCCAGAGAGAGGTCCTTTTCCGGTGGAGACCTGCCTGCCTGTACCCAGCCTACAGCTTCCATTTCACGTGAGTATCTCTGCTTTCGGTAGAGCAGAAGCTCAAAAACAGACTCTGCCGCGAGTTCTGTTCCTTTTTGCCTTTGCATTTTGGCTGCGCAGCCCCACAGACAAGAATTCATAGCGTTCTAGTTTAGCTTTCCTGCTGCGTGTTTCACTGTTTTTTAGAATTCGCGCCGGAGCGGGATCGCTCTCTGCCCTTCCCCAGCTCAGCAGCGTGTCCAGACACGTGTTAGGAGATTTTCTTTCTCTTTCTCTTTGCGGAGGAGGGGGGGGGGCTCTCTTTCCACGTGGCCGGGGGACCTGCGGGGGTCGGGAGTGCTCTGCACACGCAGGGGCGGGGGGGGGGGCGTCCCGGTTTCGGCTGCCACGTGGAGTGGCTGCTGTCTCTGCTCCGCGGGGGTGCTGCATTCCACCGCGGGGGAGGCTTTGTTTCTGCCTCTGTTCGGCAGGGCGTGCCCTGCTGCTGCTGCCCGGGAATTTTAAAAGCAGTATATACAGCTGCATTGTGAAGCTTTTGTCTGCTCGTTATCGCTTTCTATCTGTGGTTTTTTTTAGAAATTGGTAGCTGATTTTAGCTTTGTTTTTGGTCAGGCGGGATTAAGTACTTTGCTTTTTAACATGGGTTCCAAACTTAGCATTGTACAAAGGGGAGTGTATTATCATATTGTTAGCATTTTAATCAAGAGTAATGTGAAATTCTCTAAAGGAAAATTGAAACAGTTTATAAGATGGCTTTTTCTGCAGTTCCCAAACATTTCCCCTGAAGAAATCCACAATATTCAATTCTGGGATAAAGTTGGGAATGAATTGATAACCTTAGGACAATCTGGCAAATCACCCTCAGCTAAATTTGTGTTCTGGAGTTTGCAAATTCGAACAGCATTGCTCAAACAAAAGGAAATGGAGAAAAAGCCAAATGTAAAGCCATGTGCCTCTGCTCTCCCTGTTCCTCCCTCTCCCTCTAAAACCCCTAAACCTCTTTCCCCAAAAAAATCCCGAGCACGTGTTAGCTTTTCGGAGAGCAGTGATGTCCAAAATGGCCCCCAGTCCCTAGGGGGTGCACAAGATGGTGGGTGCCACGTGGCATCTTCCCAAACCTGGTCTTCTTCTTCCCAAAATCCTCTTAAGCATCCCAAAATTCCTGCCCCATCCCCCTCTCCTCCTGTTCCTCGTGACACCTTTCCCCCTCCCCCCGCCTTTCCTGCAGTACCCTCAGCTCCGCCCCTCTACTCCTGCCAGGGGGCGGCTGCTGACGTGATGTCACCAGGTGACCCCGCCCCCTGTTCCCACGGTATCCCCGCCCCCTGCCAGCCCCTTGACCCCGCCCCTTGTTCCCACGGTTTCCCCGCCCCTTGCCGGCTCCCTGTCCCCGCCCCCTCCCCGGGTTCCCACGGTGGGGACACACCCACTGCCTGTCCCCAAACCTGTAGCTGTGATCCCAATGCTTCTGATTCAAGGGATACAGAGCCGGGGACAGCAGACCCAATGCATGGTGCCATGTTGTCACTGGCCCCTGTTACGTTTCAGCCTGCAGCTCAAGCTGGAGCAGCCCCAACTGCTAATTGGAGTTCTTTTGGACGACAATTGATTAAAGAGATCTGTAAATCTCATAAAGAATATGGTCCACACAGTCCATATTTCCGTGGCCTTTTAAATTCTGAATTAAGTAGGACTATTGTGGTTCCACATGATTTAAAACAACTGTTTTCATGTCTCATGACATCCACGGAATTCAAATTATGGGAATCAGCATTGAAACAACTGCTAAAAGATGCTCTCCCAAGCTTACAGGCTGATCCAAACACAGCAAAAGACAACAATGGTAACCTTATTACTATTGACCACCTCTGTGGTGAGGGTCAATGGTCTTCTCCCTCAGTCCAAGCTGCTGCAATTCCTGCAGAAACACTTGAGAAAGTAAAGGAAGCAGCTGAAAAGGCATTCTTTTCCCTCCAACCTGAGGGGCCTTTTGAGCCCTATAGTAAAATCAAACAACTACCATCAGAGCCTTTTGTGAAATTTGTAGAAAGGCTAACTAGAGCCATTGAAATACAAGTTAAAAAGGAAAATGCAAGGGAAGCAATTTTAGAAGAAATAGCGTTCACAAATGCAAATGAACAGTGTCGAGCAGCAATCCTGAGCCTTCCTATGGAACCTTCCCCTACATTAAAAGATATGCTTCTAGTCTGTAACAGGAAAGTGCCTCTGATGACTGTAGCTGAAGACACCAGACCAAGGCTGCTGCCAAGACCACCTCAGCGTGTTGCTGTTGCCAGCCCTGCACCTTTTCCCTCAGCACAGCAGTACCCTGGGCAGCAGCGGAGACCGGCAATGGTTGAGCCCACTAAACCATGCCTGCTTTGCAATAAGCTAGGGCACTGGAGTAACCAGTGCCCCCTGAAAAGGGAATTTGATGAATTTAAAAATAGCAGGGGAGGAGAACTGCAAGCCCTCCCTGGGGGTCAACAACAAAAAAACGAAGAATAAAGCGCCAGCCTGCCAGGCGTGCAGACATAAAAGGAGCAGGCCAAGAGAATAAGGGTAGCAAAATAAATCAAGCGCGCGATAATATTAACATTTGTGTAAGTGAAGCAGGTGCTTCAAAGACCAAGTCCGCTAGTCCACTGTTAAATGTGAAACAAAATAACCTTTGTTATGATTTAAGTGATTCTGTATTAACCGCATCTTCTGTCAATGAGCCTTACAGGTTGCAGCTGACAGAGTCACTCCACCTGAAGGACACTGACTGGCATTTTGTTTCTGTAAATCCTGAACAGAAAGGTACTTGGAACCAAATTCGTTGTAAGTACATCATCACTGGGGACAAAAACACACCACAAGAGATCGAAATTGCTCCGGGAATAACAACATCAGATCCCAAGCAATTTGTTCTCAGCCTGCACTGTTTCCACCCACCCCTGTTTCTTCCTAAGGGACAAATTGTTGCTCAAGCTATCCCTGTGCCATCTTTACCTGAAAATGTCGATAAACAAGGGCCCACAGTCGCCCGGGTCCAAGTTATTGGGACAGATAAACCCAAATTGTGGTGCAATGTCAGTGGGGGTGGGGAGTCTAAATGCATTGAAATGCTTGTAGACACAGGTGCAGACTGCACAGTGATTCCAGTACAAGACTGGCCAGCACACTGGCCTTTACAAAATGTTGCTGGTCACCTTCGAGGTGTAGGAGGTCTGCAATTGGCAAGGCAATCCAAAAGCATTATTCAATTCGAGGGTCCAAACGGACAATTGGCAAATATCCGTCCATTTGTGTTAGATTATTCAGAACCTTTGTTAGGGAGAGATTTAATGGCCCAGTGGGGTGTCACAATTAATATTCCAGACTCTCCACAGCATTTTTGTGCAGCAGTCATTAAACAACAGCGCCCCACTCAAAAACTTAAGTGGAAAACAGACGAACCAGTTGATGTGAAACAGTGGCCACTCAGTAAACAAAAAATAAAAGTGCTTGAAGAACTAGTACAAGAGCAACTAAGAAAGGGCCACATTGTGGAGACCATGTCCCCATGGAACTCTCCAGTGTTTGTCATCCAAAAAGCTGACAAAAAGAGGTGGCGACTTCTCTGTGACCTCCGACAAATTAATAATGTAATTGAAGATATGGGTTCTCCCCAGCCTGGTATGCCATCCCCAACAATGCTTCCTCAAGATTGGAAATTAGCTGTTATTGATATTAAAGATTGTTTTTTCCAAATCCCTTTGCACCCTGACGATGCACCGCGTTTGGCATTCTCTGTCCCTTCTATCAATTCAGAAGCTCCTATGAAAAGGTACCATTGGACCGTTCTTCCTCAGGGCCTGAAGGTATCTCCAGCTATCTGCCAGTGGTATGTCTCCTCCTTGCTTTCCCCAGTGCGTGCAGCCGCAGAGAAGGCCATCATTTATCATTATATGGATGATATCCTTGTGTGTGCCCCCAATGATGATTTACTAACACATGCGCTTGACCTAACGATCGATGCATTGATTGTTGCAGGGTTCGAGCTCCAGGAAAAGAAAATTCAAAAGATGCCACCTTGGAAGTATTTGGGCTTAGAAATTGGAAATAGGACCATTGTTCCTCAAAAACTAGAAATCAATCCAAGGATCAAGACCCTTGCGGATGTCCACAAGTTGTGTGGGTCTTTGAATTGGGTAAGACCATGGCTTGGTCTGACTAATGAAGACCTTGCCCCTCTTTTCAATTTACTGAAAGGGGGAGAGGACCCAGGTGCTCCTAGGTCTATTACCCCAGAGGCACGGAAAGCTCTAGAAAAGGTTCAGATTGCAATGTCCACAAGACAGGCCCACCGATGCCGGCCTGATCTGCCATTCAAATTTATCATCCTAGGTAAGTTGCCACACCTCCATGGAATTATTTTCCAGTGGGAGGAAAAACAAACACCTAAGGCAAAGGACACACCAAAAAAGGACCGGGACCAGAGGGACTCTCTCTTGATCATAGAATGGGTTTTCCTCAGTCACAAAAGGTCCAAGAGGCTGACAAAGCCTCAAGAGCTGATAGCAGAACTGATCCGGAAAGCAAGGACCCGGATCAGGGAGTTAGCAGGATGTGATTTTAAGTGCATTCACATTCCAGTTGAGTTAAAATCAGGTCAAAATACTATGAAAATACTGGAACAATTGTTTCAAGAAAATGAAGTGTTGCAGTTTGCTCTGGATTCCTACTCAGGACAATTTTCGGTAGCACGGCCCGCTTGCAAATTGTTTGAACAAGATGTTCAATTTACTTTAAAATTAAGAACTGCTCTAAGTAGGAGACCTTTAAAAAGGGCTCTGACTGTCTTTACAGATGCGTCCGGGAGGTCCCACAAGTCTGTTATGACTTGGAAAGATCCTCAAACCCAGCAGTGGGAGACGGACATTGCTGAGGTGGAAGGTTCACCTCAGGTTGCTGAATTGGCTGCAGTTGTTAAGGCTTTTGAAAGGTTCTCAGAACCATTTAATCTGATTACAGACTCTGCATACGTGGCAGGAGTAGTATCCAGAGCAGATCAAGCAATACTGCAAGATGTATCTAACATTGCACTTTTTGAATTGCTTTCCAAACTGGTAAAGTTAGTCACTCACCGAGAGCAACCCTTTTATGTGATGCATGTCAGGTCACACACTGACTTGCCAGGGTTTATTGCTGAAGGCAACAGAAGGGCAGATGTTCTTGCTGCGCCTGCAGTGATGGCCACTCTCCCAAATGTTTTTGAACAGGCAAAAATCAGCCACCAGCTTTTCCACCAAAATGCACCTGGCCTGGTTCGCCAGTTTAACATCACTCGAGAACAGGCCAAAGCGATTGTGGCCACGTGCCCAAATTGCCAACAACACGCACTCCCTACAGTGAGTACGGGAGCAAACCCAAGGGGACTGAACAGTTGTGAACTGTGGCAAACAGATGTAACACACATACAGGCTTTTGGACGGCAGAAATATGTTCACGTTAGTGTAGATACCTTTTCTGGAGCGGTCTATGCTTCTGCCCACACAGGAGAATCATCTATTGATGCTATTAAGCACCTCTTACAGGCTTTTTCTTTCATGGGCATCCCCAAGGAGCTGAAAACTGATAATGGGCCTGCTTATAGATCTAAGGAATTCGGGAGCTTCCT
Organism: Zonotrichia leucophrys gambelii; assembly: GCF_028769735.1. Classification (NCBI taxonomy): domain Eukaryota; kingdom Metazoa; phylum Chordata; class Aves; order Passeriformes; family Passerellidae; genus Zonotrichia; species Zonotrichia leucophrys. Next base: position 491,306 of record NW_026992241.1, read on the forward strand.
GCAGCAATGGGGAGTAGAGCACAAAACTGGCATCCCTACTCCCCTACAGGTCAAGCCATTGTAGAAAGAACTCACCGTGATATTAAAAGGGTCCTGGACCAGCAACAACAGGTTCTGAAGGTAGAACCTCCCCACATCCGGTTATCCAGGGCGCTATTCACAATAAATTTTCTGAATTGTTCTTTTGACAGCCTGAACCCTCCCATCCTACGCCACTTTGGGGGGAACAGTCACAGGTTGATGAAAGAAAAACCTCCAGTTTTAGTAAAGGACCCTGAGACTTGGAAAATGGTGGGACCTTACAAATTGGTTACTTGGGGACGTGGATACGCCTGTGTGTCCACCCCCTCTGGTTTAAGGTGGGTTCCTTCCAAATGGGTAAAGCCCTATGTTCCCAAAGTCTCAGAGAAATCTGCAGAAGCACCCCAGGTTGCTCACGCTGCCTGGAGAAGAAAACGCCGCGCACGTTCTCTGGAGGAAATTCCATTTAAGCCTCCTATCTGGAATAGTTTGTAATATATGTTTGTCTCAAGTTTTTGTACCAGTTTAGATCCCACTGTTCGTGTGTAGCCTCGAGACGCCATGAGACCGAGCCTGCTTCTTGTCCTACTCGTGATCATCCCGCCTGCGATCTCCTACATAGTACCGCAGCCCAAACCACATATGGACTGCCTTGGCAAAGGCTCTCAGACATCAACAGAGAAACTGACAACGAGCTGAATGGACTTTTCAATGGCTGGGGACTCTCGGGCTGGTTGGGATCTATTCTGAAAACTGTAATTTTAGTGCTGTTTATTTTAGTTGTAGTTATTGTAGTTTTTAGCATTGTTTTTGGAGTAATCAGACGCATGGTTCTCAAGTTAATCTCAAACTCATCTCCCCCTCCTGAAGTCTACCATTTGGAAGCCCTCAGTGCTCCAGTGGATGACCTGGAAGCCTCAGTAGAATCATTCTGCACCATAAACACAGCCCTCTTCTTTTTAAACAAAACTAGGGGGAGATGTTGTGGTGTGTTGCAATATCCTGTTTTACCTTCTCCCTTCCCCCTCGCCCCTCGCTGAGTGTGCCCCGTCAATCAGGCTAACATACCAGCAAGGCGTCGTGTGATAGGTGTCCCTAGTACCTTGAGACCCTGCCCCTTCACCTGGTTGGTGACTCACCTGTCCCCTCCCCTTCCCCTGTCCTGAGCTTAAAATGTGAATGAGACCATGCGGCTTCATTCTGTTACTAGCAGTGGCCCAGTGCAGACCTCTGTACTCTTGGAATAAACATCTGGCTACCTTCTAGCAGAATCCATTCCCTTTCTCTCTACCATCGCCAGAAGCTCTCTCCTGAGGAGAACGGAGTCCTGTCTTGTGCCCCGCTGCACTCTGCCGCCAGCCAAGGTATTTCTGGGGTAGAACACCGCAGTGCTGCCTGTGGCCCAGCAGCGAAGGTCAGAACTGGCCTGGGCACCATCTAACTGGTTATATTGGGATACATATTCCAATAGTGGGGAAGAGACATTTTGTCCCAGTGGAGGATGCGCCTAGAGACAAATTTTTAATTGGGGCCATTGACCAGCGTGACACCCTTAATTAACCTGGAAAACTGATAAACCTATGTGGATCGATCAGTGGCCCCTCCCTGAAGCAAAACTCGTCACACTTAAGTCTCTAGTGCGAGAACTCCAAAAGGGTCACATTATACCAACCACAAGCCCATGGAATACACCTGTCTTTGTCATCCAAAAGTGAAACAGCAATAAATGGTGACTCCTACAAGACCTATGTAAAATTAACAAGGTCATTGAAGAGATAAGCACACTACAACCTGGTTTACCATCCCCTGTTATGATTCCTAAGGAATGGAGATTGACTGTTATCAATTTAAAAGACTGTTCTTTTGACATTCCCCTTCACCCCGATGATGCCCCTCGATTTTCTTTTTCAATACCAAGTGTTAACAGACAGGCACCTCTCCAGAGGTACCACTGAATGGTACTACCTCAAGGCATGATAAATTCCCCTACCATATGTCAATAGTTTGTGGCTAAAGTTTCAGCTCCAGTTTGCCGAGATCATCCACAAGCAATTATTCACCATTATATGGATTATATGCTTATTGCAGCTAAAAATGATCCATCTTTAGATACAACTTTAAAAGCTACTGTCATGTCCGATTTTCGGCTGTTTTGATTGCTTGGAAAGGCCCGGGGTGGCCTTGGGGCAGCCCGCGCTTCAAAAGACGAGAAGAGGCTTCAAATCTTTTCTCGGTCTCGGTGTTTATTAATTGCTTATCTAAAAGATTTTCTCTCGGCTCGACAGAGGTCTGCTCAGCAGCCAGCCATGAGCACACTCCCCGCCCTCTGGGGCGGTCACCTATCTTTATACTCAAAGTTACGTATACAATATTTATCATTTTCCCCCAATACCTTTTACCCTTATTAACCAGTGCACTTTTAGTAATAACCAATCCTAAAGTGCCACCATCACCAAAGAAGATGGAGGAGAAGAAGAAGAAGAAGAAGAAGAAGAAGAAGAAGGGCAGGACACGCCCCAATTCCTCCATCTTACTTCTCTAAACCCCCCTGTACAGAAATCCTAAACCCTGTGTTTCACTCTCTAATTAACTTATCCCTTCACCATTCACTCCGGTGAAATCCTCCTATCCTCATACAAGTGTCGTCTCCTGTGTAGGATCAAAGTCCAGCCACCAGACACTTCTGGCAACATTCCAGGACTCCCGAGCCCCCCAAGGGTGGTCTCGGTGGCTCGGCACCTCAGTCCTGAGGTGCTGAGATCCCACACTGTCACAGCCATCCACCAAGCAGGAAACCCTGTATCTGGCAGTAACCACCCCTGACAACCCCTTCTCCACCTGTTTACTTGGGTTACCAATGGATGTGTGGCCGCTAACCAAAGATGCCATCTGTGTGTTGCGTCCCCACAATGAATGGATTCACAATCCCGTTGATAATTGGTATTACTGGACCTGGAAACTACCACGCGCACCAATAGAACCCCAAGAATTAGAAATTCTGGGCTCTGTAAAAATGGATTTCTGTGTTACATTTCATTATATTAAAAAGACTCCTGAATTAATGCAAAGTATCATTGATGCCCAGGCTATAATAAAGCAACCAAATGTATGGTGGGATGTTTCCCCACATCATCCAGTCTAGAAAAATGAATGTGGTGTAACTACACCTCACCCATCATTTCCTGGTCCAGTGATTCCCTGTTAGTTACCATCTGGGACGTTTCTCATTTGTGGAGACAGAGCATGGCCTGCCATTCCATCTTGCATCAAGGGCAGACTATGTAGCTTGGGGAGTCTTACTGTACTAGCACCTGAGATTGCCTTAATTTGTGATCAAAAGGTTAGGCATAAGAGATTTATCCATCAATTTTAATCAGACTGCAAAGACAAAATTAACTTTTGGAGTAAAGGAAAAAGAATAGCAGCCTCAGTATTGGCACCTGGAGTTGCTGCAGCAAAAGCTTTAAAAATGTTGGGCAACCTAGGATGTTGGCTGATTGGCAAACCAATGCTATGTCTCAAGCACTAAGTGAGCTACTCACAGACGTTGACAGTATCAGACATGCTACCCTGCAAAATAGAGCTGCAATTGACTTCCTGTTGTTATCACAAGGACATGGTTGCGAGGACTTTGAGGGCGTGTGCTGCATAAATCTTTCAGATCACAGTGAGTACATACAAAAAAGCATCCAAATTCTCAGAGAGGGAATAAAAAAACTGCAAGTGGAAGGTGATGAAGACTGGCGCAATGGACTATTCAAAAAAAATGGAACATATCTGGTTGGGCTTTATCTTTAGTCAAAACGGGTGTACTGATTTTTGTAGTTGTTGTTGTGTTTATGTTGTTACCCTGTTTTAAAGTAGTCTGTTAAGAATTTTTCAGAAATATTTACAAAACATTTTTCAAAAGAAAGGGGGAGATGTGGAGACGCAACTGACTGGGATAAATAGTGGTTTAGCCTCAGTAGCATATAAAGAAGGCATCAACCTGAGACCATGGGAAACAGGATACTGAAAAAGGGACATCTAGTCAGGTCATGGTGAGAAGAGTGTGGTTGTGGGAATCAATATGTTAATAGAACTGTCCTATATTTGATCAAGTTTCTGGTTCTTGTCCTTAGTTGGTTCAGAACCTGTTACAAATAAGGTCATGTTCTGAGTTTGCATTTGTGATTGGAACCTTGCCCTCAGAAGATCCCTATACCTTGTTGCATTCACCACGCCCCCGGATCTTTGGATCTTGCGCCTGAACTGTGCGGATTCTACGTTTGTTATTGTGCTATTAAAGTCTTTATTTTTTGGGCAAGTCCATTGCACCCGTTCCTTTATTTTGCCAGATCCCTCCAGTCAAGCTGGACTAGGGGTTGCAGCAAGCAAAGACTGTGATAGCCCCCTGATCCGTTTGATCCTGGGGGGGAGCCTGGTCTTTTCCCCCAGATACGCATGACTGATGGGCAGCAGTGAGCAAACAAGCTGCCACAGAGGGGTATGCAGACATACTGAATGCTTTTCCAGCTATTTACCTGCCCAATCAACCATCCAGATTGGAAGGCTTGCCTTACAGTATCATAAAAGTGTTTGTGGCTGATGGCACCCTCCCCACTCTCTGCAGGGCTGCAGGGGCCCTGTCAGGAAGTTTGGGGGGTGGGGGGATGGTGTTACACTGTCCTGGTTTAGGGCAAATTTGTTAAAGAATCTGCAAAGGAGGGCCCCTCCAGAAAGCAAACCCACATGGCCCCTCTCCCCAACTGCTTTGGGAAGAATTCCTCAGAGAGAAGTGGAAAGAACCTGTTTATTTGACAGGCACAGCACCCCCCAGCACACAAAATGCACAATACCAGATGACACTGCTTTGAGAAAGATGACAAAATCAGAAAGTCTCTTTCGGGGGTGGTTGCTCTGCTCTCAGTCCCTCCGGCACTGGGGCAGCTGCTGCAGCCAAACAGTGCAAACCCTCGGGGTTCCCAGGTCCCAGTCCGGAGCAGGTTCGAGATGGTCACAGAAACAGTCCAGGAAGGAATGTGGACTGTTTAGCTAAACTAGCTAATAAGCAGAAGCAAAAGGGAGAGCAGAGAGACAGCAAGCAAAGCAGAAAAGCCAAAAGCAAAAAGCGAAAGCAGCCCTATGTACTGCCCGTCTCTGTGTCCCTGATAAGAGAAACCCAAACAAAACTTTCACTCCTCAGAGACAGTCTTAAAGGCACAGAACAGATTAATGGGGATACAAGCATCATAACGTAACCCCAGGACATACACCCTAGTCAGTCAAACCTAGGGCTAAGCCAAGGTTCTTTTGCTCTGGATAGGGGCAAAGGAGAAAATTCCAACTAAATATTCCCAAGAGGTAAAAATACACAAAAGTTTACTGGCAAGCTATAGAAAATTAAGGAACATCGGCAAGAGAGTAAATACAACTTAACATCACTTATCACAGCATAGACTTAGCCCACCGAACATAGAAAACCTTATAACTCATTCGATGTTACATTCTGTGAGAAGAGAGAAGAAGAAAAAAGGGAGAAAACCAGACATATCTACCAACTCCTGTGTTCCAGCGATGTAAGGCTCCAAGATGAAGGTAGGGTTAAAGGACAATGTGCTTGCCTCATGGCCAGACTTCTTAAAGCCTTGGCCCATCCTGGGGCTTCTTCCCAGATGGGACTTCTGGACTCTCAGACACTTAGGGGTGGGTTGGAGACACAGGGGGGCTGCCTCCAGTGAGCCATGATTGACAGACACTGTGAAGCTGGGGGACATGGGGTCAGGGCACCACCTCACCAGTGCAAGGCCTGACCCACCCCCTACCACACATTCCAAGCTCCCAAGATGTCTCAAAACATATTACCTTTTCCAGTCTCTGACAGGTGACCAGAGCCCCAGCTGTTCTGTGTCCCATTCCTGGGGACACCAAGCTGGTAGCTGTTCTCTCTGGCAGATCAGGCTGCCCAGCCTGCTGCACCATGGCAGTTTTTATAGGTGTGTTGCACACTTCCATTTCCCACAGGTGGATGAAAATACCATGATGGCATAATCCCTTCCCCTGCAGCAGGCATAGTTCCTGCCCAGCTCCCCACTTCTCATCTTCTTCCCCAGCAACCTCATCAAGACCCTGACACCTGGGCAGGATTCTTCTGCCCAATCTACATCCTCATTCCCAGGCACCCCATCCCAGGAGTCCCAGTCATCCTTTCCAGCAGCAGGACCCCAGGGGCAACAGCAGAGGGACCCACCTGTTATAAATGAGTAATGTAATAGTTGGTTCTCACAATTAAGAAATAGATATTATGTAGATGTATAGTAATGTTTTTGTAATATGCCCCCCCGCCCCCATACACCCCTTTCCCCTCCCCCTTGTAATAGCCTTAGTAGTCAGGACACTTAGAGAAGGCCGGCTTGTTACCAGGAGGTGCAGCGTAACAACACCTGACCTCCAATCAAGATATAAGAAGGTAATCTCCACCAATAGACGGCAGAGAAGGAGTTGACTGACAAAACTTTGGGACACGCTAAGGATATAAAAGGCAGAGCATCCATTTTGTAGATGAGCACAGGGCTGATAGTCACGGGGTCTCCCAGCAGTACAAACGTTTTCCTTATTCAGTCTTTTGTTGCAATTTTTGTTAAGGTTTAATAAACGTTTGAAATTTTCAAGGTGAGCAGTCATTTCTCACATGCTCATGGGTATCATGACCTGTGGCCAGCCCATGCCATGCAATGGGTAAAGCACCAAGGGCAGCAAAAAGCCACTTACCAGGGTCAGGGTTCATATTGGGAGTGCGAGCCCTAGAGACCTGTCTCCATATTTCCCATCACTTCTGCTTCTGATCATAACCCCCTCTCCACCTGTAAGTGCTTCCTGCATCCTGTGCTCTCTGTGCAAATTCCTGACGGGGGATGGAGCAGCAAGGCAGGTACTCAGGGAGACAGTGCCCTGCACTTGCTGCTGGAGGATGCAGGAAACAGTGAGATGCTGGGGGAGGATGTCCATGTTTAACGCACACACACACACACACACACACACGCACACTCATGGGAAGCAGGGAGCTTGTGACTGGGTGTCGTGGGGTGACAGCCTTTATCCCAGTATCGTGTGTTGTGTCTAGCAGCTGTGCCTTTTCTCCCACCCCCCCCCCCCCCCCGGCCGTCTTGCTGCGGTGGGGCGGGGAAGAGAGGAGGGAGTGTGTGTGACCAGGCACTTTCGCTTTTGGCTTTTTGCTGCTTGGCTTGGCTAGCCGCTTGCTTGCTTGCTTGCTTTCTGCTTTTTGCGCTGTTTTTTTTCCTTTTCCTTTTCTTTTGTTCCCTTTTTCTTACCCTCCCCTGAAGATACTGGACCGGCTCCAGACCTGACCTGAGAGCTCCAGGACACCCGGAGCCTGGGACAGAAGCTCAGTGCCCTTCACAACACAGTCTGGTCTCTTTTCTTTTCTTGTGTTGGGGAGTGTTCTTTTGTTACTTGTAAATAAATAGGTTTTGTTTTCCACTTTGCTCCTCCGAGAAATTCCTTCCCGAACCTGGTGTTGGGGGAGGGGTGATTGGAGGTTTGTTTTGTTTTGGGGGGCTCCCTTTTGGAGATTTCCCCTAATTTGTCCTAAACCAGGACAATATATTATTTGATGCGTTGGCCGGGAAATCAGAGGCCAAAAACAGTGGAAAAAAACCTATAGCAATAATATTTTGGTTTTGGTTGTTTTGTGGGCATATTAGTGATTCATAATGTCATTTGGAGTGGAAGCTTGCCGGTTTTTCTGGTCCCTAGGGGTTTTTGAAGTTTTAATACCTTTGTGGTCCCTAGGGTTATTTCCTTACCCAAAAGTAGCTCTGGTGTTGTCCCTAATAAGTAGCTTTTGTAAGCGGGGGGCACTAACCAGAGTAATCATTGTGCTGGTCTTATGTGTGATGATGTGTCGGATAAAAATGCTGGACTTTATTTCAGGAATGTATGGATTGCTGTCATGGCTGTGTACTCAGTTTGTTTGGGGAGAAGGGGAAGGGGCTTTTCAGCCTTTGTCTTCCTTCTTCTCCTACAAATTGTTGACATCTCTATTAGAAAATACTGAATTTCCCCTGAGTTTGAAAGAAACCATCTTTCTGGCATTTAATTTATTAAGCCTTTTCTATACTGTCTGGAGTGTATATAAAATGAAAGCTGAGATTTCTAGAGGGGTTAGAGAGACTCCTGATTCAGGAGTAAAACAAAGCAGGAAAAATCTTGACTGGAGTGGGAAATGGGAGGATATGGGCCAGACTTTAAAGGAATTTTCTGATCCTATAGACTGGGACTTTCCATCTGATCAAATTCAGAATCCAGTCGAGGTGGCAAAGTATTTGAGGGAGAAGTGCTATGGTAATACTAAGGAAGAAAGGATTACTGCAGTGAGCTGGGCCTTGGGGTTTGTTTACCGTACTCTGCTAGATACTGTGGAGCAGCAGATAGCAGAAAGGGAACAGGGAGATAAGTTAGTTACTATCCCAGTGACCCAGGCTGCAGCTAACATCCCAGGCTCCAGGCTAGCAGCTGAATCAGACAATAGGCCCCAAACCATGGCTGTTGCAGCTAATACAAGAGGTGGAAAGTGTAAAGGCAAGACCGATCAAAAGGTGGAGGATGATGAGGATGATGCGACCGATCGAAAGGTGGAGGATGATGACGATGATGCAGAAGAAGGACCCTCACCAAAATCAGAGGCCACATCAAGGGGCACAGAATCTGGAGCTAATATTGACTCCTTTTCTCTGAAGGACCTCAGAGGCATAAGAAAGGATTACAGCCGACAACCTGACGAATCTATAATTAGTTGGTTAGTCCACCTTTGGGATGCTGCAGGGGAGGTTATGATTTTGGATGGTACTGAAGCGAGGCATTTGGGATCCCTGTCACATGATCCTGCCATCCATCAAGGTATGATGAGGGGGGCTAACCCTCACAGCCTCTGGGAACAGGTCCTAAGAAGCGTAGCAGAACGATACCTGTGTACGGATGATCTCTATATGCAGCAGACACGGTGGAAGACCATAGAACAGGGGATCCAACGCCTGAGAGAGATGGCGATGGCAGAGCTCATTTTCTCAGATGACACAACAACTAGGAATCCGGACCTGGTACCATGCACTCCTGTAATGTGGAGGAAACTTGTGCGACTTGGGCCACCTGAATACGCTTCTGCCCTAGCAATATTGAAGCGAGATGATACATATGAGACTGTGCTCGATATGGCAAAGAAGCTTCGAGCGTATGCAGATGCTGTGCATGGCCCAACTCATGCCAGAATTGCAGCAGTGGAAACCCGACTGCAGAAACTAGAGGACAAAATAGAGGAGAATCATAAGAAACTCCGGGAAGACATTAAGGAGGACCTTATTCAAATCTCAGCTGTACAAATTAGAGGCCCTGGTGTCCAATGCTGGGGCTCCTTTGATGGGGAGAGAAGGTACATCCCACGGGCTGAGTTATGGGTTTTTCTGCGTGAGTCTGGAGAAGACATGAGGAGATGGGATGGAAAACCCACCGCTGCTTTGGCACAATGGGTGCATGATTTAAAGAAAAGAGTAAGTATCACCAAAAAGATAACAGCTCCGGTCGCTCGTAGCCGAGATGTTAAGTATGATGATGACGATGACATGTCCGATCCCCTTGAAGGAACTTCTAAGGCATATGCCCAAGGAAAGAAGGACAATCTGGCTTAGAGGGGCCCTGCCTCCAGCCAGGAAGAGGCACGGGAGAACCGGGTTTTTTGGAAGGTGTGGATCAGATGGCCTGGCACATCAGAGCCACAAGACTATGAAGCATTGGTTGACACTGGATCACAATGTACCTTAATGCCATCGGAACACGTGGGGACAGAACCTGTTTCCATTGCTGGAGTGACGGGGGGATCACAACAGTTGACTTTGTTGGAAGCTGAGGTGAGCTTGACTGGGAAGGAGTGGCAGGAACATCCGATTGTGACTGGTCCAGAGGCTCCGTGTATTTTGGGCATAGACTTCCTCCGGAATGGCTATTACAAAGATCCTAAGGGATTCAGGTGGGCTTTTGGAATAGCTGCAGTGGAGATAGAGGGTATTAAACAATTGAATACCTTGTCTGGACTATCAGAGAACCCATCTGCAGTAGGACTCTTGAAGGTAGAGGAGCAGCGAGTGCCAATTGCCACCTCAACAGTGCACCGCAGGCAGTACCGGACGAATCGAGATGCCGTGATCCCCATCCACAAGATGATCCGAGAGCTGGAGAGCCAAGGGGTGGTCAGTAAAACTCACTCACCCTTTAACAGCCCTATCTGGCCAGTGCGAAAATCTGACGGAGAATGGAGATTGACTGTGGATTATCGTGCCTTGAATGAAGTGACTCCACCACTGAGTGCGGCTGTACCGGACATACTGGAACTGCAGTACGAGCTGGAGTCCAAGGCAGCAAAGTGGTACCCGACCATTGATATAGCTAACGCGTTTTTCTCCATCCCTCTGGCAGCAGAATGCAGGCCTGAGTTTGCTTTTAAATGGAGGGGAGTGCAGTATACCTGGAACCGACTGCCCCAGGGGTGGAAACACAGTCCTACCATCTGTCATGGACTGATCCAGGCTGCACTGGAAGAGGGTGAGGCTCCAGAACATTTACAATATATTGACGATATCATTGTTTGGGGGAACATGGCAATAGAAGTGTTCGAGAAAGGAGAGAAGATAATTCATATTCTCCTGGAAGCCGGATTTGCCATTAAGAAGAGCAAAGTCAAGGGACTTGCCCGAGAAATTCAGTTCTTGGGGGTGAAGTGGTAGGATGGACGTCGTCAGATTCCTGCGGATGTTATTAACAAAATCACTGCTATATCCCCACCAACTGATAAGAAGGAAACACAAGCTTTCTTAGGTGCTATAGGTTTCTGGAGGATGCACATCCCTGAGTATAGTCAGATTGTGAGACCCCTTTATCTGGTTACCCACAAGAAGAACGACTTCCATTGGGGCCCTGAGCAGCAGCAATCTTTCGTCCAGATCAAGCAGGAGATCGCTCATGCTGTAGCCCTTGGTCCAGTCAGGACGGGACCAGATGTGAAGAACCTGCTCTACTCTGCAGCCATGGTCTGTCCTGGAGCCTTTGGCAAAAGCTACCTGGCGAGACCCGAGGCCGACCATTGGGATTTTGGAGTCGGAGCTACAGGGGGTCTGAAGATAACAATACTCCAAAAGAAAAGGAAATCTTGGCCGCCTGTGAAGGAGTCCAAGCCGCCTCGGAGGTGATTGGTACAGAGGCACAACTCCTTCTGGCACCCCGACTACCGGTGCTGGGATGGATGTTCAGAGGAAAGGTTCCCTCTACCCACCATGGTCTGTCCTGGAGCCTTTGGCAAAAGCTACCTGGCGAGACCCGAGGCCGACCATTGGGATTTTGGAGTCGGAGCTACAGGGGGTCTGAAGATAACTATACTCCAAAAGAAAAGGAAATCTTGGCCGCCTGTGAAGGAGTCCAAGCCGCCTCGGAGGTGATTGGTACAGAGGCACAACTCCTTCTGGCACCCCGACTACCGGTGCTGGGATGGATGTTCAGAGGAAAGGTTCCCTCTACCCACCATGCCACCAGTGCTACTTGGAGTAAGTGGATTTCCCTCATTACGCAGCGCGCTCGAATTGGGAAGTTAAATCACCCTGGGATTCTAGAAATAATTACAAATTGGCCCGAAGGTGAAAGCTTTAGTATCACAGATGAGGAACAAGAGCCAGTGATCTGGGTTGAGGAAGCTCCGCCATACAATCAGTTGCCAGTAGAAGAAACACGTTATGCTCTATTCACTGATGGTTCTTGTCACGTCATAGGGATGAAACGGAGGTGGAAAGCAGCTGTATGGAGTCCCACACGACGGGTTGCAGAGGCTACTGAAGGAGAGGGTGAATCCAGTCAATTTGCTGAAATCAAAGCTATTCAACTGGCCCTAGGTATTGCAGAGAGAGAGAAGTGGCCAAGGCTCTATTTGTATACCGATTCTTGGATGGCAGCCAACGCTCTATGGGGATGGCTGAAGAGATGGAAGGAGGCCAGCTGGCAGCGCAGAGGAAAACCAATTTGGGCTGCGGAAGAGTGGAAAGATATCGCTACTCGGTTAGAGAAGTTACCTGTGAAGGTTCGCCATGTAGATGCCCATGTTCCCAGAAGTAGAGCTAATGAAGAGCAGCAAAAAACCAGCAAGTACATCAGGCTGCAAAGATAGGGGAGTTGAAGATAGATCTCGACTGGGAGCATAAGGGAGAGTTATTCTTAGCACGATGGGCCCATGATGCCTCAGGCCACCAGGGTAGAGATGCCACCTGTAAGTGGGCACGAGACCGAGGGGTGGATCTAACCATGGACAGTATCTCTTGGGTTATTCGTGACTGTGAGACGTGCGCTGCCATTAAGCAGGCCAAGCGGGTGAAGCCCCTCTGGTATGGGGGGCGGTGGTCTAAGTACAAATACGGGGAGGCCTGGCAGATTGATTACATCACACTGCCTCAAACCTGCCAGGGCAAGCGCTATGTACTAACCATGGTAGAAGCCACCACAGGATGGTTGGAAACCTACCCTGTATCCCATGCTACAGCCCGTAACACTATCTTGGGCCTTGAAAAGCAGGTCCTTTGGAGGCACGGTACTCCCGAGAGAATTGAGTCGGATAATGGAACTCATTTTAAAAACAATCTTATTAATACTTGGGCTAGGGAACATGGCATTGAGTGGGTATACCATATCCCCTATCATGCACCAGCTGCAGGGAAGGTGGAAAGGTACAATGGATTGTTAAAAACCACCTTAAAAGCATTGGGTGGGGGGTCTTTAAAAAACTGGGAGCAGCATTTGGCAAAGGCTACCTGGTTAGTTAACACTCGAGGTTCCACCAACCGAGCGGGTCCTGCTCAGTCTGAGCTCCTTAATATAGTAGATGGGGATAAAGCCCCAGTGGCCCATGTCAGAGGTTTGTTGGGAAAGACAGTATGGATCAACCCTGCCTCGAGTACAGACAAACCCATCCGTGGGATTGTCTTTGCTCAAGGACCAGGTTATACATGGTGGATAATGCAGAAAGATGGAACAACACGGTGTGTACCTCAGGGAGACCTGATTGTGGGATGAGACTCATATATGAATGTCATTGTTTGTTGAATGTGAGACAGAAGGAAACTGTAAGTGTCAAAGGTCTGAGCAAGTAAGATGAGAGGAATATGTAAGTGTCAAAGGTGTGAGTAAGTGAAATGAAAGTTTTTTATTGTATGTTCACGATATGGGATAAGGGGTGGAGTGTCGTGGGGTGACAGCCTTTATCCCAATATCGTGTGTTGTGTCTAGCAGCTGTGCCTTTTCTCCCCCCCCCCGGCCGTCTTGCTGCGGCGGGGCGGGGAAGAGAGGAGGGAGTGTGTGTGACCAGGCACTTTTGCTTTTGGCTTTTTGCTGCTTGGCTTGGCTAGCCGCTTGCTTGCTTGCTTGCTTTCTGCTTTTTGCGCTGTTTTTTTTCCTTTTCCTTTTCTTTTGTTCCCTTTTTCTTACCCTCCCCTGAAGATACTGGACCGGCTCCGGACCTGACCTGAGAGCTCCAGGACACCCGGAGCCTGTGAGAGAAGCTCAGTGCCCTTCACAACACAGTCTGGTCTCTTTTCTTTTCTTGTGTTGGGGAGTGTTCTTTTGTTACTTGTAAATAAATAGGTTTTGTTTTCCACTTTGCTCCTCCGAGAAATTCCTTCCCGAACCCGGTGTTGGGGGAGGGGTGGTTGGAGGTTTGTTTTGTTTTGGGGGGCTCCCTCTTGGAGATTTCCCCTAATTTGTCCTAAACCAGGACACCGGGGCTGAATGGATGCTAGCTGGTTTGCTGTCCCGGTACCAATTGCTGCCTGAACTGTGTTAAACAGCTCTGAGACACAGTTGGTTTTTTTAAACCAGACTGACATGTGCTGGAAGATGCCAAAAAAGCTTTCTCTGCATCTCCTCTGGTGTTTTGCCAGTGGGTAGGGTCAGAGACAGACACCAACTTAAAGAATAGTGTAATTTACTATAATGCAAAACTGCAAAGAATCACAGAAGTATAACCTAAGCAATGCATCCAATCATTACTAAAAAAGAATGCCCACAGTGATTTAGAAAGATACATCACCAGTTACCCTAATACCTTACCTTTCATACAGATCCACACATCAACTGGGGGAAACTGTCCCAGCAATGGGCTGGAGAACCATGCCTGCTAACTGGGAAATCATGTGGTGCTTCCACCTTTGCAGGCCGCTAGGATTCCCAACTGCTGTGAGAGTAGCCTAGCTTTTTAAAAAGCAAACTGCCATTACTTCTAGTATGGGAACATCTGGTTTCATTCTCCTGTTGAGTTGTGAGTGACTGTGACATGGACTCAGACCAACAGGGAATCTGAATTTTTTATTCAAAAGACACAAGATGGTTTTATACACTCTTTCAAGGCACAGTATTTCCTTACATGGTAATTCTCACTACATGACCTATCTCATGTTGCCATGTCAGCAACATGCTTTATAAATGTCCTTCTATGGGGTGATCACATGCTTTTCACCCTTCTCTCAGCTTCCAGCAGGCTCCTCCCCCATAGGGGTCTGTTGTGTGACACCTCCTCCTCCCAGGGTCTGGTGGAGACAAGCCTCTCTGTGCTGCCATGTGCTTCTGCAGGCACACAGCTCAACTCAATCCCATCTCTTCCCACACTGAGTCTCTCCCAAAGCCTGGGCAAGGCTCAAGGAGGCACCAAAGGAGTTGTCTTTGATCCTACATCCCCAGACAACGCCAGATGTGGCCTTATTCTGTTTCTAAATACTGAAAGGTAAATACATATTTTGTCAATGAATGAATACATAAATCATATTGCTAACAATACTTTGATAATGAGTGGATACATATAACATTTGGTTGGAAGGTTCATCTAGATGTCAACTTTGGCTCAGGGCCTTCTGTTCAGCCCTTACTACTTCATCTGTCTCCTGGGGCTAAACCACCTTTCTTAGAAAAAACCACAAGGACTACAGAGATGGGGCTGCATCCTTGGAGGAGTGAAGGTTTCCTCTGCCCATCCACCAGGTCTTCCCTGGACCTGGAGCCCTACTGCAGGCTACCTGTGGCAGCTTTTACCCGGTGCCTGCTGGTCAGTGTTGCAGGCAAGCTGTCCTTCCAACACTGCAGTGCAGCAGGGGCACAGTGACTGCTGGCTGTGTGCAACTCTGTGTGCCTGGTGCAATGTGGCACTGGGGGTTTCAGTTATCTTGGTCCCTAGGACTGGACATCACCCAGGTGCATGCCATAGGGCTGCTGTGAGATTTAGGGATCATGGAGGGCACAAGAGAGGTGACAGGTCAGGAGGGAGGGTGCTAGGTTGAAGAGGAAGGTGCAGCCCTATTAAAGTAGAATCCATGATGTTCGTATGTCTGAGATGTAGCACACGACAAAATTCCCTTTGGTCATCAGCAAACAGCTTCATTTATTCTGTCCAGCACCTTTTTATAGCCCATTCAAAACTCCCAGATCAAGACAGCTCATTGGTTGTGGAGAGCTTTGTTCAGACATGGCTTATAGAAAAAGGCCATGATCATATACAGCTGGTTAAAAAGTAAAAGGCAGCTGTAAGCAGCAAGTTCTCAGGCTTTTTCCTTAAAAACAATAAACACCGTGTCCTTGGCTAAGTGATGAGAAAAACATGGTGGAAAACATGGAGTCCTTGAAGGGTGCTCAATAACAAGTCAACAGCAGGGTGAGAAAAACAAGTATTAGCCTCAACAAGAAACCACAGGTATTAACAACAAAGGAGGAGTTGGCCTGTAATCTGTAACCAATGATGAGCTCGGGTTTTGCAATATGTATGAGCTTAATTAACACTACTATAAAAGTGTGTAAGCTGGATCAATAAATCTGAGATCGATGCTCATCAATCGGATGTGTGCTTGTTCTCCCTTCACTTTTGTCAAATGGTGAACCCCGATCGTGATACTGCGACGCACCACGGAGGAGTGAAGAACTGGGTTGGGTCCTGAGAAGCAGCCGGGACAGCAGAAAAGCGCGGAGAAAAAAAAGAGGAGGAAAAAAAAAAAGAAGCTGAGACACACCGTGCCTCAGGTGATCGTAAAGGCGAGCCCAGCCGAGACCAGCTGCCGCGACCTTGAGGAGCTGCAAAAGCGCTTACGATTTAGGTATGGAGAGGCAAGCAGCATATGATTTATTTACTGCCTTTTTACAAAAAAGGCAGGTTAAGGGAATAGATTTGCAAAAGGATTTACCAGGGCTTTTGACTTATGGGTATGCTAGGGGAGTTTTTATTAACCCCCATACGGTTCACGAGTTAACGGAGTGGCGTAAATTCGGTGATTTGTTGTGGGAGGCCACTTTAGAGGACGATAAAACTGCCAAGAAGTTAGGTAAATTATGGAGGGTGGTTCACAATGAATTACTGCAGCACCAGGCCGAGAGAAAGGCTGCCGAGCAGGCAACAGCTGCTCATGGGCGTAATAAAGATTACGATCAGGAGACAGGAACACCACTAGCTCCTGCAATGAGGATGGTTTTGTTACCTGCTTTGCCGCCCTCCTCTGCTTCAGCAAGCCAGGCTATACAGTGCGCTTCTGAGGCTTCTGCACCCCCTGAACAACAGGAGCCGTGGCCAAGACCACCCGATAGGCTCCCGCAAATCAATGAGCCGATCCCTGGGGCGGAAAACGACCTAGCGGAGGCTATTGCGAGGGAGTGCAGGGGGGCTTGGGCTGCGCTTGCAAGAGAAGCCATGGAAAAGGGGGATGAGGAAGTTATCAGCGCTGCTACCAAGCTGGCTTGTCCTGTTGTATTCAATCCGCAGCAGGGAGGGGGCATGCAGGCTACCATTACAGCCCTTGATTGGAAATTGCTGTCTCAGCTGAGGTCTACTGTTAGTCAATTTGGAGTGAAAAGTGAGCCAGTCAAACAGATGGTAGACTATATTTTTGATACCAGTCTTCTTTTGGTGAATGATTGTCGTGGGATAGCTAAATTGATCTTTACTCAACATCAGCAGTTGTTATTTAATGCTCATTGGCAAGGGCTTGTGAACGAATGTGTGGCGGTACAGAGGCAGCAGGGAGACCCTCTCCATGGTATAACTGTGAATGAACTTATGGGCTTGGGACCTTTTCTTCGTACTGAAGCACAAGCTTTGCTAGGGCAAGATAAGTGCCGGGAGGCTATGAGGTTGGTCAGGCTTGCTATAGAGAGGGTAAAAGAGCCGGGAGGAGTACCCGTGTATATGGGAATTAAGCAAGGGCAAGAAGAATCATTCGGCTCATTTATTGATAAAGCTGCTGCTGCAATCGAAAGGGCCGGGGTGCCAGAATATCTTAGGGGGGCATTACTCAAGGAGTGTGCTCTCCAAAATTGTAATTCTGCTACTAGGAGCGTGCTTAGTACTCTGGGTGCCAATTGGACTATAGAGGAGGCATTAGAGAGGATGGCTTTGATGCCAACAGGACCGCAAGCCTTTGTAGTAGATGCGATCAAACAATTAGGAATAGGCTTACAAGAACAGGCAAAGTCCTCTCAAAGTCAGGTGTTAGCTGCTCTTGCACTGCTTCAAGCGTCAGCTGCACTGGCACCAACAAGTAGAGGGAACCGCATGAAATGTTATCAATGCGGAGGCATGGGTCATATGCGCTGGGAATGCCAAGCCACAGGACAATGGTGCCAAAAATGGCGCTCGGATACTCACAATACGGGCGCTTGCAGACGGAAATCGGGAAACTTCCCCAGGAGCGCGCACCGCAGCGACCGCGCCCCGACACAAGTCGTCGCTGCAGCAGCAACAGCACCCCCTCCTGCCTCCAGCCCGCCACAACAGGGAGCCTCGGCCTGGACCTGGCAGCCGCAGTAGATGCTACGTTGATGACCCCGCACCCGCAAAACATTCCGACAGGGATTCATGGACCTATTGTTATACAGGATAAAGCGGTGGGTGCGTTGCTTTTCGGAAGATCATCTGCATCTATGTTGGGATTATTTGTTTTGCCTGGCGTCATTGATGCGGATTACACAGGAGAGATTATGGTGATGGCGTATACCCCTTTTCCCCCACTCCAGATCAATAAGGGACAGAGGATTGCTCAGCTAGTACCACTTGAGCAAATGACTAAGGGATTGCAGCCTATAAAAGGACAAGAGAGGGGGGAAAGTGGTTTTGGTTCTACTGGAGGACTTACTTTGTTGACTTTAAATCTTTCTGAGAGACCCAAGAAAAGGGTGGAAGTAGAATTCAAACGACAAAAAAGGTCATTTTCAAGTCTGCTGGACACTGGAGCAGATTCCAGCATCATTAGCCCTCGCTGTTGGCCTCAACACTGGCCTTTGCAGCCAGCAGCCACCACAGTGACCGGGGTTGGAGGATATACCCTGGCTAGCTGTTCACCTCCTCTCCGGGTTCACATAGATGGAAAACAGCTGACAGTTATTTTTTCTTAGTCCAATTACCACCTACCGTGCAATGCCTTATAGGGCAGGACATTATGGCTCAGTTGGGGGTGGTCTTAACTAATGAACACCCTTTGGGGTAAAAGCCATTGCTTGGACTTTCCCGATTCCCATCACCTGGACTGTTGACACTTGGTATGGGTTAAGCAATGGCCCTTAAAAGAGGAAAGTCTTCAACACTCACATCAGCTGATATCGGAACAATTTGAACAGGGACACCTGCGGTTATCTACCAGCCCCTGGAATACTTCAATTTTTGTAGTAAAGAAAAAGTCTGGAAAGTACAGGTTGTTCCACGATTTGCGTGCTGTTAATGATCAAATGGAGCCAATGGGCACATTACAACCTGGATTACCTAACCCTGCCATGATTCCAATGGATTGGCCTCTGCTAATCATTGACCTGAAGGGTTGTTTTTTCACTATTGCCCTTCATCCACAGGATATGCGATGGTTTGCTTGTACATTGCCTGCGATTAACAGGGAAGGGCCTGATCAAAGGTTCGAGTGGACCGTACTTCTGCAGGGAATGCGCAACAGCCCCACCTTGTGTCAGCTTTATGTTAATGCAGCATTGCAACCATTAAGAAAACAATTGCCATCTATTTAAAAACCAAAATTTAATATTTCTAATCTCATCTTTTTCAAATACAACAACAAAACATCCCCCATTACCCTCAATAAGAAATCAATTAAACCGCTCATCTCACAACACTCACACCCCCCTCTATATAGAGTGATATATACTTGTTTCACGTATGTGTACCTTCTCCCCCCCCCCCCCCACCCCCCCTCAACCAACTCATCATCAATTCCATATAAAACACCTTATACACAATACTTCATCTACAATATAGGATTTTATCTTCTCGCAGTTTATAAACCAAAATATGTAAACACTAATAAAACTTATATTACTTAAAACTTCAACACTCGACACAATGCATTTTAACTCACTCGCACAAAAACACACAGCGTGAATCAGAATTCTTTATTATATTACACATTTTATTAGAACTCACTCCCTTTATCCTCATAGATATACTAAATGCACCATATAGAATCGAACTTGCGCCCTCCACCACAAACAATTCTCTCAAAATCTATAACCCCCTCCCCTTTTTGTGTGTTGTGCATCCAGTGTCATCGCGCCCCCCGCAACCCCCCTCCCCCATTCTCCCCTAAAAAACAAAACACACTATTAACATAACTATCACAACAAACTAACTTCATCTAAATTAATAACCTTATTTGTGTTTCCTCTCATCACGCGATGCCTATCACCACAGGCACAGAGTTCAATTTAATCCAATTCAAATAACATTTAAGAAAAATTCTCCATATCCAAATAACATTCACCATCACTCACGCATGATAACCTATTCTTGTCCATTCCGCACATTCATAGATCCCCTCTCTCCCCAACAATTTAAATATAGAGATAGAGATCCCCTCTCATTCTTCCTACCTCATATCCCCATTCCTTCCCCTTTATAACTCCCAACAAATCCCTATCTTCTATTAACACCCCCCCCATTCCATAACTTATTACATTTCCCTTCCTAACCTTCCCCAATCCATAATAACCTCCACAATACATAATCCTTCTAATACTCCCCTCAATCATACACCCAAGAGATACCCCTAGACTCTTTACTCCAAAACCTCTATCCTCTTACCTCCCTTTCTACCCCCACCGCAACATCTAACAAATAAATCTATCCCTTCCATAATTAAACTAACTTTCATCCTTTCTCACACTCTCTAGAGTTACCACACCCCAAACACCCTTTCAAATACCCAATTCCCCGACCGCCAAGCCCCTCCACTCAACCCAGCCCTCTCTCCCCACACACACCCGCCAACTTCTAAATAATATCATCTCTCTGTGCCCCTCCACACCCCCCCACTCTCCTCACACACACGCACACTCTATCTTTACCCATACTTCACACACTCAATTTCGCGCACTCTATTAAACTTACTACTCCCCCCCCGCCACCCCCCGCCCTTCCTTGTACCAATATTCTACTCTTCGAGACTCTTTATCGCTCACACACATCTTCTTGTTTTTTCAGTCCTAAAATAGTACATGTTTTAGATTTACCTATATCAAATAAAAATTCAATTCTCATACATTCTACATCATACACTAGAGAATAAAACCTTCAGAATTAATTATAATTTCATTTACGTTAACCCACCAATCTAAACAATTTAATTTTATCATTCAAACCGCCCTCTTATCTTTATATAGAGAGACTGTCAAATTTTCCATACAATAACACTTTAACACCCACCTCATTTCACCACACCCATCACACTCCTTTCCCCAACCTCTTCACCAATACCACCGCGCCTACCTCCCTCACCTCCACTCTCTATTTCAACCCCATCCCCCCACCGCTCCCCTCACCGTTCTTCCCTCCACCCCCCATTTATACTCTCGCTCGCTCTCACCTCCAATTCTCGCTCATCTCTCCGGCCGCCACTGCCCCCTTTCACCCCTTCTTACATTCCAATCAACTACCACAATCTTAATATCTCTCCCCTCCACATTTAACTCACCTTTCTCTTTAATATTCCTTATAGAGAGAGATAGAGATAATTATCTTCTTCACAAATACTAATCCCCCTCCATCTTAGATGATATATATTTACCTGCCCACTATCCCTGCACCACCCCAAAACCCAGAGAGAGAGATAGATAAATGTTCAATTATTCCCCACCCCTTCATTTTGTTCCCTCTCTCGCGCTCGCTCTAAAAATAAAACCCTCTCCGCCTACCACATAACCCTATACTATCCCAACTCCTATTAATCCTTTCCCCCCATCCCTCCTCACCCCTCCCTCCCACCTTTGTTCCCTCTCACCCCTCTCCCCATGTTAATTCCCACTAAACCAAAACAAACCTTCCCCCACCTTTTCTCTCTTCTCCATATTCCTTTTCACATTCTCTCCATTTACCCACACAATATTTTTATAGTCTTCAATATATTTTATAACTATCCCTACAATAAATTTAATATTATACCACCACCCCATTTACCACCCCCACCAAATACAACCTTTCCATTTCCCACATTATACAGCACACGCGCTCACAACACCCTCCACTTCAATCAACAAATCAACACCCCCCTCACCAAAATACTCCACTCTTATCGCGCTTACCTAACAAACCCAATTCCACCCACCCCTACTTTACCACCCATCATCATTTAAAAAACCCAAACCCCCCCCCCCCCCCCCCCCCCCCCCCCAAACCCAAACCCCCCCTTATAAAATGGAGCCTTTGTCACAGGCCTCTCACAGTGAGATCAGTCCCCCCTCTCACCCCATTGACCCGCATCACCCACCTATAACCTGCGCACTCCTCTCTGCCCATCACACTCACTTAGTGTAAGCTCGCTCCTAACCGGGGTGGCTCGCTCTGCACGTGCTCAGTGACGCTGATTGTAGTGTACAAGACTGATAAGAAAAGAAGGACAGAGAGAGAACAGTGAATGAGGCTATTTATTGTTGTACTGCTTAGTGCACTGGTGGCTGGAGTAGTAGGGTAAACCACAATCAAACCACGAGATAATATATGGATAAGGTTGCTAATCAATTCACCCTCTCAATGTGTGTTGTGTTAGCACAGATGGAGGTTCTCACGCTCTCCCATTTCGTAGCTTTCGCCTCGCCGCGCACCCTCCCAGTGTCGCGCTCACTTGGAAGTTTTCAGTTGTTCAATAAACCAACTTATGCATGCGCTAATTATGCACAAACATTAGGTTACCCTCGCATTACATGTGTGTTATCTCTACCAGTCAAATGTGTATGAGAACCGCACACTTAACAAGATACCTATTCACTTCAACACCATCTCGACACTCTCCACATCTTCATGTAACTTATACTAATTTAAAACTCATAAATTACAACCCCCACCCATTTTAATTAACCTAAAATATCATACCCACAATCTATAGTATGAGATTCCCTCCTCATATATTCACAATTCTACCAAATCTACACTCACCTTCTCATTCACCTTTAACTCTCAAAACCTCCCCATACATTCAAAACATTTCACACACAAACCCTTTACAAAACCAATCGCGCGCGCTACAGAGTATTCCTTTACATCCCTCTTCCCCTTTATTAATAAAAATTTCCCCCAATATAACACCCCATACACACCAACCCCAACCATCCCTACCTCCCCATCCCCCCTCTCCTCTTTCCTAACATCAACTCATCTCTCCACTTTTCCCCTTAAATTCTATCTCATCCCCCCTATATTAAACCCACACCCAATCTTCTTATCATCCCCCCTCACATACCCCCCCCCCCCCCCCCCCCCCCCCCCCCCCCCCCCCCCACACCCCATCCCCCACTTTATCATTTACTTTATCCAATACTCTCATACCCCCAAAATCACATAAACATCTATACCCTATAACACCCCTATATCCCCACTCTCTAACTCAAAATAAAAACACGCACACTCTTCTTTATACTCCAACTCCACTCCCTCCACCCCCTCCCCTCCCTTCATATCAGTCTGTCCAAACTATATCCCTACACACACCCATACTCAACACCTCAAATCCTCTTTCAACCCCACACTCCTCCTCTCAATTCCCCTCCATCCTTCCAACACTAAATTTTCAATTTTATTATCTTCCAATATCCCACATACACTTTCACAACTTATATAAAACAATAAAATCAAAAAAAATAATTGAAAGACTCAATAGATATAGACCTCCCATATTCCTCCCACTCTCCATCCCCCACCTCCCCCTCCACTCCTCCCTCACACCTTCCTCGCACATTAAATATTCCCCTCCCCCCCGTTCGCGCTCGCTCGCATTCCGCCAGCCCAACTCTCCTCCACGCCATTAACATACATGTAGATATACGCAACAACCTATTAACCCCCTACCCCTTCTCATACCTCCTCCTAAACTTCAAAAACAACCCCCACCATTCCTCTAATCACCAATCCAACAATCCTATAACTTACATCACCCCACTATCATCCTTATCCTTCCCTATCCATCTTCACTCCTTCACGCCTCTCCCATCCACACACACTGCACACACTCGCCTTACCAAATCCCCCCCTCCCCACTTCCAACAAATCACCCTCCTCCCCATTCTCAACCCATACAATTACATCCAATACACCATATCCCCCCCAATATCCCCCCACATCACATCAAATTCCTTTTTAACCCCTACCCATCTTTAAACCCTTTTAACTCCATCCAAAATTTTATTATGATTACCCTCTCTCCTCTACAACCACACACGCAACATTTCAACACCAAAAGATACCCTATTATCTTAAAAACCCCAAAAACCTCCCCCCCACCCCCTCAACCCCCCCCTTCCGCATCTCGCTCGCATCTCCCCCACCATTATTGCTCACTCTACTCGCGTCCAGATCCGTGTCCTTTATCCACCCCACCCCCTACCCCCCTCATTTATCTCCCCCCCCCCTACATACACATCACCCCCTCACAACTATCGCTCATAACAAACCCATTCTCGCGCGCTCTTTAGAGACACCCTCATTGACACCCCATCACTCTCACTTTAAAATCCCAAATACATTCTTACAAACCCCCCCCACACACACCTATATCCCTCATTCACCCACCCAACCATCTCTCCCCTCTCCCCCCCCCCCCCACTCCATACATCGGCCCCCCCACCCTGTCGCCTCCGCACTCCAATCTCCACTTCACCCATCACTCAATATGAGTATATCTCTTTGCACACACCAGCTCACTCGCTCTCACACTCTCAATGAGTGCAGTAGTAGGTGTGTCCCAATTATTATAATCTTGAGAACCGTCGCCCACGAGGATCCTTCATGTAGTGAGCTGGGCTGCTTATTATAATGTGTAATATACAGCACAACCCCCCCCAACACACAACCCCCAACCCCCTACTTCGTGTACCCTCTGCCCGGTGGGATATCTACTCCACCTGTATTCCTAGATACCCCACAACAGCCCAGCGGAGATGGTTGCGCAGATCCCCAACACCCTTCTGGAATGGAGTACCACTGTCTGAGAGGGCTGTGTTTTCCCACTTAAGAACTGTCAACTGTACCTGGGGATGATTTAGGGCCTCTGAGCCTTTCTAGGAACAGCTTCCAACCAGGCCTGAGATTAATGCTGAAGGTTAGAGCAGAGGGGCCTGGGCAGTGGGGCTGGCTGCAGGGTTGCCCTGACCCTTGGCCAGGCTGGATACAGTGGATCCTCTCCTGCCTAGGGGAGAGGGATGCTCTGTTCAGCCCCACTGGGCTGTTCCCGACCCCAATATGCTGCTGGGGGGAACCCCGCAACCCACCCTGATGCCCCGGCCATGCCAACCCCTGTGCCCTCCATGGGATAGGGCCTGGCTAGCTCTGTGCAGACCCACCAGCCCCACAGAAGAGAGGAGGCGTGTGCAGGTGGGTCCTGCTGTAACATCTGCTAGCTCCTTCAGTGCTCTGAGATTAATCCTATCAGGCCCTGTGGACTTGTGAACATTCAGCTGATACAGCTGGTCCCTCACAGTTTCAGTGTTCACAAATGGAAAGGCACTGTTCTCACAGTTGTGGTACTCTGACTCAGATCTCGGGCTTCCCAGTCACCGATCAGTATTATTAAACACTGAAGCAAAAACAGCATTGAATGCTCTTGCTTTTTCTTCATCCCCATTAGGTGACCATCCTTAACAAGTATTGATCCAGTATTTTCCTTGGATCTCTTCTTGCTGTTAATGTACTTTAAAAATCCCTTCTTGTTATCTGAAACAATACTAGCCAGTTTCAACTCTAATTGAGCTTTGGCTTTTTGTGTCTTCTCCCAGTATATAAGAATCACAACAAACCTGAAGTAGGTTAAGACACCACGGATTACTGGCTGCTGGCACTGTGTTTGTTTGCTGTGAGTTTTTCCTTCCCATCCTGGGTCTGGAGCACAGAGCTCTTGTAGGACATAATTACCAAGCAGCCTTGCATACAGTGCTGAGGTGCAAGGGTAACTCTCCTCCTTTCCCAGCAGCTTTCCTGGCACTCAATAATCCCCCAGTACAAAAGCCAAGAACAATTTGCCTAACAAATCTGTCTCTAATCTAGTCTCACTCTTGCAGGCATTAGCTAAATGACCCTCTTCACGGGGCAAGTCCCAGAAAGCAGCTGTCCCCTCCAGCCTGCCCTCTCCTCTCCACTTGCCAGCCCCAAAAAGGGTTGAGAACAGACCCCATAGACTTCCAGGGAATGATACCCCCTTGCCTTAAGCAGGAATATGGACATGCCCAAATAATGGAGCCTGGTGCAGGGACTTATCCTCTGGGATGCCGCAGGGCTCTATAAAGCAGGATCAGCCCTGGGAATGGGTTGAGGCTGAGGTGATATAGGGAGCACCAGGGCTGGATGGGTATGGGTGCAGGGTATGGGTTTGCAACTGCAGCATCCCAGCATCAGTCCCACAGTGTCCATTGCAAGAGGCTCATTTGTTCCCATAGAGACGCACAGGCAGCTCTCTGTGTTCCCTCCCTGCTGCCCATTCTACCAACATGTCTGCCGCCCTGCAGCATCACTCATCCCTGAACCCTCCCTTCTCATGGCAACCTCTGCCACAGGCCTATTAAGCATCCTCATAGAGGAGCTTTTCAAGTGGAACAGAAACACCTAATGAAGGCTGACTTCATTAACCATGGATACTATGGGGATGATTGCTGCCTTCCAGAGCCACTCTATGAGCAATGAAGCTGTGGGAGAGGAGAGGAGAGGAGAGGAGAGGAGAGGAGAGGAGAGGAGAGGAGAGGAGAGGAGAGGAGAGGAGAGGAGAGGAGAGGAGAGGAGAGGAGAGGAGAGGAGAGGAGAGGAGAGGAGAGGAGAGGAGAGGAGAGGAGAGGAGAGGAGAGGAGAGGAGAGGAGAGGAGAGGAGAGGGGAGAGGAGAGGAACTTGCTCAAATACCTCTGCCCTGCTGGTGAGAGCACCACCAGGACCCACTTTGGAGGCTGGGGGCAAGCAGGGAGCCCTCAAGGTTGGAGGCAGATGCAGAGCCCAGATGGCTCCAGGGAAACATGGCCCATCAGAGATCTGGGTATGACTATCGCACCCCCTGGAACACAACTGGGTCCTGTACTGCCATGGAGGTAGGACACATCATGGCTCACACCCAAATCAGGAACTATGTAAGGCTCTTGGGTGCAGATATTTAGACGGATGCTTGCAAGTGAGCCAGGCAGCCACCACATTGCTTTTGGTGTCTTCAACATCCCAAGCCACGTGGCATTTTGCACCAGCTCTGTCCCCATGCTACAGCATCCTATTGTGAGGCTTTGTAGTGGTTTAACACTGGCCCAATGCCAGACACCCATAAGAGTCACTTTCCCACCCTCCCCTGCCACAGCTGGGCAGAGAAGGGAAAAGGGCAGAGAAGGGAAAAGGAAAAAAAAGTTAATGATGGGTTCTTGATTTAAGGACCAGGAGAAAACACTTCAAGGGCAAACAGGCTCAACTTAAGGTTGCAAAGTGAAATCTATTACTAACAGAATCAGAGAAGGATAATGAGAAGGAAAACAAGCCCTTAAAACACCCGTTTCCCCCCCAGCCCCTTCCTCCTTCCCACCAACAGCACAGGGAAAGAGGGTGTGGGGGTTTTGGTCAGTTAATCAAAGAGCTTTTCTTCCGCTGCTCTGGGAGAGGAGTCCTTCCCCTGTGAGGCAGTGGGGTCCCTCCCACAGGAGACAGTTCTCTGTGAACTGCCCCGGCATGGGTCCACTCCCACGAGCAGCAGCCATACCCCACCTGCTGCAATGTGAACTCCCCCCACAGGCAGACAGTCCTCCCAAAACTGCTGTGATGTGGGTCACTCTTCCAGAGGATGCAGTCCTCCAAGGACAGGCTCCTCCAGCTTAGAAACAAGGGCCCTTCTCTCTCCACCAGGTCTTCCACTGGACCACAGCCTCCTCCAGACATCCACCTGCTCTGGCATGGGCACCTCCCCCACAAGCTGCAGGTGTATCTCTCCATCTTCCATGGATCCCCATGGACTGCAGGGGGACAGCCTGCTTCACCATGGTTATCACCACAGCCTGCAGAGGAATCTCATCTCCAGTGCCTGGAGCATCTCCTCCCCCTGCTTCTCCACTGACCTTGGTGTCGCCATGTTGTTTTCCCTCACATGTTCTCACCTCCTCCTCTTCTCTGACTAGAAGCCAAACCTGTGACTTTGTTTTGATTTTCTTCTTAAATATGTAATCACAGAGGCGTTACCAACCTCTCTCATTGGCCCAGTTTTGGCCAGCAGCATGTCCTTCTTCAAAGCCATCAGGGATTGGCTCTGCTGGACATAGTAGAGGCTTCTAGCAGCTTCCCACAGGAGCCATCTTTGTGACTCCCCTGCTACCAAAAATCAGGCCGTGCCAAACCAAGAGGGGCGTCATGCAAAGGCTTGTCTCCTGTGGGAACTCAGCACATCACTCCTGATGACCAGAGTTGCCGAGGTAACCCCTGGGGGGCTCGGAAATCCTGGAATGTTGCCAGAAGTGCTTGGTGGTTGGATTTTGACCCTGCATGGGATGTGCCACCTGTATGAGGGCAAGAGGATCACTTGGGGATAAGTGGTGAAGGAATTGACTATTTACAGGGTGAAAACACAGGTTTTGGGATTTTGGTACAGGGGGGTTTTTAGGAGACAAGATGGAGGAATTAGGGCGTGCCTTGTCCTTCTCCTCTTCTTCTTGTCATCCATCTTTGATGGTGATGCTGGCACTTTGGGATTGGTTCACATTAAATCTGCACTTGTTAACAAGGGTAAAAGGTATTGGAAGGTAAAGGTAAATATCTTATATGTAGTTTTTAGTATAAAAATAGACGACCGCCCAGTGGGAGGTCAGTGTGCCCATGGCTGTCTTGCTGGGCAGACCTCTGTCAGGCTGGAAGACAACTTTGTAGATAAGAATTAATAAACAATATTGAAGACCGAAAAATCTGAAGAATGCACTCGTCCTTTGGAGCGCGGGCTGTCCCAAGGCCATCCTACGCCTAACCAGGCAGAGACAACAGGCCCAAGAACGGAGTCTCCAGCCTCTCCCAAGTCAATATATGGTCCTTTACCCACAGGGAGGGCTGTGCATACTTCCTGGGCTGCATCTCAGCCCCTTGTAGAACCTTACTGTGGGAAAACCAGGACTCCTGAACAACTGACCAATATGATCAAGCAGAAGTTGTTTATTGTTTACATTACACACACTTTTATAGATTTTACAAACTACTAAGATCACACTTCTTGATTGGTGCCTTTGTCTCATTCCCTCGTTCCCTGACTCCATTTCTCAGCATCTGTGATTGGTTACCGCGCAGGTGTTCTACAGTCCTCTGTTATCTAGTTCTTGCGATCCTGGTATGCAGTTTCTCAGCTTCTTCATTCTTATTTTAGCATAGTTTATGTCTTAGTAACCTTGATGAATTCCACAGTGCCCTGAGAAAATACTGATAAGAACAGTTAAAGACAGTATGGCTGGTGCACACTGAGGCCTAAGTTGTTCAGATATATTGCTACAGAACTTGATGCCTCATCCTTCTTGGACACCCCAAAACACCTCCAGTGGTGTGAGCAGGGACAACTCCATCCATCCCCCACTCGTCTCTTGTTCAGTTGCATGTTTGGGGTTTCAGGTGAGGGCCCCAGCCTGACATTGCTGTACCAACTGCATCAGCATCACTTTCACCATTTACCAAGCAGGCTTGAAATTCAGAGGAGGGGAGGAGAAAAGATGGGGCCAAACAGAGGACTGATGGAAGGGGAGAGTAAAAGGGCTGTCTGCAACTCTTTCATTACACTGTATGGAGTCCCACTTGGCAAAAAGCTCTGATTAAAATGGATTTTGCTGGGGTGCAGAGGCTTTTTAAGGAAAAAAAAAATGCCCCTGCCTGCTAGAGTGTGAGGCAACTGTTGGTGGTAGGTTTCTTTTGCTCCAGTGGGTGAGGGGAAGGCTGTGAGACAAGGGAGCCAAGGTTGTGTCTGTGGGCAAAGAGCTCAGAGACAGACAGTTGTGCTGGTTTTGCATGGCCTAGTTTTTGGTAGTGAGGGGGCCACAGAGGTGGCTTCTGTGAGAAGCTGCTAGAGGCTTCTGCCATTTCCAGCAGAGCCAATCCCTAATGGCTCTGAAGATGGACATGCTGCTAGCCAAGCCTGGGCCAATTACGCATAGTGATAATGCCTTTGTGATAACATATTTAAGAAACCAAAACAGAGGTTGTGGGGCAGTTTTATTCCAGCTAGAGAAGAGGAGGAGGTGAGAATATGTGAGAAGAACAACTATGCAGAAATCAAGGTTGGCAAAGAAGAAGGGGGAGGAGGTGCTCCAGGTGCCAGAGCTTAGATTCCTCTGCAGGCCGTGGTGATGACCATGGTGAAGCAGGCTGTCCCCCTGCAGTCCATGGGGATCCATAGGGGATGTAGAGATCCACCTGCAGCTTGTGGGGGAGGTGCCCATGCCAGAGCAGGTGGATGTCTGGAGGAGGCTGTGGTCCAGTGGAAGACCCAGTGAAGAGAGAAGGCCTCTGCTTCCAAGCTGGAGGAGCCTGTCCTTGGAGGACTGCATCCTCTGGAAGAGTGACCCACATCACAGCAGTTTTGGGAAGACTGCTGCTCATGAGATTGGAACCACACTGGAGAACTGTCTCCTGTGAGAGGGACCTCATGCTCTCACAGGGGAAGGACTCCTCTCCCTGAACAATGGAAGAAAACTTTGGGTGATGAACTGACCGAAACCCCTACCTCACTGTCCCCCTGCGCTTTCGGTGGAAAGGAGGGAGGGGTTGGGGGATAAAAGATGGTTTTAAGGGCTTATTTTACTTCTCGTTATCTTCCTCTGATTTTGTTAGTAATAAACTCACCTAGTACCTCTTAGCTGAGTCTGTTTTGCCCTTGGAGTGTTTTCTCCTGGTCCTTATCTCAACTCATGAACCCTTCATTAAATTATCTCTCCTCTGACCAGATGTAGAGGGGGAGGGTGAGTGAGTTGCTTTGGTGGGTGCTTGGTGTTTGGCCAGTTTCAAACCACAACAGCAGTGGATGCTGGCCCTGGGGACCCAGCACTGGTTGGGGTGGTGGTCCAACCAGCTGGTGGTGTGACATCTTGATGGAGAAGGGAGAAAAGGTGACTGGGGCGGGGGGGGGGGGGGGGGGGGGGGTGATGTAGGTCAGATCTTATAGCTCAGAGGGTCTGATCCATGTTTATCCTAAATCTGGTGGTATGGTATGGGGCAGAAGCCTGCTGCCCCCAGCAGTGCTGGCCCACACTGTCATGTGCCTGCCCTGCTTTCTGCAGCTGAGTTGCATGTTTCCCCTGCTCCCCAGCTGTGCTCCAGTCCCTCCTCTCTCCTCCTTCAAAATATACTTCTTTGCCTTTGACTTTCTGTGAGCTGTATCAGACCTCTCCAGTACCTCCTGTCCAGTCAGATGGATTCTGGTCTGCTTTTCCATGCCAGCGCCAGCATGGCATGAGCCCTTCCTTGTCTCCAGGCCCCACTCCATCATCTCTGGCAATGATGCAGGATGCAGACAAGGGAATTGCCCCAGAGTGGGGGTTATGGAGACAGGTGTGTGAGCTCTCTCCTGCTCATCTAGCTTCCCCTGCAAACCCCTTTAACAGATCAAAATTTTATATGCTGATCCATGCTAGAGCTCAGAGCACAGCATGGTTTTGCAGATTTTAGTCGAAGGAGGGCCATGTCAATACAGGAAGCATCAGCTGCTGCAGGGACCCAGGGGAGACAGGGAGAGGGGAGGGCAGGTTGGAGAAGACTTGACATAGAAGGAAACCCAGTTTCTGAGGGTAACACATGGTCTTTTTTGCATCCTGTCTCACAGGATGGCCCTTGTGTGGCATCTGGGTGCCTCTGTTCAGTTCCTCCCCATTCCATCATCCCCTGGCTAGTCTCTGACATCCACCCAAGCAGTATATGAGCCTGGTGGCACAGGGCCATCACCTGGGATTTGGAGCAGAAGCAGCCAATCCTTTCTGCCTGCTCATTGATGAAACTTCAAGGGCTGTTTCCCTTCAAATCTCTCCTCCTCCTCTGCACTGAGCAAATCATTCAATCCCTTGCATGTTGGCAATGCAGCTCAGCCAGGTATCAACATGGGCAAGTCTGATCCTCAGATGTTTCTTGCTCTCCAGAGAAGAGCCTGTGCACCATGCTCCCTCCTGGCCATGCAACTCCTCCCTGTCCCCCAGCACTCTGAAAATTAGCCCTTGCTAGAAGGTCAATGAGCATCAGCCAGAACCACCAGAGAGGCTGCCTGCTAACCTTCATCATGCAAGGCTGCAGGAATGCATCCTTTGGGGGAGCCTGCCCACCCGACAGCTCCTTCCAGTGCATATGGGTTCCCTGGGAGTCCCATGTCCCACTTGCCTTTTCCATGGTGATGAGGGCAGCTAAATGACAAGAGGCTGTGAGATAGCTGCCCCAAGCCTCAGGCTGGGAGTAGATGCAGAGGTCAGTGAAGATACATTGCTCAGAATTTGCTGGGGAAGCACTGTGCTTCCCAGAGCATTGCAAGAAGCCATGAGATGACTTGGTGGGATGGTGAGGATAATCAAAAAAAGGTAAAACCTTTGGATGGAGAAAAGAACAGTTTAATATTTAAACCAAAGTTAATAATAATAATAATAATAGTAATAATAATAGTAATAATAATAGTAATAGTAGTAGAAAAAAGAGAGAGTAATAAAACCCAAGAAACACCAGTGAAGTGCAATACAATTGATCACCACCTGCTGACTAATGCCCAGCCAGTCCCTGAGCAGCGACATGTAGCTCCCGGCCAACTTCCCCCAGTTAACATACTGGGCATGACATTCTATGGTGTGGAATATCCCTTTGGCCAGTTCAGATCAACTGTCCCAGCTATGGTCCCTCCTGGTTTCTTTTGTGCAGCTCCTTACTGGCAAAACATGAGACACTGACAAGCCCTTGTCTCAGGGTAAGCACTGCTCAGCAACAACCAAAACCATCAGTGTGTTATCAGTATTATTCTCATACTGAATCCAAAACACAGCATTGTATCAGCTACTGAAAAGAAAATGAACTCTTATCCCAGCCAAAACCAGGACACCCTGTCAGCCCACATCTGCTGAAGATGGTGCCTCCTCCCACAAGCCCCAGGACCTGATGAGCTCAATGTCATGTACTGGGACTTGCCCAGAGCTTGCCACAGTGGAAATCAGGGCAACAAATGGGAGCAAGGAGAATCCTCATTTGGGCTGTGTGCATGCCCCTAGCTGCTGTTGGCCTTGTGTCATTGTTACAAAGAGGGGGAGTGGAGGGTTTTTTTAATGCTGGCTAATCAATATAACTTATGTCACACCTGGGGGCATGGTTTTTCGTCAAGAAAAGCTGGACCGGAAATGTGCCAGTCTTTTGCCTTGCTCGCTCCAGGGGAGGGACCTACGGACCTCTAACCCTACGCCCTGCCTGTCCCCCCGCCCATTCCTAGAGAAGGAGTAGGGATCCATCCTGAATTAGGTGAAGTGTCTAACAACGGTGAAAAGTCAAACGGCCAAAGCTGAAGGAAAAACTCGCATGCCGAGACAGCAAGGTGACAGAAAAAGAAAAACAGAAAAGACCACGAGGTCAATTTGCCCCGACCTAGAAATTCCTTTGATAAAGAAGAACTGATGCTAAGTATCATGCGGGATGAATATGTATGAACTTATTGTGAAACTGTATGCATATGCATTTGGAAGGGGGATAAAAGGAGGTCTGAAATCTTCAGGGGTACGCATGCCTTTTTAGGAGGATTTTCTCGGTGTGCGTCCGGCATCGTAAATAAACATACCGAGCTTTACAACTTTTATAAAGTTGTGAGGTTTCTTCTTTTCTCCGCAAAACATTATGGCAAGCCAGCCAGGACTTCTCTGTCCCCACGGGGGCAGGGGGGATAGATGGACCTCCAAGGCGCGCCCCAGGATTTTTTTCCTGGTGGGGCTCCGCTTGTCTCAACTTGCCACCTGCAAGGACAGACAACAACCCGCTGGCCTGCGGAGGAAGATATGGTATGTACTAAGGGGCCCCAGGGGGGACGAAGGAGAGAAAGGGAGTAAACCACCCAGAGACGTCTGGGTTCATGGGTTCAGCTGATAGAGCAGCTGTATTAGAGACGGAGTTCATCGTTCTGATAGAGCAGACCGCTAGCGGCTTTGGGGGTAAGCCGGGTGAACCCGTGTATGTGTGTACTGGGGATTTGTAGTTCTGATAGAGCAGAACTGGTGAGCCCCTGTGTGTTTTGTTTGTGTGTGTGTGTGATGTCCGGACACTGTGTTGCTGTATGGTTAATGTGTGTGGCCAGTGCACTGTGTTTGTGATCGTGCAGGTGATAAGTGTATGGTGTATAAAAGTGAGTAAATCTACAGTGCCCTACAGTGCGGGGATGGGTCAGTACTCCCCGTGTTTGAAGCAGCCGAGTGAGGCCAGAGGCGCCGGCTGCAGCAGGCTGCGGGGGCAGGGAGAGAAGTGCCCCGCAAAGAAGCGAGTGGAGGAATGTCAGTGATGGTATTTATCGTGTTTGAATGTAGTGATTTGTGTAGATTTGGTACATTTTAACCGTGAGTATGAGCTCAGAGAGTTCCTTTGCCTTGGATGTTTGGACTTGATCTCTAGACTCTGTGCTGTTATTTTGATTGTGTCCAGGAAAATTGATATGAGTAAATGCTGAATTATGGTATGCTGTGTTGTGTTGAGAAAGTGAGCACTTTGAGAAATATGCCCTTTCCCAGTGATTTTGTGTGGTGATTTTCTTCCGCTGCATTGCGGTAATTTGATTCTCAGATTGTATAGTGGTGTTTGTGGAGATTTTAAGATTTTGTTGCAACAAGAGTAGCATTTTACATAGGAGAACTATAGTACGGTGATTTAGGTTTAACTTTGATAAAGCGAGTTAAAGGAATTCCAAGAATTCTCCCCCTCATAGTAATTCAAGCCTTGGCTCTAGTGAATTTGAGATAAGGGGGGGGGGGGGGAGTGCGTGTGTCTGTGGGCATATCAGAGTTTCAGCTGTGACTAGCACAGCCTTTTTGCAAAGCAGCAAAACAAGTGTAAGTAGACACAGTGCTTAATTAGATTGTGCAAGAAGAGAACTAGAAAAGACTGATATTTTGTAAAACAGAGTTTATATAGAAGAGATAGAAGAGGTGAATGAGATGAATTAGTTAATGAGACTTATGAGATTTATGAGACTTCAGTTGGTACTGCAGTAAGTCTTTACTGGAAACAATCTGCTGTAGGGATTTAAAGTTCTCTGTAACAAACTGAATAGCCTGCCTTTGTGAGCAATTTCGGGGAGCCTTTGGTACTTTAAGAGGCTAGCAGGCTGTGTGAGGTGACAGTGGCTGTGCCCTGGGCACAGGGACAGCTCTGGCTGCCCCGTCTCCCCAGGGAACACGGGAATGGCCTGTGGGCAAAAGCTGGATGTGTAGGTATTATTGCAGTGCGGTGTTTATGAGAAACACTGGTATTGCTGTTTTGCTGTTCCAATAAGTGTCAGGGTACACGCCCCGAGTGTAAATTAGAGGTTTCTGGTCAAGCGGATTCAGAACCTAAGGTCTTAGAGCTTGTGTGTGGGAATCACATCTGATACCTGCCACCTGGAGCTGTGTGTATAGGAGGAAAACTGAGAAACTACTGTGAAGGTCTGTAAAAAGGTTTAAATGGAAGCGAGATAGGGCAAGGAGAAATAAATAATGAGAACTGACCAGAGCAAACAGGTTCCTAAATTAGCCCCTTTTGGGAGGGGCTCACTGGGAGGAGGTTGCCAGTAAGAGCAGCTCAGAAAATAAAAATATTTATAATGCTTCATTGCTGTTAGTACTGTTTTATAATAGGAAGATAAATGGGATAGTTTTTGCATGCTGAAATGTCTTTTGTTTTAAGAAATCACCCGGAATGACAAAGAGACTGTGAGATCAGACCGCTCTCTGGTCTTGGCCCTTGAAAAGGAAAACAAGGCAAAGAGAAAGTAAATCAAACATGTTGTTCAGCATGCAGCATAAGATAGCAACGTATGAAATCAGGCAAGGATTATCATGCTGAAATGCAAAGCAATCACATTTCACAAAACGAGTACATATGACCTGCTAAAGGCTTCCTCCCAAGGTAAGGGAGGAGGGGTAAAGATGACCTCCCCAAAAGGGAAGATTTTTTGTCGGCACAAGGGTCACATGTTCAGTTTTAAATAAAGCTTTAGTACCTGTGGAGAATGTTTATGTTGTAGTGTGGGGAATGAACAACTGGCCAGTCTGAGAAGGCTTACTTTTGCAAACCTTTTAAGTAACATGTGTACTATGTGTACCTAAAAGCTTTTGTACAATTCGCTCAATTTGCTAAACATTCTCAAATGAGAAAGGTTACTCTGGAGGCAAATAATATAAAGATGTTAGGCTTAATATTAACAGACACTGAAATTAAAAAAGACATTAGTAAGGAGATATTAGAATAAGTAAATAAGTGTTTTCAAGGGTATGGGCCTCTGCTATACCAGGGACAGTGAAAGATGCTCCCCCATGGGATGCTCCCCCATCAAGCTTAATGAAAGAACACAACCAGTGAGAACTGAGTAGTACCCTCAAAAGGTAGGTAAGGAAGGAATCAGTCCAATAACTGATAGTACTGGATTAAGGGCTGTCAATAAGATAACACAGAATTTATACCCTGTGGTAGCAAATCCATAGACCTTACTAACTTGTTTAACACCTGAGCTAACCTGGTTCACTGTTTTAGGCCTAAGAGATGCCTTCTTTTGCCTCCCTATCCACGAAGCCAGCCAGAAAATTTTTTGCATTCAAACACAAGCTCACATAGTCCATGTGCCTGAAGGCTTCAAAATTCTCCACTCCGACTGGAGAACAGCTTGCAAAGACCCAGAGTCCCAGGAAGCTCCACAAGAGGAAAGGAGGCTGTTGCAGTACATAGATGATCTTCTAGTAGCCACTCGGACGAGGGAAGCGAGAGAAGCCTGAGCCTGGACGGTAAGCCTTTTCAATTTCCTAGGAGTCCATGGATGCAGAGTCTCAAAGAAAAAGGCACAGGTAGTGAAACAGAAGGTAATCTACCTGGGGTAAGAAGTGAGTGCTGAGCAGCAGACTTTAAGGCAGGGAAGCCCTATGCCAAACCCTGAACCCCAGACAACGAAAGAACTCCAAACCTTCTTAGGCATGGCAGAGTAGTGCCAGCTGTGGGTTTATAATTATGGACTGTTCGCCAGACCGCTCTACGCTCTTATTGCCACTGGGAACTGAGATCTCCAGTGGACAAGAGATGCCACACGAGCCTTTCACCAGCTAGAGAGTGCCCTCATGTCGGCTCCAGCTTTGAAACTTCCAGATGTAAGTAAAGCATTCTTTCTATTTTTCCATGCAAGGAATTGCCCTGGGAATATTGGCTCAAGACTTGGGTCCATACCGGAGGGCAGTTGCTTACTTCTCTAAGCAACTAGATGCAACAGCCAAAGGGTGGCCAGGTTGCCTCAGAGGTGTAGCAGCAGTTGTGCTGAACATTCAAGAGGCAGACAAGTTTACCCTGAGACAAAAATGACTGTGCTAGTGTCCCACAGTGTCCGCAGTACTGGAAGTAAAGGGTGGCCACTGGCTTTTCACCAGAGAGGTTTCTGAAATACCAGGCCATCATGGTAGAGCAAGATGATGTAGAGATAGTGGTGACTAATATTGTCAACCCAGCTTCTTTTCTCAGTGGAATCAAGGAGAAGCAGTACACCACGATTGCCTAGAGACCATTGAAGCTACCTACTCCAGCCGCCCAGACTTAAAGGACACTCCTTTAGATGATGCAGAGACCTGGTTCACTGACAAGAAAGCGACATTGCAAAATTCACAGTGACTACCTGCAGAGAGGTAATAGAGTCTGGACCCTTACCAACAGGTACCTCTGCACAGGATGCTGAGATAAATGCATGGACCCATGCCTTAGAAACAGCAAAAGGCATTCAGAGTTGTGCATGCACATGGAGCCATCTGGAAGGAGGGGGGACTGCTGACCTCACAGGGAAAGAAGAGACAATCCAGCTGCTGGAAGCAGTTCAGCTACCTGAAAAGGCATATTAAGGCACACCAGAGAGTGAGCTTAAAATTGGAGGAAAGAAATGAGCTGGCAGATGGAGAGGCAAAGAAAGCAACAAAGGGGGAGGTGCAGATTTTCCTCGAAGGTAAGCCAGAATACAATAATACTAATCAAAAGCGACGTACAAGTGCAAGGGGTGGGCTACCATTGAAAGAGAGCTAGTAATCCCTTCCCATTTTCGTGGTTACTAGTGAAGGAAGGGCACTAGAAAACACACTAGGGCCTAACTACTTAAAGCCTTTTATAGAGTGTGTCTCCTTTCTCGAAATGACCAAGGCTGCGAGTGATACAGAGTGCATTGGAATGAAGTGTTGACTTTGAAGTCGTAATTCCCACAGGCTTTCTAGAACACACATCTGATTGAAAGAATTGTTGTATCGTTGTCAGGAATTTATATGCCACTATCACTCAGGTGAGCTGATAATGTGATCCTTGCCTCCAGACTTGTTGCGGTGTGTTGCAATGTCCTGTTTTAAACTTCCGGTCCCTTCCCAGGTGTGCCTATACCTTCTCCCTTCCCCCTCGCCCCTCGCTGAGTGTGCCCTGTCAATCAGGCTAACATACCAGCAAGGCGTCGTGTGATTGGTCCCTCAGGCCTGGGGGACATTGGCCCGTATAGGTGTCCCTAGTCCCTTGAGACCCTGCCCCTTCACCTGGTTGGTGGCTCACCTGTCCCCTCCCCTTCCCCTGCCCTGAGCTTAAAAGGTTAATCAGACCATGCGGCCTCTATTCTGTTGGAGGAATTGCCCCGGCTCAGACCTCTGTAACCGTGGAATAAACATCTGGATATAACCCTCCAGCAGAATCCACTCCTTCCTTCTCTTCACCATCGCCAGAAGCTCTCTCTCCTGAGGTAAACGGAGTCCTGACAAGCCTGGACTTGCGTCTGTGCCCCGCTGCAATCTCCAGCAGCCAAGGTATCTCTGGGGTAAAGAACCACAGTGCTGCCTTTGGACCTACAGCGAGGGTCAGAACTGGCCCAGGCACCATCTAACTGGTTATATTGGGATTCATATTCCAATACAGACTAACCTCAAAATACCCACCCCGGGCCAAAACTCGGTCAGACTGGGAGAGGCCATGGGCCTGTACAGCAGCAGCAAATCAACTTTTCAGAACTCCCAAGGAAAGGAGGGTATCAGTATTTACTGGTATTAAGAGATACATTTTCAGGGTGGCCAGAAACATTCCCCACCAGATAATTTTTACAAGAGATAATACCACGCTTCAGAGTTCCAGCCACAATATCCTCCGATAAAGAATCACCTTTCATTTCCAAAATAGTGCAACAGATTAGTAGCCATCTGGGCATAGATTAAGAATTTCACACCCCATACCGCCCCCAATCAAGCGGCCAGGGGGAGAGAATGAATCATTTGATTAAGCAGCAAATCATAAGACTGGGGCAAGAAGCTCTTCCACTAGCACTATTGCAAATTCAAACTAAACCTTTTGAGCTAAAGGAATGCTGAATCCTTTTGGAATGCCTTATAGAAGACCATATAGAATACAAGGGGAATGTCCAAAATGTCCACTTACATGGTGGCATTAAGCAAACAGCTCAGAGTAATTGAGAAACATGTGGCTGGAACTCGGAGCAGGGAGTTAGATAGCCTGGGGATGATGTATATGTTAAGTCTCTTACAGAGAAGACTTCGGAACCACAGTGGGAGAGACCACTGCAAGTACCTCTCACCACCTTCACTGCAATCAAAATCAAGGAGCAGAATGCCTGCATCCATCACTCTCGGGTGAAGAAGGCCCAGAAGCCCCTTCAGGAGTGACACCAGGAGACAATGAACTGAGACTAAAACTCTTTTGGGCAAAATGAGTATATTGCGGTCGGGAGTAGCTCATACTTTAGTGTACAGAATTGTTTTGTATGGAATTATAACTGAAGTTTTAGAACTAGAGAGTACCTCTACCCAAAGCAATGCTGAATGGCCTTGGTCCCTGGCATTTAATCAGTATACTGGATCCATGGGAAAACCTTCTGAGATAAAGAAGGTTTATATTAAACATATCTACTGTAGTAATCCACGAGAATCAGGTTTGTGAAGAGCAAGAATAGCAAGAACAGGAACTGTGAACACTTCAAGGAATCTGAGGAGAAGAAATCAAAGTAAAGTGCTCGGTCTCAATAGGATGGCTTATGAGAGACCGATGCAATTAGTGTCTGAAGCTCCCCTGGTGTATATGAACACCAGGAAGTCTGTGATAACCTACGTGAATCAGACTGTTGGTGTAATTTCACCCTGATACAGCCTGTAGAAGTGACCTGCCTTTGAGCTCAAGTTACTGTCAGACTTTCATTTGAATTCAAAGTGGACACTGCACTTTTTACCACAGCGGGGCCTTATACACCCCATACTAGTTCAGACTCTACCCAAACTCCAAATTTGGACCTAACGTAGTAAAGAATGTGACTGAACAACAGCTATTATTCAATCCAGAATGGTCTCTCAAACGTGTGGAGTTGATAATGCAAAATAACATCTCAAAATCCAACAAGCCTGCTCCTCCTTCCTAAAAACTTCCTTTGAGGGCTGGACAACATGGTCACAAAAACAGGCATATCTCAGGAGCAGAACAAGAAAGGAAGGAGCCAGCTCTCCTGGTGCCTAAAACCAGGAACACCAAGAAATCAGTTTCCTTAGGTCATTTTCCAAGCTGGTTGGCTGAACCCCCAGGCAATGGCTGGTAAAGGGTGCTGAACTGCAGGTGGCAAATTAACCCAAGCAAGGAAGGTGATTTTCCTTATTTATAGCTATCCCTTTTCCTACTGAGATTTGGATCAGTGATTGTCCCAGTCTGAGGCGGTTGGATTCTGCTTAAAAGAGGTAGAGAGAGAGACCCCCTCAGAGCACAGCAGCAGGCTGTAAGATTTTGAGCATCACTTTTGTGCTGAGTGTTTCAAGTAGCAGAAACCTGATCCCAGTTTCTTCTGAGGCTCTGCAATGAATTTAGGCTCTTCTCTCAAGATTTCCCCTCCATTATCTTCTGCCCTGAACACAGTCCACAGCTTGATCTTAGCTAGGGGCAAGGTGGGTGAGGTTTTGTAGACCAAGAGAGACATTCCTGCTTGCCACACATCTGAGAAATCAGGTGCTTTGGAGGGAGAGGGAGAGGTTAGATTCCCTGAGGTCTCTACATTTCAGAGCAAACATCTGCCTCAAGTATGACCTAAACCTCTGTCAGATACACTTGTGAAGTGTGTCTGAATTTGCAGTATGAGCCCAGCACATCCCTCTGGCAGGGAGGGATGATCATGGACAGAAAGCAGTTCCTGTTCCCCATAACAAACATCTAACTGGCATATTAGGGACAAGATTAGGAGTTTTAAATGAAATTGATTCAGAAATACTGATGAATAAACTGGCTGCTGCAGCAGGTAGCCTAACAAAATTGAAGCAGCCTTTATAGTAATCTCTATTGGCATTAGGAACTAGCCAGTGACAGATTTCAAAAGTACTGCCAAAGTAAAGAAGTATGAAGAGGCCGGGGACCAAGACCACAAGTTGATAGTAGAAGCACTTAGTATAGTTCAAGATAATGTGTCTTTAGCTTTCAGTTGTATACAAGCACAGTTATGGATACAAGCAACAGCAGCTCTGATCATATAGGAAAGGGGTGAAGGTAATTTTCCAGCTGAAATTCGGAAAATTGAGGGGGATAATGCAATTGATTTTGAAAGGAAGTTTCAATCCTGGTGGACTATGGTGAATTTCACCTATGATCCTGTTTCTAATGTGGCCACTGCCTTTGTGCTTACCATACGTAATGCCACTGTTTATGTTATCCATCCCATCATTGCCCTAAGATTAAACCATGAAGAAACAATACTCTATCCTTCAGAACATAGAGTGTGGGCATGAAAAGATGAATGAAAAGTGGCAGACAGTAAACTTAGAATCCTGCATTACTAGAGAACAAATGAGATTAATTTGTGAAAGCAATACTGCTAATGCCCAGGATGTGTTTGGACACTGAACAGGGTATTTGCCACTTTGAAATTCATCCAGTCACTGACCAGAAAACTGTGCTCGTATATACTGGA
Source organism: Zonotrichia leucophrys gambelii (assembly GCF_028769735.1). Taxonomy (NCBI): domain Eukaryota; kingdom Metazoa; phylum Chordata; class Aves; order Passeriformes; family Passerellidae; genus Zonotrichia; species Zonotrichia leucophrys. The sequence goes on from NW_026992241.1 coordinate 532,979, forward strand.
AAAGCGCGTATGCTTGAGAACTGCTTGTGCTGCTGTACAAATTGATAGCAATGATGTTATTCTGTTTAGTAGAAACCATTCTAATCTCTGTATTTGTAATTTTGTTAAGATTATTGGGTGTGATTTTTCGTATTTGGTACCAATAACATCCCACCAGCTGATTACAGCCAATTACACAGTGTATCACAGACTACTACCTACCCCTATTGGGGCGAACCTTACATTGGTAAAACAATTAATTAAGCACCAAGACCTATTAGAAGTCGAAAGAAATCCAAGAAAGTAGAAAGAAAACCTTAATTACTGTCCAACATGATACAAAGGAGATAACCAGAGTTCTACAAAGATTAAAATAAAATATGGATCATCACTGGTGAGATGTGATCTTTGGGTGGTCACCAACTGCAAATGGAATCTTTAATAAGTTGTGCCACCCTATTGTAGTTTTACTAATATTAGTTGGGATAAGCTTAAGATTATCTATTACATTGTTAATTTGGAACTGGAGAATACTACAACGAATGGCTGTACTAACCTCTTTATCAAACGTACATAGTGAAGCATTAGAAGACACTTATTGTCATGAAAGTTTTCATTAAGTAAAAGAATTTACTTATTTCCTAGGAAAGGGGGGAATGAGACAGAGTAGGGATCCATCCTGAATTAGGTGAAGTGTCTAACAACGGTGAAAAGTCAAACGGCCAAAGCTGAAGGAAAAACTCACATGCCGAGACAGCAAGGAGACAGAGAAAGAAAAACAGAAAAGACCACGAGGTCAATTTGCCCCGACCTAGAAATTCCTTTGATAAAGAAGAACTGATGCTAAGTATCATGCGGGATGAATATGTATGAACTTATTGTGAAACTGTATGCATATGCATTTGGAAGGGGGATAAAAGGAGGTCTGAAATCTTCAGGGGTACGCATGCCTTTTTAGGAGGATTTTCTCTGTGTGCGTCTGGAGTCGTAAATAAACATACCGAGCTTTACAACTTTTATAAAGTTGTGAGGTTTCTGCTTTTCTCCGCAAAACATCCTCCAGGACGTTTTTGCACGATGTGGTGCTGAGGAGATGTTGTGGCGCCACTCCCAGTCATGATGCTGAAGGGACAGCTCAAACATGAGACTGAGCCGAGTGGGTCTGGGGCTGTGCAGAGACGGCACCTCGGAGGGACAGATTCTCCTCCACCCCCTCCTCCCCCCCCCCAGCGCAGCAGCGCAGAAAAGCCGATAGTAGGCGAGCCAAGAGGGAGTCCAGCTGAGCCAAAAAGCACAACGAATGGTAGGTGAAGTGGCAAGGACCCAGCAGAACCGACCTCCCCCCACATGGCAGACCGATAGTAGCAGTGGCGCAGGCACCTGGTGTGGAACTGAAATCAGCGGAGAGACGTGTGACCCAGTTCAGATAACCTAGCTTTTGGGGAGTTTGCTTTGTCATTATCTTCTATTATCTCGGGCCGGAGGAAAGGAAACGGTCTCAACAAAAGCTCCAGAGATTCATCATATTATCTAGACAGATATGACTGGACACACCTACTCATCTGTTCCAGCCTGGAGACTTAGTCTATGTTAAATGGTGGGATGTGGGAAGAGATGAGATGGAGTTGAGCTGCGGGCTGTGGGACATGCCTGCAGAAGCACATGGCAGCACAGAGAGGCTTGTTTCTGCCTGACCTTGGGGGCAGGAGGTACCACACAGCAGAGCCCTACAGAGAGGAGCCTGCTGGAAGCTGGCAGATGGGTGAACAGCATGTGATCACACCACAGAAGCACATTTAGAAAGCATGTTGCTGATATGGCAACATGAGATAGGTCATGTAGCCAGAATTGCCATATAAGGAAATACTGTGACTTGAAAAAGTGTATAAAACCAGTTCGTTTCTTTGAATAAACAATTCAGATTCCCTACTGGTCTCAGTCTGTCTCAATTGCCCACAAATGGTGCCCTGCATCAGGAATTGAAAGGCAATTTGAGGTTGCACCAGTGACAATGATTTGGCTGAACTTTACAAGCTGAAATGAAGCTCATGATGCCGATAGACCTTTCTGCAGGACAGAGGGTAGCAGCCGTAAACTATGGGAAGTGATGTATCCCAGGAACAAAATAATGTCACAGAGACGTTGAAAGAGATTTTGAAAGAACACAGACGGAAGTTGAATCTACAGGGTTGAAAGACTGTGATCCAACTTTAAATAGTGCCGATGTTTTTGACCCTAGGACATTTGACCCTTTAGGGGACACTTTGTGGGACTGTGTTAGGCAAGATGGCAGAGTGCTGACAGAGCTTTTGTGTTCATGGCAGACTGTGTGCACCTGGCTCATGGTGCATGAGGCACCCAATAATTGGAAAAATAAGTACTTTCATGGCACCATGACAGCCACACCTGCTCCTTCTGCTCCACTGCTGCTCGAAACACAAGACTTTGACCATAAGTCTCTCGGGGCTGTGGGAGGATAAGCAGGCTGCTGCGGAAGGATATGCAGACTTATTGCATGCTTTCCCAGTTATCTACCAGTCCCATCAACTACCTAGATGGGAAAAATTGCCTTATGGTGTCATAAAAGAGCTGTGTCGCTTGCCCATAGACAATGGCATCAGTGCCCCTTTCACTACCAGCCTCTTGGAAACTGGTGAACTTGTATGATTTGGCACTGCAAGACTTTAAGCAAATTATGCTGATGAGTATACAGTTCACTGTCTGGATGTCAGTGGAGAGAGCTCTGCACTGTTCAAGCTATAGGCAATTTACAGTAACTCCTGGGGCACATTTTGAGACCTATTGGTGCCAAAGCTCTTATGAGGGAGGGCCGATATCTATTATCACTCCTTGTTACTTTGTAAGGACAAGACTGCCTTAGCCAATGGGGTCTCATATTGGGAAAAATTTTACAAAGGCAGCTGCAAAGTAGCCACATCATTACCACAACTAGCCCATGGAACTCTCCTGTTTTTGTTATTCAGAAAAAGAGTGGAACATGGTGATTGCTGCACGATCTTAGAAAAATCAATAATGCTATTGTGCCTATAGGAACCCTAAAGCCAGAGCTACCATCTAGGATACCATTAGGCTACCATCTCCTGCAATGTTGCCACAATCCTGGACCCTTATAGTAACTGATTTAAAAGACGTGTTTTTTACCATACCACTTTGTGAATGATTTGCATTTTCTGTGCCTTCCATTAATGCTGCTGAGCCCTACCGAAGGTATCATTGGAAAGTTTTACCTCAGGGCATGAAAAATAGTCTGATCATTTTCCAACTTTTTGTTGCTCAAGCACTTGCTGCAGTACACTTGAAAGCCCCTAAAGTTTTACTTTATCATTACATGGATGAAATTTTGATTGCTGCTAGCACTCCTGCTGAAGCAGCAAGGGTAAAACAATTGGTTATTGAAGCAGTAGAACAAAAGGGTTTGAAAGTAGCAAATGAAAAGGTACAAGATTAAGTGACTTGGAAATATTTAGGGTGAAAAATTTTAAATGAAACTGTTTGGCCTTTGCAGCTGCAATTGATATCTCAAGTGTCCACCCTCAATGATTTGCAAAAGCTCTTGGGAACAATTAATTGGGTACGCCCTTTACTGGATATTACAACTGAACAACTCTACCCCCTTTTCCAGTAATTGAAAGGGGACCCTGAACTTACTTTCCCTTGCACTCTGACACCCAGAGCAACAGAAGCCTTAGAACAGATCATACAGATGTTAAGTGCCCAACAGGCTTGTAGAAAAGTTGATGGTATCCCTGTCAATTTTTATCTTATTAATGCCTCTTTTCAGACATACACTTTGTTGGCCCAATGGGATGATGCTCAAAAGGACCCTCACATTCTTTTAGAGTAGATTTTCTTGCCGCATCAATTTGGAAAAACCATTGTTTCCCGCATTGAACTGATTTCACTGTCAAAACAGAGAGGTCAACAGCATCTGTTGCAACTTGATGGTCCTGATCCCTCTGTTATCTACTTACCTGTGACCCAAGATTATTTAGATTGGCTGTAGCAATACTCACTGGCTTTTCAGGTTGCCTTACAAGGGTTTGCTGGTCAATTAAATATTCATATGCCTTCCCATACTTTGTTGAACAGCTTATCACAGTTGAATTTTATTGAAAAATCTTACTGTTCCCCAATTTCAATTGCCAATGTCCACACAGTGTTTACAGATGGCTCTGGAAAGACTGGGCAGTCTGTAATAGTGTGGCAAAGTAACGGGCAGTGGCTACAAGATACAGAAGTATTTCATGGTTATTCTGAACTGGTAGAATTAGCAGCTGTGGTTAGGGCTTTTGAAAAATTTCAAGATGAGCTTAACATTGTTACTGACTCTGCTTATGTTGCAGGTATAGTGACAAGAATAGAAGGAGCTTATATCAAAGAAGTAACTAACCCATTGCTCTTTATTACTACATTTGCATTTTGCAGTGCAATTTTGTATCAAAAATTGATATACCCTCCATGTACATTCCCATACTGGTCTTCCTGGCCCCATCTCTGATGGTAGCACCCATGCAGACAAGTTTGCTGGGACCATTGTTGTGTCGGATGGGGGTTTTTTTCAGATATGTCCGTCACATGGGTTTTTTCACCAGAGTGCAGCAGCTCTTTAAAAACAATTTCAGCTTACGCACAAGCAAGCACAGCAAATTGTGCATGCCTGTGCTTACTGTCAACAGACTGTACCCTTGCCTGCCCTCAAAGTTAATCCCCGGGAACTTCAAGCTCCAGAAATCTGGCAGACTGATGTTACATATATCCCTGAATTTGCTAAGTTGAAATATGTTCCTGTTATGATTGATACCTTTTCAACATGTATTTTTGCCTCCACCCACACAGGTGAACGTGCAAAAGATGTCCAGTGTAATTTTTTGTGTGCCTTTGCAGCCCTCGGAGTACCCGTATCCATAAAGACTGATAATGGGCTGGCCTACACATCCAAACAGATAGCTGATTTTTTTTCATTTGTGGGGGGTGTGCCATGTCATGGGTATTCCACATTTCCCTACAGGTCAAGTGATTGTTGAACAAGTCCATAGCACTCTCAAGTCCATGTTGTTAAAAGAAAAAAGAGGGAGTGCGGGGATGAGATATACCCCCCATGAAAGACGGCAAAAAGCCCTATATGTTCTTAATTTTTTGAATCACATTCACAATGACCAAATGCCCATCTAGCAACGTTTTGGTGAACCACAGGCTCACTTAGAAAAACCTAAGGTACTTGTTAGGAGTCTTGAAAGTGGAAAATAGGAAGGACCTTTTCCGTTGATAACCTGGGGGTGTGGATATGCTTGTGTTTCCACAGATTTCAGTCCAAGATGGGTCCCTGCAAAAGTGGTCCAACCAGCCTTTGTTACTCCAGCTTCATATTCAGAAAGATAAAACTCTTCTGAAGTAATTTTCCTAACTGATATTAATTTAATTAATTTTGGGCATATTTGTAGGTATTTTAGGGAAACCTTCTCAGTCAAGGCTTGGTGCTGTGGCCAAGCCCAAGCCCTGGCTGACTGGGGATTATATCATCAGACTGGTGTTTCTGCACTAAAAGAGTAATCAATCCACTTTGACTTGTTGATTTGATCTTATAAAAGCTGGATCCCCTTTGGCAGTAAACTTAAAGTCTTTCCTGGGAAAGGCTCTCCAAGTCTTCACTGTGAAAAGGGATTCCCCAGTAACTGCAGACTCTGGGTGTTGGTAAAAGGTTTAGATAATTTTGTTTCTCAAGGTTCTGTCTGTTTAATCACTGTCTCCATTCATGGGAAGGACATGTGTGTGGTTACCAGTTATTGGGTGTTTTCATCTTTGCTGTTCATAGGAAAGATACTGCTTTTGTGAGGAATGGAGCTTGTTTGGTTCAGGCGGTGGGCCAAACATGTTCTAATGTTAGAAGTGTTTTGTTTCATGATTCTGGTTTTTATAAAACAAAAGAGACGGAGTTGTGGGAAGAGATGGGATGGATTTGAGCTGTGGGACACACCTGCAGAAGCACATGGCAGCACATGGCGGCACAGAAAGGCTTCTCTGCCAGACCTTGGGGGCAGGAGGTGCCACGTGGCAGAGCCCTACAGAAAGGAGCCTGCCAGAAGCTGGCAGACAGGTGAACAGTGTGTGATCACCCCATAGAAGGACATTTAGAAAGTGTGCTGCTGACATGGCAATGTGTGATAGGTTGCTTGGTGAGAATTACCATATAAGGAAATACTGTGCCTTGAAAAAGTGTATAAAACCAGCTAGTTTCTTAGAATAAATGATTCAGATTCTCTGATGGCCTCAGCTCGTGTCTCAGTTGCTCGCAATGGGACAGTCCTCCTTACAAGCTAAGTGGAAAGGGCAATTCCAAGTCCTGATGACCCTCACCAAAAGCAAAGGTGATGGCAGAGAACCCCAAATTCGCTGCTCTAGAGTTAAGAAGACCTCTGTTCCTGGAACAACTGGAAAACAGAGACTGATACAAATCAAGATTATGTGATTTTAATTGTTCTTTTTGTGCCTGTTATCTGCACAGTTGGTAACCATGACTCAGATTTGGCCCCAAAGTTTGCATGTGACTTTAGTCCAAAATGTATACAAAAGCTCTTAATAAGAAAAACTTGTCAGGGTGGTATTGAATGCATGAGAATCTGGCCTGGGAAGTTTTTCCCCTAGATAAAGATCAGGCCTGTGCCCATAGAGCTGTAATTCTAAACATAATATTTGATCACATTAAGGGGTATTGAACATAGTGAAAAGCAAATTTCAGATGCAATTTCTGCTTTATAAGAAGACGTCCATGATTTGTCTGGTATAGTTTTACAAAAAAGAATGACTCTCAATTTCCTACCAGCTGCAAAATCATCAGCACTGGTTATTGTTCTTATGTAGATCAAAGTGAATGAATTAATAAGGATTCAGTTGAAACTTGGAAGCAAACACAAATTCTACATCAGGTAACTCTCAAAAGAGCTCACTGAACCTTGAATATACCTTCAGTACACTCACTTCATGTTTACCGAACTGGGCCAGGATAAAAGGAACTGTTCATACTACTTATATCTGTAGTTAGTCTTTGTATAATAGCTGGCTGTATGACACTATGGTGTGGTTAAATATGGAGTAGAGACTAGACAAAGAATAGTTTTGTTCATCTCTAAAAAAGAGAGGAAATGATGCTGGATGACTTTTTGCCTTTTTTTTCTTTTATATATTCTCTGTATTCTTTTCACATGTATTTGGAGCTCTGTAGCCTATTATTGCATTTGTAGCTAGTTTTCTCCATACTTTTCCCTGCCCTGATAGGCGGAAAGACAAAACATATTCCAAAACCCCTAACCTATCTTGGTTCTCCTTAGAAACCAAGCCCAAAAAACAGTTCTTCAAGACACATTTTCATCAATAAGTTCAGTTTCCATCTGAGGGAGAAGGACTTTGAAGGGACTTGAACTGGAGGGGAAAATTGCATCACCAGTTGTGCTCCTAACTGGTGATTTTTGTCAAATATGCTTATTTCCTAAACCTATAAAACTATATTCACCCTCATGGGGGATGGGCTTTTGTGGACATTTTACATATCTGTCCCTGGAGGCCTCCAATAAAGATAAACCTTTTATATTACCTCCTAGACTAATATCTCCAAAGTGTGTGTTGTTTCATTTTTAGGTTCTTAAAGCATTACCTTCATAAGCTGCCAGCATCTCCTTTTCAGTTGGAGTATAGCAGGCCTCAGATCTTCTGTATCCCTGAAAGGAATGAGAAGCAGGTGTCTTTACAAACAAACTGTGAGCCTGCTGGTAGATAAAGACAGATACTAATAGGTGAAAGAAGCAATGGGAGGAACCATAAATGCCAGAGGAATTCCACTAATTGACACAGACTGTTGCTCACCCAAGCCCGTGCTAAATTCCTGGACTTAAATAAAAAGAACAGAGATAAAAAGAAAAAGGGGATCTGTATTAGGCAGTTTGGGAAGTCTGTACCTCTCAAGTACCTCAGATAATGGGGAAAGAGAGAAGGAAATATGGCTGGGAAATTAGGATAAAAAGGAGGCTGCGTTCCCCAAAAATTTGAGAGACCCCAGGGGAAAAGCCCCATGGCCTCTCCCTTTATTTGAATAAAGTAACAGGACTCTTCTGTCTCCTTTTTGGACATAAACCTCTGGGTTTTGTGGATTAATTTTCCTGACAATTTGAGGAACCTTGTCTGGGATATTTCCACCCTCCGGGGGTGGTGGGCAGTGAGCGGAGCTGAAGGCGCATCTCACCCAGTTTCAGTGATCAGCTCCCCTTGGTGGCGGGCAGCACTGGGTGATTGATTGGGTTCCCAAGACCGTCCAGGAGACAGATGAGTGGCGGACCATGGGGGTCTGTGAATGATAGTGGAGCCCTGGAAAAAGTTAAAGATAGAATCCTAAATGTTAGGCTTTGTGCTTTCCCAGATCAACTGCACCTGAGTAAGCAGTATGATAAATTATATAATTGTTAGATGTGATGATTGTTTAGTAATTAAATATAATTATTATATAACCATAAGAAGAATAATGAGAAACTATGTTGGAAATTCAGAGAGGGGCTAAATTTATTTTTAAAATAGAACAATATAAGTTTAATAATTAAGATGAAAGTTATATCACGATACAGTATAAAAACATGATCATTTCAGATGTATGGTCAGAATCAGATTTGGGTATACCCCGATTCCCAGAGCTCTTTAATAAAAAGCAGCGCATATAATCCCCTGTGATTATGTGTTTTTGAACGCTAACATGAAGAGTCCACAGGGAAGTGTAACATTCTCTGTAATCTTTTTATGGTGTGGCAAATAGCATCACCATTTTGCGATGCCTCCTGACCATCCTATAGAAGATCCTATTGTGCCATTATTTAGAATACAGTCTTGTTGGCTCATAGGTTTCATCTATGTTCCTATTTCCTTCTAGGTTTCCTTGACTACTTGCCTCGACTCGGGTACCTGTGATTTTATGATTCCCCAATTTATTGGGTCTCCTGCTGCCTTCGGTATTGGCAGACATGCAATTATTCTGCTAGTGTTTTGCATTTTGGCAAAGTCTTTGACTAATCCAATAATTACATTCTCAGCCCAAATTGCATTAGAAATTTTTATCACCTGTGTTTCTGCTTGTACCTCACTCTTCATTCTAGAATGAAGGGTGGTTAGTTGATCTTTTTGCATTCAACATCCTAAAGACATTAATAACTATAAAATGAGCATTGGCATAATTACTGATAACATTCTCAAAGCAATTAAACACATCCTATCTGCAGCCTTGTTGGTTCCACAGTCTACACGGTCCATAATCTGGGATGGAATTCTTCACTCGGGTATAGTGAATCCAGAGGTCCACGCTGGCTACTTTGACTGCTGTAAAGGTGGTCAGTAGTACCTGATGGGGTCCACTCCACTTTTCTTTCAGCGGTTCTTCATTCTAATTTTTAATGGACACCTTGTCTCCCGGATGTATGTCATGAACTGGATTCTCAAGAGTCAGCAGCCTATTCCACACGAGGGCTCTCCGAAGCTGAGCTAAAGTTTTCCCGAGAGACAGAGCAAAATTATACATTTCCTGCTTTCCCATGACATGTACATTTGGGTTAGGTTCAGGAGATTCATATGGTTTCTCATACAATATCTCATAAGGACTGACTGACATCCCACTCCTAGGCTTTATCAGAATCCTCAACAGTGCCATTGGCAAAGCCTGGGGCCACTGCAATTTGGCTTCTTGGCATGTTTTACTGATTTGCCTCTGTAGTGTTTGATTCACCCTTTCTACCTGTCCACTCCACTGGGATCTCCATAGTGTATGGAGGTCCCAAGTTATTCCTAGCAATCTACTTACTTCTTTTACTATAGTGGCTAAAAAATGGGGCCGCCTGTCTGATGATACACCTAGGGGTACCCCGAACCTGGGAATGACCACCTGTAGTAACCACTTAACTGTTTCCTTTGCTTGGTTTGTGCGACAGGGAAGGGCTTCTGGCCATCCAGAAAATGTGTCAACCCTCACTAACAGATATTTGTATCCTTGAGTTCTTGGCAATTCTACAAAATCTACCTGCCAATCATCTCCTGGCTCTATTCCTATCCGAATTCTTCCTAACTGTTCCTGTCGCCTGTCCACTGGGTTGTTTTTCAAGCAGATATCACATTTTGACATTATTGATTTTGCCATTGTTAACATCCATACTGAGATTAAACTTCACTTTAGCAATTTTGTCAATGCCTCTGCACCCCAATGACCTTCCTTATGTTTAATTTGTAGAACTTGTCTCATTGTCAAGGGGGGTACCACTATCTGTCCTTGTGCAGTCACATACCACCCTTTTTAATTCTTTTGTGCATTTAGCAAATGTCCCAATCTCTCATCTTCTACTGAATATTTTGGTTTTGGAGGCAAATTGAATTGAGATACATTAAGTTTTAAAGGTAACAATGCCATTGTTGTTTGCACTTCTCGAGTAACCTGTTGGGCTGCGCAGTCTGCCTTTCGATTTCCCTCACAAATTTTGGAGTTTCCTGATTGGTGTGCTTTACAGTGTATAATTGCCACTTGTTCAGGTTTTTGTACTGCTTTTATCAATTGCAGGACTGCATCTTGATGTTTAATGTGCGTACCTTGAGAAGACAGTAGTCCTCTTTCTTTCCACAGTGCTCCGTGTACATGCACTACTCCAAAAGCATATTTTGAGTCAGTCCATGTGTTTACCCTTTTCCCTTCACTTAATTCTAGTGCCCTGGTTACGGCAACTAGTTCTGCCCTCTGGGCAGATGTATTTGGTGGTAGTGCTTTTGCGTCGACTACCGTACTGAGTGTTGTTACTGCATATCCAGCGTATCTGGTTCCATTCTCCATGAAGACGCTTCCATCTGTGACTAATTCCCACTCTGGCTGCTCTAGCAGGAGATCTTTCAGGTTTTCTCTCGCTGAATAGGTGTACTCTATTACTTCTACACAGTCATGCCCTAATGGGCCTTCTTCAGTTGTGGTACCTAGAAACAAAGCTGGATTCAAAAGGTTAGTTGTTTTTTAATGTGACATCATCCTGCTCAGTCAGGACTACCTGGAATTTCATCATCCTGCTTGGAGATAGCCAATGGCCCCCTTTCTGCTCTAAGACAGTGGTTACCATGTGTGGTACATAGACATGTATGTGCCTTCCCATAGTGAGCTTCCTGGCTTCTTGTATAAGCATCACAGTGGCTGCGACTGTTTGTAGACATGAAGGCCATCCGGCACTTATGATGTCAAGTTGTTTGGAAAAATAGCCCACTGGCTTTTCCAGCTTTCAAGACATTGGGTCAGGACTCCCAGTGCAGCCTTTCATGTACAAACAGCTGAAAATCTTTAGACAGATCAGGTAATCCTAATGCTGGAGCAGTTGTCAGTGCTTCTTTTAATTTTAGGAAGGTTTCTTTCTGTGGTTTGCCTCAGGTGAATGGCTGCGTCTTCTGGGCTTTATACAGGGGTTTTGCAATCAGTCCAAAATCCATGATCCACAGACAACGCCACCCTGCCATCCCGAGGAAGACTCGCAGCTCGTGTAGATTCTGGGGCTCTGGAATAGCACAAATAGCTTGAAAACAGTTAATACCTAGTTTTCATTGCCCTTGTGAAATTTCACATCCCAGGTAGATCATAGTCTGTCGGGAAATTTGTGCCTTTCCTCTGGATACTTTATATCCTCCCATTCCCAGTGAATTTAAAATCTCAATTGTTACCTTTATGCAGGTTGCCTTTTCTTCTGTAGCAATCAGTATATCATCAACATACTGCAACAACAGGTATTGGTTTCTCGGTACTTGCCCATTCTCAGTCCAAATCTCCAGCTCCCTCACCAGTTGGTTTCCAAATAGGGTCGGACTGTTCTTGTATCGTTGTGGAAGCCGTGTCCAAGTGAGCTGGGTTTTTTCTTCCATTGTCTGGATTTTCTCACTCAAAGGCAAACAGTTTCCTACTTTCTTTGTCAAGGGGTATACAGAAAAAAGCCATCTTTTAGGTCAATTACGGTAAACCATTTATGTATCTCTTTTATGGATGTCAGCAGTGTGTAGGGATTTGCTACCTCTGTGTCCAGGTTTAGAGCAAATTTGGGGAAGAATCCCCCAAAGGAGCTCCGTTGGGAAAAGCAGATTCAATCGGCCCCTCCTCCCAACTGGTCCGGGAGGAAAAAATACCTCCTTGGAGAAAGGTGGAAAAAAACTGTTTATTAAACAATAAAACCAAAACAATATCAAACAATGAGACCTCTTGCCACTCTAAAAGAGATGACAAACTGAGAAAACCCCGGGTTGAAGCTCAGCTCACTCAGTTTCTGATCAGTCCCTCTGGTGCTGGAAATGTCGCAGGCCAGGCCTGGCCTGGTGGGCCACAGCTGCAGCTGCCAGTGCTCTCCTGGGTGTTCAGTCCAGAGCAGTTTCAAGAGGTCCAAAGAAAAGGGAAAAATAAAACAGTCCAGGGAACTTCTTTGCCTCAGCTAGCTAACACTAACTAAAAAGCAAAAGAAGAGCTCTCTGTCCCGCTTGTCTGTCCGCAGACAACACAGTCCAGGAGCAGGAATGTGGAGGAGGAGTGCAGTGTCTGAAAACAAACTGCGCGCTTCTTCTCTCTCCCCCTTCACTCTCTGGAACACTCTTAAAGGTACAAAACTTATTATTATTCAACATAAACAGAATGAGACGATTGGGGATAAAAGCATCATATAGTCAACCCAGGACACTCTGGATAAATGTCTTTTGTTATGTCATTTATTGCTCTCAAATCCTGCACTAATTTATACTCACCATTTGGTTTCTTCACTGGAAATATTGGTGTAATAAATTCTGATTCACATTCCTCTAGAATTTGGTATTTCAAGAATTTATCAATAATCTTTACTATTCCTTGCCGTCCTTATGGTTTTATGGGATACTGTTTGACTTGTACAGCCCTCACCCCTTTCTTTAACTCTACATGCACTGGCTGTGCCAATTTAGATTTTTCTGGTATATCTGTTTCCCATACAGAGGGAATCACTGCATGGTGTACTTCCCTAGGGATAGAGGGAACCGCCTTTTCTTTGATCATTAAAATTTGTCCCATCTTTGATTCAGCTATTTTCATTAGAAGTTCTCCATTCTCAAAGGTTATTATCTCATCAAGTTTTGCCAGCAAATCCCTCCCTAAAAGCAGAATTGGACACTCAGGTACATATAAGAATTCATGCGTTAAAACCTTGTTCCCAAAATATAAATCTAAGGGTTACAAGAATGGCTGATTTTCCTCCTTCCCTGAGGCCCCAAGTATTGTTTGCTTGTCCCAAATTTGCCCTTGCAAATCATTTAGTACAGAATACATGGCACTTGTATGTACCAGGAATTTCACCTCTCTGTCACCTTAACAGTAAAGTTACTACAGGTTCCTGTGTGGATTGTTTCGTTTCTAGTCAACTGTGATACTCACCCAGTACCATCATCTTGGCAATGTCTTCTTGCTGGAACTGGTTGCCCTGGTTAAACCGGTTGTTTGGGTTGCTTGGGCATTCTCTCTACCATTTCCCCTCCTGACTGGAATATGCACACTGGTTTAAGCTCAACCCTTGCATGACTGGTCCTCCGCGGCCCCTGCCCAACCTGCCTCTACCCAGTCCACAACCACCTCTGCCACTTCCCCTGAAATCTGGGCTCCCTTTTCCTTGTATTACTGCCAAAAGATTTTGCTGCTGCCTTTCACCAGGCTCCTTTTCCCTATTATTGTATACTTTCCAGGCTACCTCAAGTAGTTTATCCAGATTCCTTAATTCCTCCCCTTTCTAATTTTTGCAATTTCCTCCATATATTGTCCTGTGACTGCCCCAGGAATATGAGAGAGTTGAACCTTGTTTTGTGTCTATTTGGACATCTGTATATTTCCTTGCTGCCTCCTTAAGCCTTTCTAAAAACACAGTAGGGGATTCTTTCTTTTCCTGTCAGACCTCATACAGTTTAGACCAATTCATAGTCTTAGGCACAGCATTCTGAACTCCTATCTGGACCCATTCCTGATATTTCTTCAGCCTCCGCATATGTCCAGATGCATTAGGATCCCACCCTGGGTCCTCAGTCGGAAAATTGTCATCTAGAGTTCCTGTTACGAGTCCATTTCTGATATCCTCCCTTGCCCTCTCCTTGGCTGCTTAAGTACCATCTCTTTCTCAATAGAATCCATTAAAGTATCTAATATTATTTGTGTATCATCCCAATCTGGATTCTGAGTTTTCATAACCATTTTTACCACCCATGCCACCTTATCAGGATTTTCCCTGTAAGTCACAGCTGATTGTTTCCAAATGACTAAATCTGCAGGAGAAAAAGGCACTTTTACAAACACTGGCCCCTCCACTCCTACTCCTTGTCACAAGGGAGCAATCACGGTCCGCTTTTGTCTGCCCAGGTCTTTTCTAGCTAAGACCGGGGCAAGCTTTGACCGACTTCGAGTCCTGTGAGATACTGGTGTCACTGATTCACCTCCACTATTGCTATCTCCTTCACTTACATCCCCCCCTCCCCTTTGTATCACACATTTTGATCATCTCCCAAGGAAGAGAGATCAGGTGATGGCGGGAGAGGAGGATAAAGAGAGAAGGGTGAAGAAGGACTAGGCAAGATAGAATTAGGTGAAGTAGGAGCAGACGGTGAAATAGGGGCAGGTGAAGCAAGCGAGATAGGGTTAGGTTCTCTTGGTCTTATTGGAGCTATCTGTAAATCAATATTTGTATCATTTTTCCCACTCAGACTTTCTTTCAACGCCAAGTGTTCTAGAGAATGTTTCTCTTTTACACAAACTTCACACTTATCACTTGCAGATGCTCTAACCACCATTAATCCACATTCAACCTGCCATTCTGGCTTACCTTGCAAATAGAAAAACAAATCAACATATGGAACCTCGTCCCATTTTCCTTCTTGCTTACAAAATGACATCAACTACAAAATGGTGTTATATTGCAAAGACCCATTCTTTGGCCACTTTTCGCCATCCTCCAAGACATATTCTGGCCACCATGTGCTACAATAATCAATCAATTTAGCCTTACGTAACTCTTCCCCAGAATTACTCTGCTTCCAATGTGCAAATAAGCACCCCAAAGGAGAAGCTCGCAGTATGGGGGTATTGCCACCCAAAATCCCTTTAAGCTTCTCCATATTACAACTACAATAAACCACAAATGCCAAACCTGCAATGCTTTCACTATTGTCTAACAGACAGTGTGCCTAGGCAATACCACGAGGAATTCCTTAGCCCAACCAAGCGTAGCTTTAGCTGTGTCTTATTGGCAGGCAACCAGACCAAAGTAAAAGCACCTTACCTCTCTCCCAGGGACATTGTGAGCAGCAGAGATGGTCGCAGCTGATGGGCTCCCCGAGAATCCCTCTGTGCCGGCTGGAGCATGATCGGGTAGTGAACTCACTCAGCAGCACTCACAGGGTCCCATCTGGGTTGCCAAAATGTTAGCGTTCAGAAACACATAATCACGGAATGATTATATGCAGGTGCTTTTATTAAAGAGCTCTGGGTGTCAGGAAACACAGACCCAAATCTGACGCCAACATGGTTTCAGGCCGAACATGTTTTATATTCTATTTTTATATAACTTACACATTAATTATTAAACTTACGTTATTCTATCGTATACATTGATTTCATGCAAGCATGGATTTCTCATGATCCCCCTCAAACCCCTAACATAGTTTCTCATGATTCTTTAAACAAAAAGTATATCTAATCACATGTAACAATTATATCATTCATACTGACTACACAGGTGCAGTTTCACATGATCTAGCAAATACAATGCCTAACATTTCCCGGGGCCTACTAAGCCTAACTTTCTTTCTAGCTCTCTGAATTTTATGTCATTTTAAAATCTTTTACTATCAGAAGGACCACTGAAAATCTCACCCATGAGTAAAATGGGATCTTCAGGGAATAAACCTGGGCACCCATGGAAGGTAGCACAGGTAAAACAAGGCACCCATGGAGGATTGCAAAAGTAAAGCTGGGAAGGAGTCCTGGCAAAAGGGATGACAATCCCAACATATCTCTGAAGAATCCCCTGAAAGCATGTTGAGTTAGTTTACACATTCTCCCAGAGGTAATTAGGGACATTGATGCCCAAAGGGGGCTCTAAGGGAAAGGTGAGAATGTGTCTCGACAATCCATGCCATGGGAAGGTGTGGAAGTCCATCCGGAAATCCTTCAGTTTTTGCCTCACAATTGTCATGAGAAAAGGACCACTGAAGGGTTAAAAACTGTTGAGCCAGTTGGGAAAGAAAGTCTCATGCGTATTTAGTGTGTTTACAGATGGTGTCTGCAGAACATGCCATGCTGTATCGAAGGGGCATGCTGCCCTGTTCTGAACAATGGAACTGGACTTTCTTCCAAACTTCAGGCCTGGCTGGACTGAGCTCCGGGGTGGTTCCCCCCCGCTCCAAGAGAAGACCCCTCTTGCCTGTCTTCAACCACCGTGACGGACTAACAGAGATGCAAATCCCCTCATCAAAGAACTGAGAACCCCTCTGGCACCCTACTGGAACCCTATTGGCACCCCCCTGGCACCCCCCTGGCCACCTCCTTCCAGAGACTGAGACTGTACCCCCTCCCAACTCAGGGAAGGGAGAGAACCTGCCCAGAGTAAACGTGCCTGTCAGCATTCGGCCATGAAAACAATGGAATAATCTATCCTTTTCCCCTCCATGGAAACCTAATTTCGGCCACCCTTCCCCCCAACCAAGAACAGTATATCTGAGGTTCGGTTCGACTGCCTCCCTGAGTCTCCCCAAGACGTGTACCAGCAAGCATCGGCGGCGGGACCCCGAAGGCATCACGTCTTGGTAGCTATACCCCATTCCCAAACCTTCTTTCCTCCCTTTTTCCTTATCCTATCCTCCTCTTCCCCGGATCCTCTAACCTAATGTATATTTAGCTGTGGTTACCATCAATAAATTGCATCTTGTTGATTTGTTACTGCAAAACCCCTGTGCCTTTGTTGGTTATTTTTGCACCCAAAAATCATTCGTCACCCATTTATTTTGGGCGGACCTTCACATAATTGGCGTCACAGACAGGATTCCAGTAGCCAGTGAGATTTTGCAGGTTTTGTGTAGTCTGTAACCTCTTGCAGACTGCATACACCAAAGCCAAATCTCATGCTCGATTGAGCATACAGGCTCCGGAATTGACACAAAAGATTTTTTGGGGCAAAAGCGGGGGAAATTGTTACTGTCACTTCTGTTACTGATCTTACTGGTGCGGACACCGACACTGATACTTCTCCTGATCCTGATATTGATGCTGTTACTGATATTGATATTGGTATTGATACTGTTGTTGTTGTTGTATTTGAGTTGAATCTGAACTTGTTGTTGTTGTATTTGAGTTGAATCTGAACCTGTTACTGTTGTATTTGAGCTGAATTTGAACCTGTTACGGTTCTTTACTGCTGTATTTTTTTGTGTACCTGAACTGTCTAAAAATAGAAGGGGCAGACTTGAAATAATTAAGCAGTGCCTTTTAGACAGATATTGTCCCTTCACCTACACAGGGAGCGAGGGGCGGCCCAGTGAAGACTGAGTGGCTTTTTCCCTGTTCTAGGTTTCTGGTCCCCTCACAAAGAAAACACTTGTGTGTGTGCATGAGTGTGTGTATCTGGACTGTCTGGAAAGGAAGGGACAAACTGAAGCAATTAAAACAGTGCCTTCCAGACAGATTTGGTTTCTTCAGCTATCTAGGGAGACGGAGTGGAACAAAAAGTCTGTATAACTTGAGTTAGCAAATTAGCTCCCTGGTATAGTCCTAGTCCTTTCACACAAAATGAGTGAAAATCTCGATCCTAAAGCAAAAGCTGATTTTTACACGTTGCTTGCTAAACACAATGCCAAACCGTGATCTGGCAGAGAAAATTGGGCAGAGAACAATTGGTTTAATCTGGAAAATATCATTGATAGAATATGTTCTCTGCAACATGAATCAAAATTCAAAATGGGTAAAAATAAAACCATTCTTTGCTCAGTTCTTGGAGCATGTCTTACTGCAGCCATAGAAAACCGCTGTAAACGGAGAACTGAAGAAATGGTAATTATAGATTCCCTTCAAAATTTGGTTGAAATTTTGCAAAAACAGTTAAATGAGGACAGAAATGAAATTTACAAGCTGCAAGCTGCCCTTAGGGAAGAACACACCAAAACCATACACAAAATCAACTCCTCTACAGAGGAGGAAGAAAAGGTAACACCTTCCATTAAAAAGATTTACCCTTACAAAGAAATTGAGGCAGCAAAACAAAACTATTCTTACAAAGAATCTGAAACAGTTAAAAATTGTGGGGAAAATTGTTGTCCTCATTTGAGACCTTTTATTAAAACTGAATATAATTACATTAATGATGAAGACCTGGATCCCCACATAACAACCAAACAAACACCATTCAGCGCTACTGAATTAGCTAAATTGAAAAAGGAATTCGGTCGCCTCCCCCACGAATCAGAAATGGAATATGTGTTCCGTGTGTCCCTCACTGGTGGAGACCAGATTAACTGAAAAAGAGGCCAGTGGTTTCTGGGGACATGGTGTTTTCCTAACAACAGGAGATAAGCGTGATGCCTGGTCTCTAACACAACGGGCAGCCTATTGGGCTGGGAGAATAAATCCCCTGGAAAGGGGTGATCCCTTAGCAATTGCCACTACCCCTGACCAAATCCTAGAAAGTGTACAAAAAGCTGCATGTTTGCAAATGATTCATGAGAAAAAATTAACTCCTGGCTTTGAATCCCCAATGCAATTGCCTGTGAAGCCTGAAATTATGACCCCTTTAATTCGTGGGCTTCCAGAAACATTGAAATCAACAGCAATCACTATTCAAAAAACAGTTATGGCTCTAAGCCCAATAGATAGACTAGAAAGATTTCTTAACAACTCCACTGATCAGTCTGAGTCCACTGACACTGCACCTTCACCCTATACACCAACACAGACCCCCACAACACCATCTGACACATCTAGCAGCAGCCGCAAGACTTAGACATGGAGTGAGGTAGCAGTTGATTTAATAAACTATTGTAGACAGTATGGGTCTGTAAAAACCCTGGAAGAAAAATCAGAAAAAACAAAAGGTGTCCGGTTTATGGGAACCCCTAACACCAAAAACACAGAACCAGGAAAACAGATTTCCAACAGAAAACGCTGGTGCATGCTGGGAATAAAGAAAGGGGTTCCTCGGACATAATGGATGGTCTACCACTTGAAAAACTGCAGAAAATCATAACTAACTGGAATTTTAGGAAAACAAATACCCAGCCCAGTGCCCCGATCCCCCTCCCTCACCAGAAACTAACAAATACTCCTACCAATACACAGTTCAGTACACACAATACATCACAGTCTTTCACACAGAACACAGGCAATGAGCCAAAGTTAACCCTTCCCCAGTTTCTCCCTCGTAACCTGGGCAGTGAGGCTGCGTCTCAGCCCCTCCCGCAGAACACAGCCAGTGAGCCAAAACTAACTCTTTCTTAGTTTCTTTCACAGAACTTGGACAGTGAAACCCTGGCTGCGTGTCTCCTGAAAAGCACCAGCAGTAAGCCGGAAGTAACTCGCAACTTCTTTCACAGAGCCGAAGCAACATAACTGCCCACCCGCCCATACTCCAAAACACAAACAGTGAATCTTCACCAACAGATCTTTCGGGAAACTAGTATCTCCACCGCTTACAGGTGAGCGAAGGGGTGGAGGTTGGGTTTACTTACGAATGCTCACAAAAAATAAATCAGGAGACATGTTAATTACAGCAATCACGGGCCCCAAAAAAGTTCTAGTAACCTACATTGTTGATACGGGAGCCCAGATTTCTGCACTAACACAAAGAGATGCCCAGAAGTGTGCAGTAGTTCCAACAAAAAGGCAATGCTGCGTTCTTAATGCTTTAGGAACCATAGAACCCATGAATATTGCTTTAGTCAAAATTACACTCCCTGGAGAAGAAAATCAATTGGTTGTCAAAATGGTAATTGGGGACATACTGAATAATCTGCTAGGGATAGATGTTCTCTCAGGAAGGCAGTGGGAAGACACCGAGGGTTTCTTGTGGTCTTTTGGCACTCCGCCACTTAACATTAGACTGCTTCAGACCGCACCCGCACTGCCTTACAGTAAAACAATCAATGTGAAACAGTATCCCTTGCCTTCTGGAGCTAGAGAAGGCATCAAACCAGTTATTCAGGAATTGCGTGATCAAGGAATAATTATTAACACACACTCCCCATACAATTCACCCTTGTGGCCAGTCCGAAAGCCTAACGGGAAGTGGAGGCTTACGGTTGATTACCGTAGGCTGAATGCCAACACTGACCCTCTGACTGCAGCAGTGCCAAATTTAGCTGAACTAATAACATCAATACAAGAAAAAGCTCACACAATCACGGCAACCATAGATGTCAAAGACATGTTCTTCATGATACCTATACAGCCAGAGGACATGGATCGCTTTGCATTCACATGGGAGGGACAACAGTACACATTCACCAGACTCCCTCAGGGATACAAACACTCTCCAACACTAGCACACCATGCTCTAGCAAAGGAATTAGAAAAAATACCTAAACCTGACATTGTAGCTGTGTACCAATACATTGATGACATTTTGGTAGGAGGAGAGGAAATTAAGGAGGTAGGGGATCTCCAGCAGAATATCATCTCTCATCTGGAGAGCCTTGATTTAAAGATTCCCTCAGAGAAAATTCAAAAGCCTTCTCAGGAAGTAAAATTCCTGGGAATTTGGTGGAGATCTGGCAGCACATGCATCCCACCTGACACTTTAACTTCTCTAGAGCAGATGAAAATGCCTGAAAACAAAAAAGACCTCCAGCAAGCCTTAGGACTGTTAGTATTCTGGAGGAAACACATCCCAGATTTCTCAGTCATTGCTAGGCCCCTTTACAATTTACTGAGAAAAGGAATCAAATGGGATTGGACTCCTTCTCAGGAGGAAGCACTCCAATTACTGATTTTTGAAGCCACTGCACATCAGGCATTGGGGCCCATTCACCCTAAAGACCCTTTCCAAGTGGAATGGGGATTTGCCTCCTCAGGGCTATCAATACACATCTGGCAGCGAGATCCTGAGGGTCCAACAAGGCCTATCAGCTTCTTTTCCCGTGGTTTTAAAGATGCTGAAAAAAGATACACTACCTGGGAAAAAGGATTGTTTGTTGTTAGCTTAGCTCTCATTGAAGTAGAGAAGATCACACGGCAGCAAGCTATCATCTTGAGAGGTCCCTTCAAAGTAATTAAAGCTGTCACGAACTGGACCCCTCCACCCGACGGCATAGCCCAAAAGTCATCAGTCAGGAAATGGTATGCTCAGATAGAGTATTACTGCAATAGCTTTTCTGTCACAGAAGGTGCTGCAAAATTCTTGGCAATACAAGACACTGAGAGCCTAGATAGTAGCCAAGACAAACCTGCTTCTGTAATAAAAGTAGCACCACCATTCTCACCTGAAATAGCAGCAAACTGTTGGTTTACTGATGCTTCCTCAAAGCGGGAAGGAAAAATTTGGAAATATAAGGCGGCTGCCTTACATATTTCATCTGGTGAAAAGATTATCACAGAAGGGGAGGGCAGCGCTCAGGTAGGAGAACTCATAGCCCTCTGGAGTGTTTTCCAGCGTGAGGCACAAAACACTTCTCCTGTTTACATCTATACTGATTCATATGCGGTATACAAAGGCTGCACTGAGTGGCTCCCTTTCTGGCAACAGAATGACTGGGAAGTTAACAGAATCCCAGTGTGGCAGAAAGATAAATGGAAAGAAATCTTAGAATTCGCCAGTAAAGGAAACTTTCTGGTCGGTTGGGTAGCTTCTCATCAAACTGATGGGAATCAAGCAGGTGAATGGAACAACAGAGTTGATGAACTAGCAAGGCTTAGCGCCCTGAAAAAAGAAACTATTTCAGAGGATTGGAATCAACTGTTAGAATGGTTACATGTAAAAAGGCAGCACACAGGTACCAAAGATCTGTACCAGGAAGCACACGCCCGCGGCTGGCCAGTCACCAGGGAAATGTGTAAAACATGCATATCGGCCTGCGAACAGTGCCGTAAGCGACTGGAAAGGCATCCTTTAGAGGATGACCCTCTGCATTTGAGGAAAGGTAAAGGCTTGTGGGAAGCATGGCAGGTAGATTATATTGGTCCTTTTAAGAAATCAGGAGGTAAACATTTTGTGTTGGTAGTAGAAATTGTATCTGGATTGGTACAAGCTGATGCTTTTAAACGGGCCACAGGTGACAATACAGTTAAAGCTTTGCAGAGGTGGTTTGGAACTTTTCCGAAACCGCAAGAAATTCAGTCTGACAATGGGTCTTACTTTACTGCCAAGGTGGTTCAGGATTGGGCCAGAGCCGAAGGCATAAAATGGACCTTTCATACTCCTTACTACCCTCAGGCTAACGGGATCATGGAAAGGACAAATGGCCTTTTAAAACGGTTCCTTAAGCCCCAGAAAGCAAGCTGGGACTGTCGGCTGTGGGAAGCTGTTAAAGGGGTAAATAGCAGGTGGGGAGTGAATGGCTGCCCCAAAGTTACTGCTTTTTACCCCACACCTCCAAGCATCATCCCTTCACTGGAAGGTCCCGACGATGCAAACAATCCATCACATTACCCTGGACAACCTGTCTTAGTGGACCTCCCCACGGTGGGCGAGGTACCACTTGTGCTGAAAACCCCTCTGAATAAATATGCATGGGTAGCCTCTGATGCTCTTGGAAAAGAGCACCGCATACACACACGCTGGATAATCCCTTCATTTTAAACTCCTTTCTGCCTTTCAGTGGCAGGATTTTTTGTTGTTCTTGCTTTTACAGGTGAACCCCGAGGGACATGGGAATCGTCTGAAAACATGATAACCTTGCTAATACTTTTCTGCATTTTACCACAATTTCATGGACAACCCCCTGATGAGCAGCTGTGGCCTGAAGCCATCGTACAGCACACCAGTGCCCTTGGAACCTATCCCACGGGCCATTACCCTAGCCTGGCAATCCTAGTGCAGCATGACTCCAAGGTGTACCGCCCGAATGAGTGGAGGTGGGATCAGAATGACTTGATGAGAACCCTGACAGGAACGGTTGGTGAGTCAATTGTGGTAACATGCAGAAAGGTGGAAGGAACCCTCCATGAAAAGGCCACCTCCATCAGAATTACTGGAAATTTTATGGAAGCAGGTGGAAGGAATCATCTGGACATCCCCTCAGCAACATTGTGTCCCACAAAGAAATGGGGGTGTTCCAAAATGGAAAGTGCCCTTACTCTGTGTTGCCGCCAGGAACATGCTGGTAGTTATGTTTCTAGTACCAAAACCACCAATGTTGCAATTACAAAAGATTGTAATGATGAATCACTTGATTGCTGGTACAGTTTTGTTTTGTTCAAACCCACTTATGTGACATGTTGTTGGGAGAATGACACAGCTAGTCCGTTAGAACTAAGAGGCTTGGTTTACACATTTAAGATAAACACTGTACCAAAACCCACACCGAGTACACCCTCTCAGACCCGAAGTGTGAGCCTTTTTCCTAACGTCACACCCCAATTGGCAGAGGCAGCAGGGAACTCCTTCGAGTGGCCCTGGTCTCAAGCCTTCCTGCAATCCACCGGATTTATGGGGGATGTCACGGGTCTGAACTTGCTAACGGTAGTTATGCATGAGGATAAGTTGTACACCAGACAAGAATGGGAAAGACGCAAAACCTGGCAGCTTCAAGGAATAGTAGGTGAACTAATTAGTGTTGGATGTCGAATGGTTAATGGGTCTAATTACAGCAAAGCAATCTCAATCAGTGCTTCCACAGATCGGGAAAAAGAACAGAAGCGAATCTGTACACACCCAAGCATACGGGATTGCTGGTACAGCTTTACATTAACTGACACTACAGAGGTAATTTGTTCTTGGGCCAAGGACACTCAAGGCCTTTCTTTTAAATTTGTAATAAATGTTGAAACCACTGTTACCACTTCACCCGTACCACCGGTCATGCTCATCCCAATAATTTTCGAGATCGGACCCTATGTGATCAGGAAAACTGGCCAACAACAAATATTGTTCAATCCGGCATGGTCTCTCAAACAGGTAAAATTGCTAATGCAGAGCAATGTCTCAGATATTGAGCCAGCCTGTTCTCCGTTCCTGCAAACTTCTTTTGAAGGCTGGACCACTTGGCTTCGGAAACGAAGCTCTTTTAAAACTAGAACACCAAGAGATGTGACCGGTGTTGTGGGTACAGGATTGGGAATTCTGAATAGCATTGATTCTGAAGTACTAATGAACAAATTGGCTGCTACAACTAGAGACCTGACTAGATTGCAGCAACCACTGAGGTCATCTCTATCAGCCTTAGGGACGCATCAATGGCTGCTGTCAAACATTTTGCCAAATTGGGAAAGAGTGAACGTGAATGATCACAAATTGATAATTGATGCACTAAGTGCCACACAAGACAATGTTTCCTTAGCCCTCAGCTGTATCCAGGCACAACTGTGGATGCAGTCAGTCTCTGCTGCAATTACAAGAGAGGGCGAAGAAGGCACCTTCCCCACAGAAATTCGGAAAATAATCTGGGACAGTGCCACTGAATTTGAAAGAGAATTCCAATCCTGGTGGAACCTGGTGAACTTTACCTATGACCCCATTTCAAACACAGCCACTGCTTTTGTCTTAACCATACGCAATGCCTCTGTACATTTGGTCTTCCTTGTTATTGCATAAGGATTAAACCATGACGGAGCTGTCCTCTATCCTACTGAATATAGGGGATGGGCCCGTCAGGTCGATGACAAATGGCAAACTGTTAATCTGGAAACTTGTATTGTCCGAGAACAGCAAGGGTTCATCTGTGAAAGCAATGCAATTGTAGCTCAGGATATCTGTTTGGACACAGAGCAAAACATCTGTCATTTTGAGATTCGTCCACATGAGGATACCCAGACAGTTCTTATATACATAGGCAATGGCTGTGCATGCTTTAGAACGACATGTGATTCTGTTTTTGTAGATGATGTTGTGGTAGATACAAAGAATCATTCAAACTTTTGTGCTTGTAACTTTACTAAGATAGTAGGATGTGATTTCTCTTACGAAGCTCCAGTTACTTCTCACTACCTATTGCAATCCAACTACACACTGATCCAGAACCTGATGCCCACTCCTATCGGAATGGACCTCACCCTCGTGAGGCAGCTGTTGCTCCATCAGGACCTGGTTGACATCCTCGAGAAAATCAAGGAGAACGGACAGAAGACTCTGGTGACTGTTCATCACAATGTGAGACAGATACACCGGGTTATGGAGAGGGTAAAGCAGGATGCTGAGCCTAGGTGGTGGGATACTCTCTTTGGGTGGTCACCCACTGCCACAGGTGTCCTGAACAGCGTGTGCCATCCAATTGTTGTTCTTTTGATCCTAGTTACGATTGGCTTTATCTTGTCAGCAGCCCTATTCATTCTGAATTGGAACATGATGAAAAAGCTTAAGAGACTGTCAACTGTAGTCAATGCACACCGCTTAGCTGATGTACTCTATACAATAGATGTCCCCAAAACACTTGATACGAAACAGTTATGAATCAAGCATATGTGCTTTAAAACAATTTCTTAATTATCAAGCATGATTTAAAAAAAGTTACTTTAATTTTTAGAAAATAATTTTAAAAGACAATGATTATACTATGATTTGCTTGTTGCTTTCATTATTTGTGATTTGTTTTAATAATTTTGAAATTGTTAAACAAATGATATTGCTTTAATTGATTAATATTTTTGAAATTGTTAAAATTAATCATTTTTTGAAATTGTTATAAAAAATTAACCACGTGTGAAATTGTTACAATGATCAATATATTAATCATGTTTATGTTTATTGGTTCTCCTTTTCCCTCTCTCTTTCTTTTCCTTCTCTTCCCCTTTTATCCCCTCTCTCCTGTCATCCCTACTTTTCTGGTGTTATGCTACCGACGTGCAACGAGTTTCGAAGATACTCTAGAGCTCTGCATGATGAAGATTCCTCAAGACAATCGTGAGTCACGGGGTCGTGTGGAAGTCCATCCGGAAATCCTTCAGTTTTTGCCTCACAATTGTCATGAGAAAAGGACCACCGAAGGGTTAAAAACTGTTGAGCCAGTTGGGAAAGAAAGTCTCATGCGTATTTAGTGTGTTTACAGATGGTGTCTGCAGAACATGCCATGCTGTATCGAAGGGGCATGCTGCCCTGTTCTGAACAATGGAACTGGACTTTCTTCCAAACTTCAGGCCTGGCTGGACTGAGCTCCGGGGTGGTTCCCCCCCGCTCCAAGAGAAGACCCCTCTTGCCTGTCTTCAACCACCGTGACGGACTAACAGAGATGCAAATCCCCTCATCAAAGAACTGAGAACCCCTCTGGCACCCTACTGGAACCCTATTGGCACCCCCCTGGCACCCCCCTGGCCACCTCCTTCCAGAGACTGAGACTGTACCCCCTCCCAACTCAGGGAAGGGAGAGAACCTGCCCAGAGTAAACGTGCCTGTGAGCATTTGGCCATGAAAACAATGGAATAATCTATCCTTTTCCCCTCCATGGAAACCTAATTTCGGCCACCCTTCCCCCAACCAAGAACAGTATATCTGGGGTTCGGTTCGGCTGCCTCTCCGAGAATCTCCCCAAGACGTGTACCAGCAAGCATCGGCGGTGGGACCCCGAAGGCATCACGTCTTGGTAGCTATACCCCATTCCCTAACTTTCTTTCCTCCCTTTTTCCGTTGTCCTACCCTTCTCTTCCCCGGATCCTCTAACCTAATGTATATTTAGCTGTGGTTACCATCAATAAATTGCATCTTGTTGATTTGTTACTGCAAAACCCCTGTGCCTATGTTGGTTATTTTTGCACCCAAAAATCATTCGTCACCCGTTTATTTAGGGCGGACCTTCACAGAAGGCAATAAGGGGAGTCGAGAAGGGGTCTTGAAAACAGGGAATGGGAGGATACTGTTGGTGTGTTGGAACAGAATTTGCTAAAGGGAAGTGTAGAGAGATATGGTTGAGGCAAGGAGTGGCAGGACTGGGTGCAGAAGTGTGGGACCAGGAGCATGAGCTGGGGGCTTGTAGAGGCTGTGGGGCTGCTGGGACTTAGTGCCAGGTGGTGCCTCACCAATCTACCCCCAGGCAGTAGCAGCAGTGGCCCCTGGCCCCCATGAGGCTGCGGGATGCCCCAGCTGCCTGTGATGCTGCTGGCCATGCCCGCTGAGAGAGCTGGGGGAGGCTGCGTTTGGACACTGTGCCAGGACAGACCAGCTCTGGTATACAGTGTGTGATAAAGAGAGTGAGCACAAGGAGGAAAGAATATCCGGGAAATGCAGATTGTGCGTAGAAAGATTCGAATTTTCTTTTAAGGATTTTGTTTGGTTCACTGGAAAAATGAATGGTTTTGAGCTATGGGAGAATGAGCACTTGTGGCAGCAGCTCTCTGGCCACAGAGAGCAACACATAACTTTCTCAGGCCTTTCTGGGGAATGTTGTGAGATCAGAGAAAAGAATGAGAAACAATTCTTATCTTCACTTGCTGCACCTGTTGTTGTGAACATGTGGAATGTGTTATGAAGATTGTTTACCAAAGGGTGGTTTCTTAATTAGCCAATGGTGATGGCATTTGGATTGGAGGACCAATTAGGTCCAGGTGTATCGTAACTATCTATAAAAGCAATGGGTTTCTTAACAACGATACATATAATAAAGAGACTGATCAGCCTTCTGTGGATCATGGAGCCAATGCTAATTATTACCCGGCCGGGGACGCCCTGTCATGACAAGTGCCCATGGGCAGTAGCCGGGGGGAAGGATTAAAAAAAGAACAGAATAAGTCCCTGGATGAACTGGTTAGAAAGATACAGCAAGTATATGTAAAAAGGGATAAGGAAAAGGAGAAAGCAAAGGTGATGGCAGAATTTTTACAGCCCTGGAGGAATAAACCACAGGGTCCAAGGGGTCCCTCAAGACAGAGGGGACAGAGTCAGTCACAAGGATGTGGCGGAGTCATTCCCTCCTCGGCAGGGGAGAGCCGACCCAAACAGCAGCTGGGAAGGAATCTGTAGGGACACTAGAAGCGGGACTGTCCACAGAGACAGCTGGATCCTCAGGAGAAGGAAGTCCAGAAGATCATGGAGATGGATTGTTAGGGGTGTGAGGAGCTCCCATTATACCAGGGATCCACCACACTGGAGCCCTTGCTAACTTTTTGGGTGGGTCCAGATGGAGAGGAGGTGTTTCCTGATAGACACAGGGGCCTCTCGAGCCACCTTCAATTTTATCCCTAAGGGGGAAAAAATTGTCAAAAATATCCTTGATTGTTCAAGGAGTTGTGAAAATTGTGGTTTCTTCTGTAGGCTTAGAAGTTTGAATACATCTTTCTCTGAGGGAATTGTGGAAACTGTGGTAAATTAATTTGGGGATTTAATTCCTTTGTCTACATGGGGTTTTGTGCAGAGACGAAAGGCTCCTGTTTGGAGGGGACCCCCACCGCTCTGCTTTTTGTGTGTTTTGTGGTAAAAAGCCAGGGTTGGCAGGTTTCAGTCCTGAAGCAAATTCTGCAACTCCTATCTTGTGGGGAACACCCCCACCAGTCTGTGGTCTGTTGTGGAGAACTAGAATTGGCAGGTTCTAATCCTGAGGCCAATTCTGCAGCTTCTGCCTTGTGGGGATGGTGTTGTCCCTATGCAGGCCTAGGTATTTATGATGCAGCTTCCTCTGTGAGGGATAAAGGAAAACTTTGGGGCAAATTATTTTTTATCCTTCCTTGGTTAATTTGTTAGTCACCTCCCTGCCCCTAGGGTGGACTTGATGCAAAAAAATTGGGACAGGCAGCAATTGGTTACTAAAAAGCGATTGGTTTTAGGCAGTAGCCTTGCTTGCCCCTGAACTCAATCATGTCCAAAAGGACAATCACTGAAACAAAAGGATCAAACTGATAAGGCAAACTACTACAGATGACTAGAAGTCATCAGTTTCACAAACTTCAACTCTTGCAAAACTTTTTAAGAGCAGCCTCACTCCCTCTGCTGAACAGTCGATTGGAGGAAATCCCACTGAAAACCTGTGGGAAACAACAAAGGTGATCCAACAAGTGTGACGGTGTTCACAGGGATCTTATGTTGAGGGAAGAGACTAGGATCTGACTCCATGTTTCAGAAGACTTGATTTATTATTTTATGATATATATTACATTAAAATTATACTAAAAGAATAGAAGATATATACTAAAAGATATATACTAAAAGAATAGAACAAAAGGTTCCATCAGAAGGCTAGCTAAGCTAAGAATAGAAAGGAATGATAACAAAGAGTTGTGGCTCGGGCTCTGTGTCCAAGCCAGCTGGGCTGTGATTGGCCATTAATTAGAAACAACCACATGAGACCAATCAAAGATGCACCTGTTGCATTCCACAGCAGCAGATAATTATTGTTTACATTTTGTTCCTGAGGCCTCTCAGCTTCTCAGGAGGAAAAATCCTAAGGAAAGAATTTTTTATAAAAGTTGTCTGCGACAAACAAGCACTTCACAGAATAAAAGCTAAAACTCCACCTGAATAAGTTAATGCAATTAACAACTTCTTTCACTCAGGCATATTTTCCCAGGGAAGTTTGCTTCTTTTCTCCTTTCTAGGAATGTCAAATGTTATGAACAAAAATTCAGTTGATTTTTTTCTGTGAGAAAAAGGTTACCACTACTGCTGGGCTGCTGCCTGTTTTATGGTAATTACGGGTCCTTGTTGTTAATAGTTGTTTTTGTATCAGTAAAAGCCCTGGCTGGGGCGAGTTAATGGCTCTTCTTCAGACAGTAAAGGGTGGGGACCTCCCGGAACAGTGAGAAGAGACTTTGGAGGGGAGGGATATGCAAAATACTCCAAGGACCAGCATGCTGTGTGGGACCCCTATTCCAAATGCACGGAGAAAACCCCAAAAACAATGAGCCACCTAAGAGCTGAGAGATTGGAGTGATGTCTGGATGAGAGGAGCAGAGTGCTGGGCCTGCAGAGATGCTGAAAACCTTCGTTGTTCCTCATCCTGTGTTCGAGAGCCCCTGGGCCAGGTCTGGGAGGAAGCGAGACTGAGACCAATTCAATATCGGATGGGATCACCACGCCCTAAAGGCTCCCACGAGGACCTGATCCCCAGCTCTGCCCCTAGTGGACAAAGCTGCGCATATCCTCCTCCTCCTCTGGGTCGCCCTGGGAGAGACGACGGGGACTGCAGCCCTGCCGAGCTGCCAAATCCTGAGCTGATCACTTTTAATAATGGCCTTAAAAAGGAGAAGAAGTCTCCTGGCCCTGTTTATTTCATCAAACATCCCTGCCTCAAAGACAAGGAAAACAGTTTGAGAGCCGAAAAACTGCAAGCAGTAAAATCACACCTAAATGTGATAACCATTTTGTTAACAACTAGAGCACACTCCCGGTACTAAAGTGATTTCAGCATTTATTATAAGAAAAAGGAAGGTCTAAAGCATGGGGGCTCATGGGCCGAGCAGGAGCATTCCTGTCGAGAATGCTGCAACGCTGGCACTGGGTCTTCTCAGCAGGGATGTAGCGATATACCAGATAGAGCGGGACAGATGCAGTGGGTCAGAAGCCCCTTTTTATCCTGTTTTTTGTCCCTTTCGATTGGTTTCTTTTTGGATTCTTCATTTGCATGAAGATTTAAGGCACTTGAGTGGCCCATTACAGTTCTGTCCAGGCTGGCTCGTTTCACTTGGGGAGTGGTGGACTTTACTTAGGTGTATTATGGTACACTGAGTACCGTATTTCCTATAACTACCCTTTTAACCACTTTTAAAATAACCAAACTAATAGTACATGCTTAACGATCTATCAACTATTTTACAACAGTTTCTAACCTATTTTTAACAATTTCTTCGCATGGAGTCTGTCACTTTGTGTTAGTCACAAGAGGTTTTTACTTCTTTTTGATAATCAATCTAGTAGGCCAAATTTTCACTTTTCTTTTATAGAAACCTACGTGTGAGAAACGACTGGTCACTTTTAAAATTTTAAAGGTTTATTAAACCTTAACAAAATTACAACAAAGGGCTGAATAAGGAAAAATCACTGTGCTGGGAGCTCCCCCAGTGGCTACTAGCCATGTGGCTCTTTCACAAAATGGTTGCTCCCTTTTTTATACATTTTGGTGTTGCATCAGGTAACCCTAGTCCCTCCCAAAGTCTGTCAGCTAACTCTTCATCACCGTCCATTGGTAGAGACTGTTTTCTTGCAACTTGATTGGAGCTCGGGTGTTGCCATGCTGTGGCTCTTAGTAACAAGCCTGCCCTCCCCCCAAATGCCCCGACTACCAAGACTATTACAAAGGGAGGGAAAAGAGGACTTTTCCCTCCCTTTGTAATAATAAATGTAAATGTGTAGAGGAAGTTATTGCAATAACTTCACTACACATCTTAACATACACATAATAGCTATTCTTAATTGTAAGAGCCAACTTTTACATTACTTAGCTATAACATATCCACACATGAGATGGAACTGTATGAAAACCAATGAAATTTAAGGTGCCACTGTAAGTGCTTGCATTTTCAGTTTTTTTCATGTTTGCAATTTGTGTTTTCATTGCAAGTGACTTGGTGGGAGATCAAATATTAGTTACAGCATCCTACATATTCTTCAGTTTGATTTTTGTCTAACTTGTCTTTTTACTGAAAAATGGTGTGGCTAAAGCTCTTATGGACGTATAATTTTTCTCAACCAACTTTATCCTGAGAGATGGTCTAAGAATTTATACATTTTTGAAATTATACAAGTATGTACTACCCTTCCCAGTTCTGCCTTGAAAGGCTGTAAAATTGTTATAATTTGATTAATTTTTTTTTTATTCACTAACTAGGAAATTAAAGAAACTTAACAAAACCCAAGCAATTATTGCATGAGAAATGATTGAATCCCCCTCTCTAAATCAGGAGGAGCAGCCATGGACTGCAAATAGGACATAAATAAAATACCAAATAAAAACCTTCTACCAGCTCTCGATCTAATGTACTGGTAAATTTCATGCCATATGTCTTAAGAGAGTATTTTAACTTTGCCTCATTTCTCCTATTTATGCAAAGTGTCTCAAGGAAAGGTAGTGAATATTTACAGATTCCAAGTATGCATGTGGGTGGTACATATGTTTGGACAGCTGGGAGGAGAGAGGTTTGATTACTTAAAAACATCTACTCATGAGAGCTCAATTGCTTGTTGGAGGTGGTGAATTTACCAAAAGAGGTAGGAGTAAGAGCTGTTAAGGGACATCATTCAGGGTACTCAGAAGAGACAATACGAAATCAAATGGCCAATGGAGATGTTCAGAAAGCAGCACTTCTGCCAGAGGTCTCCAAGATGCACCCTTTGCTCCCTGTGGCTCTGACATTGCCAGGGGAGGGAGGAAGTGGTGGTGGTGGTAGTGTCGTCTTTTCCACCAGAGGAGCTGGAGATAATTAAAGATGGTGGGACAAAAGAAAGAAGGGAGAATTAATTTACAAAGCACAGCAAACACTGGATGCCAGGAGCTTTGACCTTGCAAAGATTGAAATGACTCCATGGGGAGATTTGTTTTGACTCTCACAGACTGGGAGACTGTTCTTCAAGATGTACTGCTGTGAGTTTTTTGGGAAGTTTTTTTTTGTTTGTTTGGGGTTTTTTGGTTTGTTTTTTGGTTTGTTTTTCTTAGCAAAATGAGCTTGTTATGAACAAAAATTCGGTTAATATTTTTTTTTGTGAGAAAGAGTTACAGGCATGCAGCCAGATCTCTGTTTCTGCCAGGGTTTTCGTGCTTTGTTATTGTAATCACGGGTCGTTGTAGCTTATCTCTTCTTTTGTATTAGTAAAAGCCCTGGCTTGGGTGGGGTGATAGCCCTTCCCCCAGGCAGTGCTCTCTTCCAAAATAGGGAAGACACCTGAGAGGGTGGGGGGGGTTATGCAAAGTGACTCCAAAGACCAGCATGCTTTGAGACCTCGGCTCCAAAATGCAACGAGAAAACCCTAAAAACAACGAGCCACCTAAGAATTGAGAGACTAAAGTGATGTCCAGACGTGAGGAGCCAAGTGCTGAGCCTGCAGAGATGCAGAGTCCCTCTCGCCCTGACCATGGGAGTTGTCCCCAGCGCCGAGACTGAGGGGGACCGCACTGAGAAAGCAAGATCTGACGGGGACATCACGCCCTAAAGGCTCCCACGAGGACTGGATCCCCCGACTCTGCCCCTAGTGGACAGAGCTGCGCATATCCTCCTCCTCTGAGTCGCCCTGGGAGACGCGACGGGGACTGCAGCCCTGCCGAGCCACCCAGTCCTGAGCTGATCACTTTTAATAAAGGCATTAAAAAGGAGAAGAAGTCTCCTGGCCTGTTGTGCTGTGTTTTTAGCTTCCGGGTCCCTTCCTCAGGTGTGCCAATATTCCCTTCTCCCTTCCCCCTCGCCCCATGCTGAGTGTGCCCTGTCAATCAGGCTAAACATTCCAGAAAGGCGTCGTGTGGTTGGTCAGGTTCAAAAGATGCTCCTCAAGCCTGGGGGACATTAGCCCGTATAGGTGTCCCTAGTCCCTTGACACCCTGCCCCTTTCACCTGGTTGGTAACTCACCTGTCCCCTCCCCTTCCCCTGTCTCTGAGCTTAAAAGGTTAATCAGACCATGCGGCCGGGATTCTGTTAGAGCAGTTGCCCCGGTTCAGACCTCTGTAACCATGGAATAAACATCTGGACATTAAACCCTCCAGCGGAATCCACTCCTTTCTCTCTTCACCATCGCCAGAAGCTCTCTCTCCTGAGGTAAACAGACTTCCTGACAAGCCTGGACTTGTTCAGTGCCCTGCTGCAATCTCCAGCAGCCAAGGTATCTCTGGGTTGATTTACATCACAGTGCCGCCTTTGGCCCAGCAGCGAGGGTCAGACTTGCCCAGGCACCATCT
Organism: Zonotrichia leucophrys gambelii; assembly: GCF_028769735.1. Classification (NCBI taxonomy): domain Eukaryota; kingdom Metazoa; phylum Chordata; class Aves; order Passeriformes; family Passerellidae; genus Zonotrichia; species Zonotrichia leucophrys. Next base: position 566,952 of record NW_026992241.1, read on the forward strand.
AACTGGTAATATTGGGATTCATATTCCAATATATTGGCGTCCCTGGGTGGGCTAAGCGACTCCGCAGCCCGAAAACGGACTCGCAGTATTTCGGAGAAGCTTTTGGCAGCCGTGCATCCAGCTAGAAGGGCTTTGGTTGCATCGCTCTCAGCTAGAGACTTTGGGAATATTCCCAGAAGAAGTTTCGTGGAGTTGTTCGGCGCCTCTGGTAAGTCCAGCTCCTGTTTGGTGAGCAGATTTTCTAGAGGAAGAACAGGGGAGCCTCTCTCCCCCAGAGGTCCTGTTCGGTGAGGTGACCTGCCTGTACCCAGGCACCTACAGCTTCCATTTCACGTGAGTATCTCTGCTTTCGGTAGAGAAGAAGCACAAAAACAGACCCTGCCGTGAGTTCTCTTCCCTTTTACCTTTGCATTTTTGGCTGCGCAGCCCGACAGACGGGAGCGTTCTAGCTTTAGCTTTCTGCCACGTGTTTAACTGTCTTTTGGAATTCGCGCCGGAGCGGGATCGCTCTCTGCCCTTCCCCCCCCGGCTCGGCAGCATGCTCGGCTCTCTACACGTGGTCGGGAGACGCTCTCTCTTTCTCTGTGCGGGGGAGGGGGGGGGCTCTCTTTCCTCGTGGCCGGGGGATCTCTCTCGGTGCGGGGTGGGGAGTATTCTCTGCACACGCGGCGCGGTGGGGGGGCCCCGATTTCGGCTTGCCACGTGGAGTGGCTGCTCTCTCTGCTCTGCGGGGGGGTTGCATTCCACCGCGGGAGAGGCTTTGTTTCTGCCTCGGCTCGGCAGGGCGTGCCCTGCTGCTGCTACCCGAGAATTTTAAAAGCAGTATATACAGCTGCATTGTGAAGCTTTTGTCTGCTCGTTATCGCTTTCTATCTGTGGTTTTTTAAGAAATTGGTAACTGATTTTAGCTTTGTTTTTGGTCAGGCAGGATTAAGTACTTTGCTTTTTACATCTAACATGGGTTCCAAACTCAGCATTGTACAAAAAGGAGTGTATTATAATATTGTTAGCATTTTAGTCAATGGTAATGTGAAGTTCTCTAAAGGAAAATTGAAACAGTTTATAAGATGGCTTTTTCTGCAGTTCCCAAACATTTCCCCTGAAGAAATCCACAATATTCAATTCTGGGATAAAGTTGGGAATGAATTGATAACCTTAGGACAATCTGGCAAATCACCCTCAGCTAAATTTGTGTTCTGGAGTTTACAAATTCGAACAGCATTGCTCAAACAAAAGGAAATGGAGAAAAAGCCAAATGTAAAGCCATGTACATCTGCTCTCCCTGTTTCTCCCTCTCCTAACTCTAAAACCCCTAAACCTCTTTCCCCAAAACTTGGTATTTTAAAGAGAGCACACTCATTGGGAAGTCGGCTCCCAGTGTGTACAAGAATACCTGAGTTGTCTTGTTCACAAAGCCCTGGCCAGGCTGCGTGGAAAATTTCCCAACTCCCTGTATCCCCTCCTCTAAAACCCAGAGCAAGTGTCAGCTTTCCAGAGAGCAGTGATGCCCAAAATGGCCCCCAGTCCCTAGGGGGTCCACAAGATGGTGGATGCCACATGGCATCTTCCCAAACCTGGTCTTCTTCTTCCCAAAATCCTCTTAAGCATTCCAAAATTCCATCCCCATCCCCCTCTCCTCCTGTTCCTCATGACACCTTTCCCCCTCCCCCCACCTTTCCTGCAGTACCCTCGGCTCCGCCCCTCTACTTCTCCCAGGGGGCGTCTGCTGATGTGATGTCACCAGGCGTCCCCGCCCCCTGCCAGCCCCACATCCCCGCCCCTTGTTCCCACAGTTTCCCTGCCCCTTGCCGGCTCCCTGTCCCGGCCCCCTCCCCCTGTTCCCACAGTGGGGACACACCCACTGCCTGTCCCCAAACCTGTAGCTGTGATCCCAATGCTTCTGATTCCAGGGATACAGAGCAGGGGACAGCAGACCCAATGCATAGTCCCATGTTGTCACTAGCTCCTGTTAAGTTTCAGCCTGCAGCTCAAGCCGGGGCAGCTCCAACTGCTAATTGGAGTTCTTTTGGACGACAATTGATTAAAGATATCTGTAAATCTCATAAGGAATATGGTCCACATAGTCCATATTTCTGTGGCCTTTAAAATCTGAATTGAGTAGGACTGTGGTTATCCCACATGAGTTAAAACAGCTTTTTTCCTGCCTCATGACCTCCACGGAATTCAAATTATGGGAATCAGCATTGAAACAACTGCTAAAAGATGCTCTCCCAGGCTTACAGGCTGATCCAAACACAGCGAAAGACAACAGTGGTAACCCTATCACCACTGAGCACCTCTGTGGTGAGGGTCAATGGTCTTCACCCTCAATCCAAGCTACTGCAATTCCTGCAGAAACACTCGAGAAAGTTAAAGAAGCAGCTGAAAAAGCATTCTTTTCCGTCCAGCCTGAGGGGCCTTTGGAGCCCTATAGTAAAATTAAACAGCTACCATCAGAGCCTTTTTTGAAATTTGTAGAAAGGCTAACTAGAGCCATTGAAATACAGGTTAAAAAGGAAAATGCTAGGGAAGCAATTTTAGAAGAAATAGCGTTTACAAATGCAAATGAAGAGTGTCGAGCGGCAATCCTGAGCCTTCCTATAGAACCTCCCCCTACACTAAAAGATATGCTTTTAGTCTGTAACAGGAAAGTGCCTATGATGACTGTAGCTGAAGACACCAGACCAAGGCTGCTGCCACGACCACCTCAGCGTGTCGCTGTTGCCAGCCATGCACCTATTCCCTCAGCACAGCAGTACCCTGGGCAGCAGCGGAGACCAGCAATGGTTGAGCCCACTAAACCATGCCTGTTTTGTAATAACCTAGGACACTGGAGTAACCAGTGCCCCCTGAAAAGGGAATTTGATGAATTTAGAAATGGCAGGGGAGGAGAACTACAAGCCCTCCCTGGGGGTCAACAACAAAAAAACCAAAAATAAAGCGCCAGCCTGCCCGGCGTGCAGACATAAAAAGAGCAGGCCAAGGGAATAAGGGTAGCAAAACAAATCAAGCGCACGATAATATTAACATTTGTGTATGTGAAGCAGGTGCTTCAAAGACCAAGTCTGCTAGTCCACTGTTGAAGGTGAAACAAAAACACCTTTGTTATGATTTAAGTGATCCTGTATTAACCACATCTTCTGTCAATGAGCCTTACAAGTTCAGCTGAAAGAGTCACTCCACCTGAAGGACACTGACTGGCATTTTGTCTCTGTAAATCCTGAACAGAAGGGTACTTGGAACCAAATTCGTTGTAAGTACATCGTCATTGGGGACACCAAACACACACCACAAGAGATCAAAATTGCTCTGGGAATGACAACATCAGATCCCAAGCAATTTGTTCTCAGCCTGCACTGTTTCCACCCACCCCTGTTTCTTCCCAAGGGACAAATTGTTGCTCAAGCTATCCCTGTGCCATCTTTACCTGAAAATGTCAAAAAACAAGGGCCCACAGTCACCCAGGTCCAAGTTATTGGGAAAGATAAACCCAAATTGTGGTGCAATGTCAGTGGGAGTGGGGAGTCTAAACGCATTGAGATGCTTGTAGACACAGGTGCAGACTGCACAGTGATTCCAGTACAAGACTGGCCAGCACACTGGCCTTTGCAAAATGTTGCTGGTCAACTTCGAGGTGTAGGAGGTCTGCAATTGGCAAGACAATCCAAAAGCATTATTCAATTCGAGGGTCCAAACGGACAATTGGCAAATATCCATCGATTTGTGTTAGATTATACAAAACCTTTGTTAGGGAGAGATTTAATGGCCCAGTGGGGTGTCACAACTGATATTCCAGACTCTCCACAGCATTTTTGTGCAGCAGTCATTGAACAACAGCGCCCCACCCAAAAACTTACGTGGAAAACAGACGAACAAGTTGATGTGAAACAGTGGCCACTCAGTAAACAAAAAATAAAGGTGCTTGAAGAACTAGTAGAAGAGCAACTAAAAAAGTGCCACATTGTGGAGACCATGTCCCCATGGAACTCTCCAGTGTTTGTCATCCAAAAAGCTGACATAAAGAGGTGGCGACTCCTCTGTGACCTCCGACAAATTAATAACGTAATTGAAGATATGGGTTCTCCCCAACCTGGTATGCCATCCCCAACAATGCTTCCCCAAGATTGGAAATTAGCTGTTATTGATATTAAAGATTGTTTTTTCCAAATCCCATTGCACCCTGATGATGCACCGTGTTTTGCATTCTCAGTCCCTTCTATCAATTCAGAAGCTCCTATGAAAAGGTACCATTGGACCGTTCTTCCTCAGGGATTAAAGGTATCTCCAGCTATCTGCCAGTGGTATGTCTCTTCCCTGCTTTCCCCAGTGCGTGCAGCCGCAGAGAAGGCCATCATCTATCATTATATGCATGATATCCTTGTGTGTGCCCCCAATGATGATTTACTCACACATGCGTTCGACCTAACGATCGATGCATTGATTGTTGCAGGGTTCGAGCTCCAGGAAAAGAAAATTCAAAAGATGCCACCTTGGAAGTATTTGGGCTTAGAAATTAGAAATAGGACCATTGTTCCTCAAAAACTAGAAATCAATCCAAAGATCAAGACCCTTGCGGATGTCCACAAGTTGTGTGGGTCTTTGAATTGGGTAAGACCATGGCTTGGTCTGACTAATGAAGACCTTGCCCCTCTTTTCAATTTATTGAAAGGGGGAGAGGACCCAGGTGCTCCTAGGTCTATTACCCCAGAGGCACGGAAAGCTCTAGAAAAGGTTCAGATTGCAATGTCCACAAGACAGGCCCACCGATGCCGGCCTGACCTGCCATTCAAATTTATCATCCTAGGTAAGTTGCCACACCTCCATGGAATTATTTTCCAGTGGGAGGAAAAACAAACACCTAAGGCAACGGACACACCAAAAAAGGACCGGGACCAGAGGGACCCTCTCTTGATCATAGAATGGGTTTTCCTCAGTCACAAAAGGTCCAAGAGACTGACAAAGCCTCAGGAGCTGGTAGCAGAACTGATCCGGAAAGCAAGGACCCGGATCAGGGAGTTAGCAGGATGTGATTTTAAGTGCATTCACATTCCAGTTGAGTAAAAATTAGGTCAAAATACTATGAAAATACTGGAACAGTTGTTTCAAGAAAATGAAGTGTTGCAGTTTGCTCTGGATTCCTACTCAGGACAATTTTCGGTAGCACGGCCCGCTTGCAAATCGTTTGAACAAGATGTTCAATTTACTTTAAAATTAAGAACTGCTCTAAGTAGGAGACCTTTAAAAAGGGCTCTAACTGTCTTTACAGATGCGTCCGGGAGGTCCGACAAGTCCGTTATGACTTGGAAGGATCCTCAAACCCAGCAGTGGGAGACGGACATTGTTTAGGTGGAAGGTTCACCTCAGGTTGCTGAATTGGCTGCTGTTGTTAGGGCTTTTGAAAGGTTCTCAGAACCATTTAATCCGATTACAGACTCTGCATACGTGGCAGGAGTAGTATCCAGAGCAGATCAAACAATACTGCCAGATGTATCTAACATCGCACTTTTTGAATTGCTCTCAAAACTGGTAAAGTTAGTCACTCACCGAGAGCAACCATTTTATGTGATGCATGTCAGGTCACACACTGACTTGCCAGGGTTTATCGCTGAAGGCAACAGAAGGGCAGATGCTCTTGCTGCACCTGCAGTGATGGCCACTCTCCCAAATGTTTTTGAACAGGCAAAAATCAGCCACCAGCTTTTCCACCAAAATGCACCTGGCCTGGTTCGCCAGTTTAACATCACTCGAGAGCAGGCCAAAGCTATTGTGGCCACTTGCCCAAATTGCCAGCAACATGCACTCCCTACAGTGACTACGGGAGCAAACCCAAGGGGACTGAACAGTTGTGAACTGTGGCAAACAGATGTAACACACATACAGGCTTTTGGACGGCAGAAATATGTTCATGTTAGTGTAGATACCTTTTCTGGAGCGGTCTATGCTTCTGCCCACACAGGAGAATCATCTATTGATGCTATTAGGCACCTCTTACAGGCTTTTTCTTTCATGGGCATCCCCAAGGAGCTGAAAACTGATAATGGGCCTGCTTATAAATCTAAGGAATTCGGGAGCTTCCTGCAGCAATGGGGAGTAGAGCACAAAACTGGCATCCCCTACTCCCCTACAGGTCAAGCCATTGTAGAAAGAACTCACCGTGATATTAAAAGGGTCCTGGACCAGCAACAACAGGTTCTGAAGGTGGAACCTCCCCACATCCGGTTATCCAGGGCACTATTCTCAATCAATTTTCTGAATTGTTCTTTTGACAGCCTGAACCCACCCATCCTACGCCACTTTGGGGGGAGCAGTCACAGGTTGATGAAAGAAAAACCTCCAGTTTTAGTAAAGGACCCTGAGACTTGGAAAATGCTGGGACCTTACAAATTGGTTACTTGGGGACGTGGATACGCCTGTGTGTCCACCCCCTCTGGTTTAAGGTGGGTTCCTTCCAAATGGGTAAAGCCCTATGTTCCCAAAGTCTCAGAGAAATCTACAGAAGCACCCCAGGTTGCTCACGCTGCCTGGAGAAGAAAACGCGGCACGCGTTCTCTGGAGGAAATTCCATTTAAGCCTCCTATCTGGAATAGTTTGTAATATATGTTTGTCTCAAGTTTCTTTTTACCGATTTAGATCCTGCTGTTCGTGTGCAGTCTCGAGACGCCATGAGACCGAGCCTGTTTCTCGTCCTACTTGCGATCATTTCTCCAGCGATCTCCTGGTTAGTCCCTCAGCCCAAAGCAAATGTATGGACCACTCTGGCCAGAGCCCTTGTACAAGATCACATTTGCCTCTCCACCACGACAGCCTCTGACCCCCTGTCAACTTGCCTGGTGGGAGTTCATTTTAAATCCTCAGAGTTCCCAAATTAAATGTGGAGTGCTTTAAATGAAGTTAACTTGCTCGCACCTTCCCCTGGCCGTTACCCTGCTGACAATCCTTTGCTGTTTTGGCAGGAGTGGGCAAGAAAGTTACCAGTGTCAAAAAGGGAGCCACAAGAGTTCCATCTCTTAGGCTCCATGAATGCAACCTTTTGCATTCACTTTAAATTCAATTCCTGCTTACCATATCATGAAGCTAAACCAAACACCTATCCTGACCCTAGCAACCCACACTACACAGACAAGAACTGGTGTGAAAATTCAGTCTTAGTTATACACTCATCAGGTGGTGATTACAAGCCTCGTGAACTCCCAAAAGGTGTGTTTTTAATATGTGGAGACAGAGCATGGGCAGGTCTCCCTCCTCGTCTACTCGGAGGTCTGTGTACATTTGGCAAGCTGAGCCTGTTAACACCAAATCGAACAAACCTAATACATTGGCAAACTAAAAACAACACACATACATTGGCTATCAAAAAAGGAGACCTAAGGCAATTAGACTCTGACTGTAATTCAGAAATTGTTCACTGGTCCAGACTAAAGGCCACTGCAATTACAGTCCTTCTGCCGTGGATCTCGGCAGCAAAAACTATGGGAGAATTAGGCCGATTGGAATGTTGGGTTGCAAAACAGGCAAACCTCACTTCTACTGCCCTGAGTGACCTCTTATCAGATGAAGAAATTACCAGGCAAGCCACCATTCAAAATAGGGCAGCCATAGACTATCTGCTCCTTCTGCACAACCATCGCTGTGAAGAATTTGAAGGACTCTGCTGTCTCGACTTGTCATCAAAGGCAGAGAACGTCCATGCCACAATTGACAAGATGAAAACTATGGTGAGCGACATCAAGAGAGAAACTGACGACTGGCTGAGTGGACTTTTCAATGGCTGGGGACTCTCGGGCTGGTTGGGATCTATTCTGAAAACTGTGTTTTTAGTGCTGTTTATTTTAGTTATAGTTATTGTAGTTTTTAGCATTGTTTTTGGACTAATCAAACGCATGGTTCTCAAGTTAATTTCAAGCTCATCTCCCCCTCCTGAGGTCTACCATTTAGAAGCCCTCAGTGCTCCAATGGATGACCTGGAAGCCTCAGTGGAAAACACTGACCCTCCTGTAGAAGAAGAACCGATTTACCAACCATGGTGTGGCAATCATTCTGCACCATAAACACAGTCCTCTTCTTTTTAAACAAAACTAGGGGGAGATGTTGTGGTGTGTTTTTAGCTTCCGGGTCCCTTCCTCAGGTGTGCCAATATTCCCTTCTCCCTTCTCCCTCGCCCCTTGCTTAGTGTGCCCTGTCAATCAGGCTTAACATTCCAGAAAGGCGTCGTGTGGTTGGTCAAGTTCAAAAGATGCTCCTCAAGCCTGGGGGACATTAGCCCGTATAGGTGTCCCTAGTCCCTTGACACCCTGCCCCTTTCACCTGGTTGGTAGCTCACCTGCCCCCTCCCCTTCCCCTGCCTCTGAGCTTAAAAGGTTAATCAGACCATGCGGCCAAGATTCTGGTGGAGCAGTTGCCCCGGTTCAGACCTCTCTAACCGTGGAATAAACATCTGGACATTAAACCCTCCAGGGGAATCCTCTCCTTTCTCTCTTCACCATCGCCAGAAGCTCTCTCTCCTGAGGTAAACGGAGTTCCTGACAAGCCTGGACTTGTTCAGTGCCCTGCTGCAATCTCCAGCAGCCAAGGTATCTCTGGGTTGATTTACACCACAGTGCCGCCTTTGGCCCAGCAGCGAGGGTCAGACTGGCCCAGGCACCATCTAACTGGTAATATTTGGATTCATATTCCAATACTGGCCCCGTTTATTTCAAGCTACTGAGGGGTGCCTGGCTAAAGTTAGTCGCCAGACTGCAAAAGAGATTTCAATGGAGGGAAATTTCCTTGGGCTATTGAAATAGAGATTTTTGGAGTTCACTTGAGTTAGCAATATGAATTAAGCATTTAAATTTTAGCTTGTAGAATTATGTGTTGAATTTTGACTTTTTAACTTGTGAAACCTCTGTCATGGTACAAAGGGCATAGGAAAATGCAAATTTCTGAAGAACATAAAGAACAATACTGGGAGAAGACCAAGGGATGCAAGGAACCCAGATAAAGGGGCTCCTCTGTCTCCCAGCTCATCGAGGTTGACAAACATAGTCAGATAAGCACCAAGGGACCAAAAGCACACACACAAAGGAGAAAAGTTCAAAAGTTCAATCATGAGGAAGACCACAATCTTCAGCATCAGAGACCACTGAGGGACCCCCCATGAAACCACCACAGCAATCAATGCATGCCCAGAAGGGCGTGGATCTAATTACCATTCAAGGCGAGGACAGGCAGGGCCAGGGGTAAATATGTATGAAAAGGTTGTATAATGTATTGCATATGGAACACCTTTGTGAATAAAGATGTGGATCAGACCTAGGCTCAGTGCACAAGTTTACACAAGAGCTATCTCGCTTGTGCCAGGCACTGACATGCATACCCACTTCCTAACTACATCAGGTTGTGGAGTCTATTTATTCTGTATATCGCTTCACTATGTGTCCTTTTCCAGGAATGTTGGCTGTATTTCGCTGAGATGCCCTAGACAAGAGGGCTTATATATCCTCTGGTAGTGGTATGCTGGCTGGCAGGGTGGCCACAGACATTTCTAGCCACTTCAGCAACTATTTGACCAGTTAACAAATGATTTCTGAATAGGGGATTGTGAAGGCAGTGGACTTGGATGGAGGAATTTATTTTTAAAAGGGATCCTTCAGCGAATTATGGCTCCTTTGAGAATTCAGTGGGACCTCCATACCCCCAGCACTCAGAAAATATAAGTAGAAAAGATGAATGGAAGAATCAAGAAACATCCTTTGAAGCTAGTGTGAAAACCGGAATTCAAGATAAAGAATTTTTTTAAAGTTTGTGAAAAACACGTTCACTCTCCTGTGAATATTTTAAAAGTTTAATAAAGGACAATAGGAGACAAGGACCATAAAGCAAAGGTTATTATGGCCAGGTGCATCTTGGCACTTAGCCAAGACCACCCCTTCACCTTTGAGAATACTCCTTAAATAACTTTCCCCTTACATCCGCCTGTTGCATATCCACAGACCCTTATGCATATCCATAGACTAGTTTACATTTTCCAGGAACTATTTTACATGGCTCCTCCTTGGGTCCGCCTTTATAGAGCATGCATATTTCTTGGCTGTGGTTTTGGCTCCCTCTCCTTATCACTTCCAGTTTGGGCCTTGGTCCATACTTTCTTCAGACAGTGAGTGTTGATAGTTGGCATATCTGTAGCAGTTGTGCTCATCCTGTCTGCATTGGATGTTATCCCATCGAAGCAGGCATTTTAACACAAGCATAGGTATTTCACTACTATGTCTAAGCTTAATTAACAGCAGAAATAAAAACTATATCTTTAAAACAAAGTTACTTTACCATCACACATATAAAATCCATTTTAATATTTGCAAAAAGCCAATATTATATGTATCTATAGCAAAATTAATAAGGGATAAAAAAAGACACAAAAATCCAGCACTGGGGTGCTCCTGTCCAACAGCCAAAGAACACCCCAGTACATACAGACAGTGTTATCTTTATAAGGTTACATTACTGAGGTACATGCATATTCATGTGTTTAATACATTATTCAAACATTCTTGCAAACTTTCTGATGTTTTAGGAACTCCTTTTTTTGGTTTCTTCACGCTCCAGCTTATCTGCATGACATCCTGTGTGTCAGGTCAATATATTTATTTCTTCTTGTGTCTCCATCCTGCTGTTTCACATCCTATGATAAGGATTTAGTATGCCCTCCTTAAATTTAACATGGTATTCTCTAATTGTCCTCTGGTGCTCTGGTTTATGTCATCGTGTCAAAATCCATCCTTATGAATGGGATTCGTGATGGTTCGTTCATTGATCTCAGAGTGCAAAAAACTGACATGGAAAGGGGATTTTGCAGTAATAATCAAAAACAAATGCACCTTTATTGAATAACCACATCAAAATGCATCAGGGGGGGTTAGGGAAAAAGGAAAGAATAGGAAAAAGAGAGGGAGAAAGAGAAAGGAAGGTATATAGCTACCAAACGTAGAACAACAAAGTCCTTTGAAGTCCAGTCGACGGAGTTCGCCTGGTCACGTCAGGGGAGATCTCAGAGATACTGGTCAACTCAAGCTTCTATTATAGTCCTTTTTTGATGGGGGAAGGGGACAAGTAATGAAATCCAATCAAGTGTAATAAAGAATAGTCTATTGTAATTGCTGATGGAAAAGAAGGCATTGAAGAAGGCTACAAACATCATATTCTCAGCAGTAAACAAGAACCATTGTCTTCTTAGTCCAATGGTCACACCTGCAGGCAAACATCTCACTTTGGTCAGTTTGCCTCCCCCACACACATCCCCCGGGTTAGAGGTTTCAGTCCCAGTCCTTGGGAGGCGAGGGAGCTTTTCCATACAGGGGTTTCATGTGTCAGTCCTTGAGGGAGAGGCTTCTCCCATCTCAGTCCGTCCGTCATGGTGGTTGTAAAACAGATGAAGGGTCTTCCATGGGGACCACCAAAAGTTACCCCAGAAAAGTCCAGCCAAGCCAAGAGGTGGGGAAATTCCAGGGCTATTGAGAAAAGCAGGTGCAGGTGAAGAAGGGCAAGCTGCCCCTTCTCCTTTCACTAGGTTCAGTGTTGCATAGTAGTAAACACACCTGCAAACAATAGCTTGGCAAACCAGCAGGGTTTTCAGGATCTTGGGGAGCAACCATCTCAAGCAAGACCAGGATTCCAACCAGGGTCTTTTTCAGTGGTCCCGATTTCTATCCTTTCACAATGATCGTGAGGCAGATGAGAGAAACTTCGGACAGACACTCACACATGCTTATCTTATCACTTGGATGGGTCAGTCAGTATATGGCCTTACATTATTCTTCTTAGTTACAAAAAAGCCTTTTCACATCTTATGCTTTGCTAAGGTCTATAGTACAATATGTTCATCACACTATTATTTCTATAAGCAATACATAGATCTTATATTCATTACAAAACTATTTCTATGAGCAATACAAGGCATTCTTAAGCTGATTATATTAACAAGCAGCTAAAAAGATTTATAATTTGTATTATATCTAAATACTTATCAATAACAACATGCAAAAGCCACTACATAAATGCGACAGCCAATATTATCTGGTCATTTTTAACACTAGTGACAGAAACTAAAATGTCATGGGTATGGGTTTTGCCATTAGCTTTGGCAAGAATAAGACCCAAACCTAGGGGATATTCAATTATTGCCTTTTGAATTGTTTGAGATTCTTACCCTGTTAATTTTCAATGTGGTGGGGAGGTGAAGATGTATATTTAAACCAGCATGTGGCCAGGATCCTGTGTCTTGTGAAATCTCTTTTACAGGAAGTTCAGCTGGCACAGACCCTGCCTTTGGACTTTTCTGTTCATAACATCTGACCAGAACATTGGGTCCTAGTTGAGTGGAAAGAAGCACCACCGGTGGCGAAGTGATGTGGACCTTTCCAAGTGTTACTGACCACAGAAACAGCCATCAAGACAGCTGAACATGGGGAGAGCCATCACGCTTGGATCAAGGTCTCTGGGACCCCAGAGATTTGTACATCTCAGCTGGAGGAGAAGGATGGGAAGCCTTGACTGAGATTCTGCAGGAGTGGACCGCAGCAGTAGCCAGTGTGTCGACATCGGGGGAAGCCCTGTGTGCCTACACAACAGTCTATCTGCTGAAGTAGTCTGTATGGGCATCCTTCCTTTTGGGTCTCCAGTCACTGGGGGGCTAATACTTGCTGTCATTTTTTACTTTATGTTGAGTTGTTTCTGTGCCTTCACTCGCCACAGGTGGTGCAGAAGACAATGTGAGAATTAGGTTAAGAAATTAGATTACACCATTAGAATGTTTTTCTTAATTATCTTACCTTTATATTGTCAGTGAAGTTTGGGCCAAAAGTGAGAGAATAATTTTTTAGTCTTAGGAGAAGAAGTAGCAAAACCCTTTAACCTTAGCAATTGTTGAGTCTGCAGAGTGACAGGAAGATCTGACAACTGGCCATGGGTGGTCAACATGCCATGCCTATTGCAAGTTACCTCCATGACGCAACCACTGAAGTCCTTAGCTAGCTCTTTTAGAACACCAGCAGCCACACCAAGGTCTATCGAACAACTCCAGGATAAATCCACCAGGAGCTGAACTTAAGAGCTGTGGCTCTACAGTGGGACTAGCGTTACCATTATGAGGGAGAAAAGTAAAAGAGTCAAGGAATGCTCTCCACCTGATATTCCAGCAGGTCTTTAATCCAGAGATTCAGAAGCAAAAACAGGGCCAGCACAGCCCTACAGTGGTTTATAAACAGTCCAAAACCAGTGGGCACGTGCAAACAGCCAGCCTTAGGGGAGGAGTGAGGGGAGTGGTTTACAGAGCCAGTTCCAATGAGAGCAAAGGAGAGGAGAAAGGGGAGTGGTTTAAATCAGGGATGGATACAACTTAGGGAGAAACCAACTTGGAACAGCACACGGAGGACTTTGGGAGCAACCATTATCAGAGAACCCAGATTATGAAACTGAAAACTGGGATAACACAAACACTAACCACAACACCTCCAAACTGGTCAAGGATATGTTATGTAGGGTATATTAGACTGTTGTTCTTTCTGCTACCAGAACTTCGGGGAAATCAGTTAGGACTCAAGGTATATGATGATCTAATTAGAAAAAAAACCCCAGCCAATTGATAAATCTGTGGCTGGAGGGAGCACCCAAAGGTGGGGAAAAGATGAATGGCCACCTGAGTGAATCATATAACACTATGGACCAGCCACTTGACATCCCAATGAATTAATATCAGGTGCCAGAAAACCCATTTATAATTTATACTGGATAATTAGGTTACAAGCTGTCTTTGAAATAATAACAAACCAGACAGCTACAGCTCTTGACCACCTTGCTGACCAATCCACTCAGATGAGATATGCAATATTTCAACATTGGATGGTATTAGATTATCAATAAGCAGAGGAAGGGAGAGTGTGTGGAAAATTAAATTACTCAAACTGCTGTTTGCAAAGAGATAACAATGGAAAAGCGGTGAAACAAATAACAAAGGGAATAAGAAAGATAGCTCATGTACCAATCTAAACGTGGAAAGGATGGGAATGGGATGTTTTCAGGGTTATCTGGTGGATTGTGGGTTAAACAAATGCTTTTTTCCTCTTATGTGCTGTAGCAACTCTCATATTTTTACCATGCATGATCTCTTGCTTTCTGCAACTTATTCAACATGTGATCAAAGGGATGCAGGTAGCAGCCGTGCCTACTGATCTAGAAATTGTTACAAAAGGACAGAAAATTATGTCACTGCAAATAATTGCAAAACCAAAAAAGACCCAGGAACAGAAAATTTGGTCAATGATTACTAAGGTTTGTAAAGACAATTATTGAGAAAATAAAAGAGGAGGGTTTGAAAGGAATAAGAGACTTGTCTTTACAAACAAACTGTGGGTCTGCTGGTAAATAAAGCTAGATACTGAGAGATAAAAGGAACCATGGGAAGGATTCCGCTGATTGATAAATGGAACGATTTGTCTTTACAAACTGTAGGTCTGCTGATAAATAAAATTGAATACTGAGAGATGAAAGAAACAATGGGAAGAACTATAAATTCCATAAGGAATTCCACTGAGTGACACAATGCCAGTTTTCAGCTTCTTTTTTCTACCTCTGCCGAGACTGGGATTGAAGGCACTTGAGACTATAGTTCGCATTCAAGCTTAGATGTTTCTTTTTTCTTATCTATGTTACAGTCTCACAGCAGTGAGTTTTGCAGTATTTTACTAACAAGGCACAAAATGGCTATCTATCTTTCATTACAATGCCTTTTAAGGATAAACTATCCAATTAAAAAATGGCACCTAAATTATTTTCACTTTTAACACAATAACTAAGCACTCGAAGTCCACAATGTGGACTTTTCTGTGCAATTACAAAATATCACCCAAACCCTCTAAAGCGAAGGAAGAAGGTGAAGAAGAAGGTAAAGAACAACAACCTTCCTCTGCCCTAAAACCTCCATCTTGCTTCATATTTATTACCATATTCTAAAACCCCAAACTTCAAGTTTTCCACCCTGTGATATTACACACTTCTAACCAACTACACACCCTTAATCCCTGTGCTATCAATCAATTTTGGAAGCCTTCTCCACGGCCTCAGGTCAAATGCAGTGCTCTCCTGGTAGTCAGAGTCTGTCAGCACAGAAAGTCTAAAATTCTCAGCCTCCAGAACTGTTTGAACCATGAACATTGCTTTGACCACTTTGTCAAACCTCTGTCAGATACACTGAAGTAGACAAGGCACAAATACCATGGTAACTATGATGACAATCAGCAAATATATGCCTATTTTCAAAAGTTCTCTCCAAATTGTTGCAAGGTTCAGCCAATCAAACAGATCACTTAACCATGATCCTCCTTCAAATTTGAGTTTGGTCATACCTTCCTGCGATTGTTGTATGCTTTTCTGTACAGATATTGAATGGTGTAAAAGATTCATACAACGCATTCCATCAAAGTCTTTACATCCATGTCCATGCACTAACAAAAGAAAATCAATCACTGCTTGTAAGAGTCGAAATGAGGGATGTAGGACTCGAGGCAGCTCTTCAAGATGCAGTTTATTACATCCAAGAGGTTACAGCCGTCTAGGGTCGTGGGAAACAGAGCCTGTGCCTACAGCTGTCAGCTTCAGCTGCAGGCAGGCCTGGAGACCCTTTGGTTTTGGTTACAATGCATTATATACTTTTCTTTGTTTAGCATCTTAATACAGTAGAACCAATCTATACTTTAACTATTATCTATAGCCTATCATAACTACTATAATTACCATTTTCATGTTACTGTTCTCTAATCACTAAAAGTTAGTACATTCCAGTTTAAGCTAGAACTTGTTATTCAGTTTCCTTGCAGTGGAAAATTCTGAGACCTTTTTTCTACTTGCAACTTTGCTGACTTGTTTGCTGTGCTATCTCTCTGCTTGGTAAAAACATCTTGTTTGAGGTAGGTTTATCCTTTGCTCTAAGCCATAAAACCACCTTCTAACTAACATACCCTTTGCCTTCATAGTTGGCCAGTAAGACTGGCTCAGCCATTCTTTTCTTCTATATCAGAACTTGCTTCCATCTCTATTCCTTCATCAGACTCTACATTTAAAAATCTTTCTGTCCTGGGGTGACGTTATGATGCTTGTATATCCCCATTCATCTGTTCTGTGCCTTTAAGACCGGCTCTGAAGAGTGGAAGTTTTGTTTGGGTTTCTCTTATCAGGGACACAGAGATCAGCAGTATATAGGGCTGTTTTTTCACTTCTGGCTTCAGCTTGCTGCTTTGCTTGCTCCCTTTTTCTGCTCTTGCTTCTGCTCTGCTTTCGCCTCTGCTTATTAGCTAGTTTAGCTAAACAGTCCACATTCCTTCCTGGACTGTTTCTCCACTCCTGTTTCTGTGACCATCTCGAACCTGCTCCGGACTGGGACCCGGGAACACCGAAGGTTTGGCTGCAGCAGCTGCCCCAGAGCCGGAGGGACTGAGAACAGAGCAACCACCCCCGAAAGAGACTTTGTGATTTTACCATCTTTCTCAAAGCAGTGTCATTGGGTATTGTTCATTTAGTGTACTGGGGGGTGCTGGGCCAGTCAAATAAACAGGTTCTTTCCACCTCTCTCCGAGGAATTTTTTCCCGAACCAGTTGGGGGGAGGGGCCGTGTGGGTTTCGCTTTCTGGAGGGGCCCTCCTTTGCAGATTCTTTAAGAGTCTTCAACAAATTTGCCCTAAACCAGGACAAATCTTTGGCGCCCAACGTGGGGCGAGAGAGAGAGTGGAAAAACCCTGTTTTGACTGCATTTTGGCTGCTATAACTCTGTGTTCGTTTAAATCAGCTAATAGCCAAGCTTTTTGGATTCATAATGTCTATTGGGGTGGAGGTTTGCATGCATTTCTGGTCCCTAGGGTTTTTTGAGATTTTAATAGCTCTCTGGTCCCTAGGTTTATTTTCTTATTCAGAAATAGCTTTAGTATTGCCCCTAATACGTAGTTTTTACATCAGAGGGGCAGTGACCAGAGTAGCCATCCTGCTGGGCTTGGTGGCAATAATGTGCAAGAAGTTTACAAACATGCTAGGGTCTCCTCCAGGTATGAATGGTTCATGGCTATGGTTATGCATCCAGTTTGTTGCAGGAGGAGCAGGAGGGAAGGAGGTTTTTCAGCCTCTGCTTTCCTCCTTCTCCTATGAATCAGTTGCATCACTAGTGAAGGATATTCAGTTTCCCCTCAAGGTTAAAGAAACCATCTTCCTGGTCTTCAATCTGGTAACCTTCCTCTATACAGCCTGCTGCTTCTCTAGAATGAGGGCTGAGATTTCTAGACGGGCTGATGAGACCCCTGACTCAGGAGTAGACCCAGGTGTGGAAAATCCTAAGTGGTGTGGGAAATGGGAGGATATGGGCCAAATCCTGAAGGAATTCTCTGACCCTATAGTCTGGGATTTTCCCCATGAACAAATTCAGAACCCAGCTGAGGTGGGGAAATATCTGAAAGAGAAGTACCAGGATGAGCCTAAGGAGAGGAAGGTCATTGCAGTGAGCTGGGCCCTGGCATATGCTTATCGCACACTGCTAGATACTCTAGGGCAGCAGACAGAGGCAGGGGGGCAGGGAGATAAATCAGCAACTGTCCCGGTGACTCAGGCTGCAGCTAACACTCCAGGCTCGAAGCCAGCAGCTAAACCCATGGCTGCTGCTACCAGCACTAGAAGTGGGAAATGCACAGACAAGACCAATCGACCAGTGGATGATGATGATGATGATGATGAAGGAGAAGGAACCTCAGTGCCTCCTGACGTAAAATCAGGAGTCAAAGCAGCAGGTGCAAGATCAGATGCCAATATTGAGTCCTTCTCCCTGAAGGACCTTCGTGGCCTACGGAAGGATTACACACGGCGACCTGATGAATCCATAATAAGTTGGCTGGTCGGTCTCTGGGATGCTGCAGGCGAGGCTACAATTTTGAATGGCACTGAAGCCAGGCATTTGGGATCCCTGTCACAGGATCCTGTCATAGACCAAGGAATGATGAGGGGGGCTAACTCTCACAGCCTCTGGGAACGGGTCCTAAGAAGTGTAGCAGAAAGATACCTGTGTGCAGATGATCTCTATATTCAGCAAACTCAGTGGAAGACAACAGAGCAAGGGATCCAACGCCTGAGAGAAATGGCCATGGCAGAGATTATGTTCTCAGATGATGTAACAACTAGGAACGCAGACTTAGAACCATGCACGTCTCTGATGTGGTGAAAACTCGTACGACTTGGGCGACATGAATATGCTTCTGCCTTAGCCATCATGAAGAGGGATGAGAGGGGTGAGACTGTGCTTGACATGGCAAGGAAGCTCCGAGCATATGCAGATGCTGTACATGGCCCGACACATGCCAGAAACGCAGCAGTAGAAACACGTCTGCAGAACTTAGAGGATAAGATAGAGGAGAACCATAAGAAGCTTAGAGAGGAGATTAAAGAAGACCTTCTCCAAATTTCAGCAGTACAGATCCGAGGTTCTGGTATCCTAAGCAGATGTTTCCCACATGGTGAGGGAAGATGCACCCCACGAGCTGAGCTGTGGTTTTACCTGTGTGATTGTGGGGAAAACATGAGAAGGTGGGATAGGAAGCCTACCCTTGTTCTGGCACGATGGGTGCGTGAACTGAAGGAAGCCACCAGGAGGAAAGCAGCTCCAGTTGCCCGTAGCCGAACGGCCAGGTACGATGATGATTACATGTCTGATCCCCTCGAAGGAACATCCAAAACATACACCCAGGGAAAGAAGGATAACCAGGCTTAGAGGGGCCCTGCCTCTAGCCAGGTAGAGGCCAGGGAAAATCGTGTTTTCTGGTCTGTGTGGATTCGTTGGCCTGGCACATTGGAACCACAAGAGTACAAAGCTTTGGTCGATACTGGTGCGCAATGCACATTAATCCCATCAAGACATGTGGGGACAGAGTCTGTTTCTATTGCTGGTGTGACAGGGAGATCCCAGGATTTCACTTTGGTGGAGGCTGATGTGAGCCTAACGGGAAATGAGTGGAAGAAGCATCCTATTGTGACTGGCCCAGAGGCCCCATGTATTTTGGGCATAGACTACCTTCGAAGTGGGTACTTCAAAGACCCAAAAGGACTCAGATGGGCATTTGGAATAGCTGCTGTAGAGACAGAGGGCATCCAGCAATTGAACACCTTGCCTGGGTTGTCTGAGAATCCATCTGCAGTAGGATGCCTGACGGGAGAAGAGCAACGAGTGCCAATTGCCACTTCCATAGTGCATCGACGACAGTATAAGACCACTCGAGATGTCGTGATCCCCATCCATCAGATGATCCGAGAGCTGGAGAGCCAAGGGGTGGTCAGCAAGACCCGCTCACCCTTCAACAGCCCCACTTGGCCTGTGCGAAAATCTGAAAGAGAATGGAGATTGACTGTGGACTATCGTGCATTGAATGAAGTGACTCCACCACTGAGTGCTGCCGTGCCAGACATATTAGAGCTCCAGTATGAGCTTGAGTCCAAGGCAGCAAGGTGGTACGCCACTATAGACATTGCCAATGCATTTTTCTCCATTCCTCTGGCAGTAGAATGCAGGCCTCAGTTTGCCTTCACATGGAGGGGAGTGCAGTACATCTGGAACCGACTGCCCCAGGGGTGGAAGCACAGCCCCACCATCTGCCATGGACTGATCCAGACTGCACTAGAAAGGGGTGAGGGTCCAGAACATCTGCAGTATATTGATGACATCATTGTGTGGGGGAACACAGCTGCGGAAGTGTTCGAGAAAGGGAAGGAAATCATCCAGATCCTCCTGGGAGCTGGTTTCGCCATTAAAAAGAGCAAAGTAAAGGGACCAGCTCGTGAGATTCAGTTCCTGGGAGTGAAGTGGCAAGATGGACGGCATCAGATTCCTACAGATGTCATCAACAAGATCACAGCAATGTCTCCACCCACCAATAAGAAAGAGACACAAGCTTTCTTGGGTGCAATAGGTTTTTGGAGGATGCATATTCCTGAGTACAGTCAGATCGTGAGCCCTCTCTACGTGGTCACCCGCAAGAAGAACAATTTCCAGTGGGGCTCTGAGCAGCAACAGGCCTTTGTCCAGATCAAGCAGGAGATTGCTCATGCAGTAGCCCTTTGCCCAGTCAGGACAGGACCAGAGGTGAAGAATGTGCTCTACTCTGCAGTCGGGAACCATGGCTTCTCCTGGAGCCTTTGGCAGAAGGTGCCTGAGGAGACTCGGGGTCGACCACTGGGATTTTGGAGTCGAAGCTACAGAGGGTCTGAAGCCAACTACACTCCCACAGAGAAAGAAATCCTGGCTGCCTATGAAGGAGTTCAGGCTGCTTCGGAGGTAATAGGCACTGAAGCACAACTCCTCCTGGCACCCCGACTACCGGTGCTGGGGTGGATGTTCAAAGGCAAGGTTCCTTCTACTCACCATGCCACCAGTGCTACATGGAGCAAGTGGATTGCTCTCATCACTCAGCGCGCCCCTATAGGTAAACTGAATCGCCCTGGGATTTTGGAGGTCATTACAAATTGGCTCGAAGGTGAGAATTTTGGTGTCACAGATGAAGAGGAACAAGAACCAGTGACACGTGCTGAAGAGGCTCCTCCCTATAACCAACTGCCCCCAGAGGAAACACGCTACGCTCTTTTCACTGACGGTTCCTGTTGCATGGTAGGGATGAACCGGAAGTGGAAAGCAGCCGTATGGAGCCCCACATGACAGGTTGCACAAGCTACCGAAGGGGAAGGTGGATCAAGCCAACTTGCTGAACTCAAAGCTGTTCAGCTGGCCCTAGACATTGCTGAGAGAGAGAAGTGGCCAAGGCTCTACCTCTACACTGATTCATGGATGGTAGCCAATGCTCTATGGGGATGGCTGGAGAGGTGGAAAAAGGCTAACTGGCAACATAGAGGGAAACCAATTTGGGCTGCTGGTGAGTGGAAAGACATTGCTACCAGGGTAGGGAGGCTACCTGTGAAAGTCCGCCATGTAGATGCCCATGTACCCAAGAGTAGAGCTAATGTGGAGCATCAAAACAATGAGCAGGTAGACCAAGCTGCAAAGATAGGGGTGTCCAAAATTGACCTAGATTGGGACCATAAGGGAGACTTATTCCTAGCTCGATGGGTCCATGATGCCTCAGGCCACACGGGCAGAGATGCCACCTATAAATGGGCACGAGACCGAGGGGTGGATCTAACCATGGGCAGTATTTCTCAGGTTATCCATGACTGTGAGACGTGTGCTGCCATCAAGCAGGCCAAGCGAGTGAAGCCCCTGTGGTACGGTGGGCAGTGGTCCAAGTACAAGTATGGGGAGGCCTGGCAGATTGACTACATCACACTGCCCCAGACACGCCAGGGCAAGCGCTACATGCTGACCATGGTGGAGGCCACCACTGGATGGTTGGAAACCTACCCTGTGTCTCATGCTACAGCCCGGAACACCATCCTGGGCCTGGAGAAGCAAGTTCTGTGGAGACATGGCACCCCTGAGAGGACTGAGTCAGGCAATTGGACTCATTTCAAGAACAGCCTTATCAACACCTGGGCTAGGGAACATGGCATTGAGTGGGTGTACCATATCCCCTACCATGCACCAGCTGCAGGAAAAGTGGAGAGGTACAATGGACTACTAAAAACCCAGTTGAAAGCTTTGGGTGGGGGATCTTTCAAGAATTGGGAGCAGCATCTGGCAAAAGCCACCTAGTTAGTTAACACCTGAGGTTCCACCAACCGAGCAGGTCCTGCCCAGTCTGAGTCCTGGAATGTAATAGAAGGAGACAAAGTCCCAGTGGTACATATCAGAGGTTTGTTAGGGAAGACTGTGTGGATCAATTCTGCCTCGAGTACAGACAAACCCATTCGTGGGGTTGTCGTTGCTCAAGGACCAGGTTGCACGTGGTGGATAATACAAAGAGATGGAACAACACGATGTGTACCTCAGGGAGATCTGATTGTGGGGTAAGGATGACATGGGGATAAGGGATGGAATGTCCTGGGGTGACGTTATGATGCTTGTATCCCCATTCATCTTTTCTGTGCCTTTAAGACCGGCTCTGAAGAGTGGAAGTTTTGTTTGGATTTCTCTTATCAGGGACACAGAGATCAGCAGTATATAGGGCTGTTTTTTCACTTCTGGCTTCAGCTTGCTGCTTTGCTTGCTCCCTTTTTCTGCTCTTGCTTCTGCTCTGCTTTCGCCTCTGCTTATTAGCTAGTTTAGCTAAACAGTCCACATTCCTTCCTGGACTGTTTCTCCACTCCTGTTTCTGTGACCATCTCGAACCTGCTCCGGACTGGGACCCGGGAACACCGAAGGTTTGGCTGCAGCAGCTGCCCCAGAGCCGGAGGGACTGAGAACAGAGCAACCACCCCCGAAAGAGACTTTCTGATTTTGTCATCTTTCTGAAAGCGATGTCATCGGGTATTGTTCATTTTGTGTGCTGGGGGGTGCTGGGCCAGTCAAATAAACAGGTTCTTTCCACCTCTTTCCGAGGAATTTTTTCCCGAACCAGTTGGGGGGAGGGGCCGTGTGGGTTTTGCTTTCTGGAGGGGCCCTCCTTTGCAGATTCTTTAACAAATTTGCCCTAAACCAGGACATAAGCATACATATCTGTGAGACTTTCTTGTCAAACTTCCATCCTTACCAACAACTGCTCTGTTTTGCAGAGTTGCATGTCTCAGTTAACAAATTGCTCAGTGTAAGAGAAATGGCATGAGATTGCTTACTTAGCCAAGAACCTAGTTGATTCAATTGTTTCAAGGCTGCCCTTGAAGTAGCTTGAGGCATAAGGAAGGCTGCTGTGAACCTCCTGCAAAAATTCCAAGTCCTAAAGTTATCATCACAGTCAGGTCTATATTGTTCGAGGGATCTCTTTTCTCTACGTTTATGTTCCTTCATCATTTTCACGTTAGGTGTCAGCAAAGTAAGTCTCCCAATGCTACATGGACCACCTCTGACTTCTGAGTGAATGGCAGGCCAAACTCTATCTCCACAAATTAGAAAGATCCCTTGTGGCATCTGCAAAGGTATATTGTTGGTTTCTGTGTGCAATACTGAGGTAAAATTGCACCAAGATGTTGCATTTTTGTACAAGGCGTGATTTGGAGTGACATCTGTAATTTTGTCTTTATTTTGTTTTGACCCAGGAAAATCAAATATTACACAGAAATCCATTTTCACTGAGCCAAGGATTTCCAATTCCTGAGGTTCATAGGGTGCTTCAGGGAAAAATTTGGTCCAGACACTCCATCCCTCAGTGAGATTGATGATGAATCATGAAAGATCTGGAGAGACATTTTGCGACATTGGCCAATCATCTACCAGCAAGCCGACCAAGCAGGTTGAGAATGGCTTTTCTGGATTTGAATAAGTAAAAAAAATGGTATTCAACCCTGATGCATTGGCCAAGGTCACCCAAATATTGGTTTTTTGGTTTACTCACATTACTTGAGGCAAACAACAAAGTAATAAAGCACAAGTATGGTATCTGATTTAGTTTAAGAATTTAATTTAAGAATTTTCTTTGGTTTCCTTTCTGATTCAAGGCACTTTTTTGTCTTTTCCCAATTCTGTTTTGGGACAGTCCAAATGTAATTAAAATTTCAGTGGCCTTATACCTCATATGAAATTCTGAATCGAAACACGATCCACACCACACCACACTCTTGCCAACAAGGCTCTATGATACTGTCCTGACTGTATGATGCTTTTATCCCCAATCATCTTGTTCTGTTTATGCTGATTATTAAGTTTTGCACCTTTAAGACTTGTTCCAGAGAGTGAAGGGGAGACACAAGAAGCATGCAGTTTGTTTTCAGACACTGCACTCACTCCTCCACATTCCTGATCCTAGATTGTTGTTGTCTGTGGATGGACAGACAGCGGGACAGAGCTCTCCTTTGCTTTAGTTAGTTTTAACTAGCTGAGGCAAAGAAGTTCCCTGGACTGTGGGGTTTTTTTCCCTTTTCTTTGGACCTGTTTAAACCTGCTCGGGACTGAACACCCAGAAGAGCACTGGCAGTTCGCACCAGTGGCCCACCAGGCCAGGCCTGGCCCGCAACATCTCCAGTACCAGAGGGACTGATAAGGGACCTCCATTTTTTCCCATCTCTGGATTTCTGATCATAACTAATGGATTTTACTTTAATTTTGCCTGTGTGGTGTTCTAAAAATGTCTGATAATTGGTGGATTCAGTTCTGCAAAAGAGCTGTTTAAAAAATTTAAAACATACAGCACTTTGTTTAAGCACATTTGACGCATAGCCTCTGCCTTCCCCCTTTTTTGTTTATCCAAAAGGGATTTTAAAGTGTGATGTGTTCTGTCAATGATTGCCTGACTGGTGGGAGAATGAGGTATGCTGAAGGAGCAACACACATCCCAATTCATTAAGAATGTTTCAAGTTTTTGTGCTATGCAGGCTGAGCCATTATTTGTTGAGGCACACCTCCTGAAGCAAATGCTTGGAGAAAATGCTGACATTAATGTCTTGCTGTTTCTCCGGCGTGCAATGAGGCAAAGACTGTACCTAAAAAGGTGTCTACTGATACATGGACTGAGACAAAAATTAGTAAATTTAACTCAGGGTAGAAACCAATTTTGAATTTAACTAGAATCTGCTTGTTTAGTACGTTAACTTGTGTGCTCACAAAAAAGCCTGCAGAGAGAACAAAGGAAATTCGAGGCTACTTAGAACAGAATACAAGCATCCAAGCTGAAGAGAGATAAGGAGAGGGCCCCCCTGCCAACCTTGGGGCTGAAGTAAAAAGAAAAACTGAATCTGGGTTACAACTACATGACTGAAGAACTGTGCAGACTCATAAAATTGATAAGACAGTTTAATACATATGCAACAGGTTAAGGGATAAAAGAGACTTGGGAAATTTCAGGGGTGCGCATGTCCTTCGGGAGCATTCGTCCAGCACTGAAATAAATCATACCGACTTTACAACTTTTACAAGTTGTGGAGGGGTTTTTTTTCCACAAATCATGGACATTTTTGAGTTTCCCGAAAGACAGATATTTTGTGGTATCTGTTTGCCATAATTGCAGACTGTCGAGGTTTGAGAGGAAGTGAGTTTTTTTGGGATGCTGTGGTCAAACCAATAGGTGCTCAGATTTGAATATTGGCACCTGGTGTGGCCACTGAGGACATGGATATGCCTCTGAGAACACAGGGGGTTAAAAGCAGAGAACTCCCATGAAAACTTTCTCTTGGGTTCTGGTAGGGAAAGAGTTCGGACCTCTCCCCTGCCCAGCTGCTGCAGCTGGGCGGGGTAGGGGAAGCCATGCAGCTGGGTGAGGTAGGCCTGGGCCCTGAGGATGGAAGGCTGGAGGAGCACTAAGAGACATCGGGCAGCCACCCTCTCCCCCAGGGCAGCCCCCCCCCCCCAGGAGAGAGAGAGCGAGAGAGCGCCAGTGCCTGTGCTTGTGCCAACTTGAAATTTGATAGCAGGCCAGCTGAGAAGGAGAAGGGGGGGGGATGCGGCAAGAAGGTGCCTGGCAGGACAGCATGGGAGTTCTGGACAGGCAGAGACTGAGATTTTTAACCCTTTTCTTGGATGATGGAAACCTTACAAATGCTAATCCTCCTGGAGCTGAAATTTAAGAGAGCTAGAGATGAGATAAGAGGAAATGGGCCACGAGAGTAGTGGAAAAGAATCTTAGGTGGGAGGAGGTGATGGAGTGGCCTTTGGCTGGACTATTCTTGTATAGCCATGGACAGAACCGTTTTTGCCTGTGACACAGAGACTGCATTTAGGGGGAGGCAATGGTTTGGAGCCAAGGAAGTGCAGTGATGTTATGTGAAAGAGTGCATGAACAGAGACAACGGGTGAAGAGAGTGGTTGGTGCCCTCAATCTTCAGTGGAGGAGAAGATCTCTGTTCTTGAGACCCCTCGGCCCCAGGGGGTGAAATTTGGGGGGGACAGGTGTCCCGAAAGTGAGAGACTATGCTCTTTTTTTGGAACTGGACAAAGCACCCTTAAAAGGAAAACTCTAGAAGCAGCTCTGATCCATGTGCAGTGGTGAGAGCACTGGACATGGAAGGAAGATGTCACAATGGCAAATGTTCTCTGGGCGGTGCCACGTGTGACCTGGAAACAAAGGAAGTTTCAACTGTGTTTCCTGGGGAAGCCTATGGCACAAGAAGGACTCCTCTCCTCTTGATGAACTGAGAATTGATTATCTGAAGGGTGATGATGGACTGAGAGTTGGTGATCTGAGGGATGGATGTGTTGGAAATTTGGTGGGGGGAGAAGGAAATGTTTTTGGAAGGTTTTCATTCTTTCTGTGTGTTTCTTTTTACATATAGTTGCAGGTTAATAAAGTTTTCTCTTCTCTATTTCTAAGTGGGAGCCTGTTTTGCTCTATTCCTGGTCACATCTCACAGCAGACACCAGGGAGAGTGTATTTTCATGGGGGCACTGGCATTGCGCCAGCGTCAAGCCATGACACAGACTCTGCAATCCTCTCAGATTCACCACTCCAGTGGATACAGGAGTTTGCATGAGTTGAGAATCAAGACAATCACTTATGATTGCTCTCACCTGATCTTTAGAAATAGGAAATGCTTGCATAAGCGCTTGCGTGTTTTGATGAAAAAATGCATGACAGTTTTGCCTGCTCAAAAATGTTTGGCAAGGTGTCAACAATGGGCATCGTTAATTTGTCTGCTTCTGCATTTCCTTCCACCAAGAATCCTGGAAGTGAGGAATGTGCTCTGATGTGAGAGATAAAGTATTTGTTTTTTCTGCATTGCAAAACTTCTTGCATGCATGTGAGACAATGATACAGATCAGCATTATCAATATTCTTTAAGAGCAATCTTTCTATCCTTTTGACTACATTAGCTATATAAGCTGAATCTGCAATTAGATTGAGGGGTTCCTGAAATAATTGTGATGCTCTGTCTACTGCTGCCAATTCTACAATTTGAGGACAACCTTCCACTATTTGAATGTCTGATTCCCATGTTTTTGTTGTTGGGTTTCTGCCATGCTGTTACTAATTTCCCTGTCTTCCCTGAACTGCTTTATTGCATCCAACAGCACTTCACTGAGCATTGTTTTTTCTCTAAAACTTAATTTTGTTTGCAACAGCTTGTGGCTTGGGAAGTGAATTGAACAGACACCTGAATAATTTAGCAATGCAATTTGCAATTCTTCTGATTTTTGCAATGCCCAATCAAAATATTCTCTTTTCAATGGCAGATAAATTGTTGCAAAATCTTTGCCTGCCATCTGTCAGCAATCTCGCTTTGGCTCTGATTATGATCTGAGCTGTCATCTCTAATTTTGTAAAAATTGTTTTTTGAGATCTGTAGGGTAAGAAAACTCATTCAGTTATCAGGAGAGAATCTCTCTTTGAAGTGTCCCATTGAAATATGAGACCATACAATTGCATTTTTTCTCCTAACACTGCAAGAAGAAACAGTTGTGACAGTGCAATGATGTGCCTGTCTTTGTTAAAAGGCCCTCAGCAACTTTCTCAAGGGCTTCCTGGGCCTCAGCTGTGAAGGTTCTGGGAGATTAAATGTTGCAGTCTCCTCTTAATAAGTTGAAAAGCGGTGCAAGTTCATAATTGGTGATTCCCAAAATTGGCCTGATCCAATTGATCTCTCCCAAAAGCTGCTGTAAATCTTGTAAATTGTTGACATTTGTTCTGAGCTGTATTCTCCGTGGCCTAATTGTTTGCTCTGTGATTCTCCAACACAAGTATTTCCATGGTGAGACTTCTTGAACTTTTGATGTAGAGACTTCCAGTCCTGCATTTTGAATTTCTGCAATCATGCTGTCACAAGCCTCTTGAAATTCTTTGTGTGTTGGTGCTGCAATGAGCAGATCATCCATGAGCTGATCATTGCTTGTGGATGTTTGTCTCAAGCTTGAGACATGGCCTGTGCCACAAACCATTAGCAAATCATTGGCGAGTTTTAAAGTCCTTGAGAAAGAACCAGCCAATGATATCTTTGCAGAGGTCCTTGTTTGTTGATGCTTAGAACCGAAAATGCAAATCGAGGGGGGTCTTCTGGATGAAGTGGAATGTTGAAGAAACAATCTTTCAGATCTCTAATTACAAGTGGCCACTCTCTCGGGATCATTGAGAGAGAAGGAAGTCCAAGTTGAGGTGGTCCCATCTCTTCAACGACCTCTTTGATTTTTCTGGGGTCATGGAGCAATCTTCATTAATTGGAAGTTTTCTTGTGGATAACAAACACTGGAGAATTCCAGGGACTATCTGTTGGCTTGATGTGGCCTTTCTGCAGTTGGTCCTCTACCAATTTTTTGAGAGCACTCAGTTTCTTTTGTTCCAGGGGCCACTGGTCCACCCAGACAGGGTTCTCTGTCTTCCAAGTCAGTTTCAGGGTGGTGAGTGCCTCAGTGACCCCTATAAAAATCCACTTCAATTCTTGTTCCCCATTGCGACAGGACATCTCTTCCCCATACTGTGATGGGTCTCTGCACGATGAAAGGACAAATGATTGTTACCTTTCCTTCTGGCCCTGTAACGATGATTGACTTTTCACTCTGCATGCATAATGTGGTTCCCCCAATTCCTGTCAGAGATTTCAAAGGTGTAATCAAGTTCCATTCTCTGGGCCAAAAGATGGGGGTAATGACTGTGACATCTGTACCAGTATCCAACATGCCTGTGATTGTGACTGTTTTGCTATTATGTGTCTAGTTGCAGGCTATTTGTGGTTGATCATGGCCTATTTGTTTTATCCAGAAGACATAAGTTTCAATGCCTTCACTTTCAGAGGATGCTTGCTGATTCACTGTTGGCATGACTCATTGCTCTATTGCATTGGATGGTAGAGTGATGGCCTTGGCTATTGCAGTATTTTCCGGAACAATCAATGGAGATTGTAAGGCTTGGGCCCAACTTTTAATTCTTCATTATGGTTCACTGAAACGACTGACAGAAAGATGATGAGCAATAAAATGCTTCTTCTGTCTTTGCCTATAATTAAAAAGTCTTGTCTTTTCCATGATGTTCCAGTGACTCCTGTGGATATCACTGCATGACTCTCATTCATGAAGCATGTTAATTTGGAAGCTGCCAATTTGCATTGCGCACCAGGGGATAATAATCTGGGTGGCTGGGAAAGTGGCATATGGTCCTGTGTAGGGAGTCTGACTGGGGTTCTCCACATATTGTATGTTTTGAGGGGCCCCAGGCTGATGAGTCACTGTCATTATTTGTGTCATAGCATGCTGGCGTGCTGTGTTCTTTTTGGAGTTACCCAGCATGGGTAGAGGTCTTCCACACACATCTGTTTTGGAATGACACTGATTTGCAAAGTGTCTCACTTTTCTGCATCTTGGGCAACGATTTGGTGCCTCTGCTTTTGCGGTAGACTCTGGACAATACTTCTTTATATGTCCACATTTTCCACATTGTTGCCTTCTCAAGGCGTGGCGACCTGGTTCTTAGTCCGGCACGGTGGCCCTAACCCCAGGGTCACTCGGTCCATATGCTCCTGACACCAACGTGGTGGACAGCAAATGGCATTTATTGAGGGGTCACAAGGGTTTTTATGGCTTGGGCAGTCAGTGTCATTTCCTTCTGCTCACGTCCGGCTGGGTGCAGCCAGGTACGGAGCAAAGGTCTGACTGCAGGGGGGGGGGGGAGGATGTCCTGACTGACCGTACAGCCCGATTTCTTCCGCACACATATCCCTAACTCTCCACACCACATTTAAAACATGGCCTTTTGGCAAGTTCTGCTGCCATTACTTATATGGAATTATCTTGTTGAGGAGTTGCATGGAGAGGTGGGAGGGTTTTTTTGAGTCTTTGATCTGCTGCTGCTAGAAGTTTCCTGAATTGTTCCCCCAAGATGTTTGCTTGAATCACTGCTACATGTTGAGGAATGCCTACCTTGTTGCAGGGTTCTATCATTTGAGGCAAGGTTGGTTGTGGATCAGGTAAGGCATTGATTATATGTTTGCATTCTTCATTGGTGTCTTGGTTTGAAAAGACAGGTGTCTGCTAAGGAAAGCAGGAGCCTCCCCTGAAATGGAAAAACTTAAATCCCCTCCCTCCAAATTGTTATAATTTTGAAATTAAGGGGGACTCTCAGGCAAAGATATGGGAGAAGGAATAACAGTTCTTTATTAGGGAAGAAAAAAAAAGTAAATAAACAATGCAGTAATACAAAAAAACACTGACAGTCAGAATACGACCTGACACCCTGTTGGTCAGGGTGTTGGTAGCAGTCCAATTGAAATGGTGGCTGCAGTCCTCCTGGAGTGTCAGGTGTGGTTCTGTTGAAGTAGTGATCCTGTAGAAGGATGTAGTCTTCCTCTGAAGATCCAGTGGTGGTGTAGATGGGCCTGGTCTTCCTCTGGGAATCCAGTGGAAAGACGGCCCTGGTGTCCCAAAATCTCACATTATATCTAGTTAGGAATGCTTGGCTACTCCCTCTGGGCAGAGCATCTCACAATGGGATGCTGTAAATTTTATCAGTCATGCAGTGACACTCAATGGCCCATTAACAGAAGATATCTCCCCAGAGGGAGGATTGGTTTGTGGAAGAGAAAAAGAAAACTGCCCAATTAACCAAAGATAACTGTCACACCTCTAACAGATGGCAAATAGAATATACACATGACCTTGCAATCTAGGACATTATCCACCCCTTATTCTATTTCCATCTGCGTCACAATGAAACCTTACACACTGTTCTCACTTAAGACTAGGTTTCCCTCTGGTACACGACAGCTTTCTCCATCTTTCTGCATTACCAACCAAGTGTAACCAGGTCCTTGAGCAAACACAATCTCACGGAGGGGTTCATCTTTGCCTGAGGTGGGATTAATCCAGTCTTTCCGAAAATACCTTTCATACATACCTCAGGGACTTTATCTCCGTCCACTGTGTGCAAGGATTCAGGCTAGGCAAGATCAGCTCGACTGATGGACCCTTGGGTGTTGACCATCTAGGTGGCTTCTGCTAAGTTCATTTCCCAATTTCTAAAAGTTCCCCCGCCAAGTGCCTTCAGGGTAGTCTTAAGCAGTCTGTTGCACCATTCAACTTTCCCGGAAGCTGGTGCATGGTAGGGGATATGATATATCCATTCAATACCATGTTCCCTGGCCCAGGTGTTGATAAGGCCATTCTTGAAATGGGTCTTGTTGTCTGACTCAGTTCTCTCAGGGGTGCCCTGTCTCCACAGGACTTGCTTTTCCAGGCCCAGGATGGTGTTCTGGGCAGTAGCGTGAGGCGCAGGGTAGGTCTCCAACTATCCAGTAGTGGCTTCCAACATGGTCAGCACAGAGCACTTGCCTTGGCGTGTCTGGGGCAGTGTGATGTAGTCAATCTGCCAGGCCTCCCCATACTTATATTTGGACCACCGCCCACCATACCATAGGGGCTTTATTCGCTTGGCCTGCTTGATGGCAGCACACATCTCACTGTCATGGATGATCTGTGAAATACTGTCCATGGTTAAATCCACCCCTCCGTCTCGTGCCCACTTACAGGTGGCATCTCTGCCCTGATGACCTGAGGCATCATGGGCCCATTGAACTAGGGACAACTCTCACTCATATTGCCAATCTAAGTCTATCTTTGAACCCTCTATTTTTGCTGCCT
The DNA here is from genome assembly GCF_028769735.1 of Zonotrichia leucophrys gambelii. Classification (NCBI taxonomy): domain Eukaryota; kingdom Metazoa; phylum Chordata; class Aves; order Passeriformes; family Passerellidae; genus Zonotrichia; species Zonotrichia leucophrys. The sequence goes on from NW_026992241.1 coordinate 598,540, forward strand.
GATCTACCTGCTTGTTTTTTCAGTGTTCCTCATTAGCCTGACTCTCGGGGACATGGGCATCTACATGATGGACTTTGACAGGTACCTTCTCTACCTGAGTGGCAATGTCTTTCCACTCACCAGCAGCCCAGATTGGCTTTCCTCTATGCTGCCAGTTGGCCTTTTTCCACCTTTCCAGCCAGCCCCATAGAGCATTTGTTTTCTCCTTGAGCATGGTCTTCTGAGATCTCAGAGAATCTTTCACACCCGAGATAGTCCACCTACCTCAAATGGCATAAAATTAGCAGGATGACTTCTGAGGTAGTGTTGGAAACAGAAAAGTTTTAATAAAAGGCAAAATAACAAAGCTCTTGCAGAGAAAACCTGAGCCAGGGGCAAGAGGTTCTTGCTCCTGCTAAAAACACCCCACAAAAGTGATTATTTCTTTTGTTCTCTTCTTTTTCTAGTGAATTAATTAGGTGGGACCTTTTGGCTTCTGTCTAGTTGGCAGCCGTAGGTTTAAGGTAAAGTTTCAAAGGTCCTATTAGGAGTCTTTTTACCAAATCGAGGAGACAAACTTCTGGGCTTTTTTCCTTTTTAAGGAGACAAAGGATAATTTGGTCATTCCATCAACAAGGGGTGAATCCTGATTTTAAAGGGTTAAGATTTTAGCTGAGGGTTAGAACCAATGCATATTGAAGTTAGATACACCAACGATAGGTTAATGATTATTAGATGCTTAAGCTAAAGCTAATTGTTATATTATGAGCTCACTTGTAGAAGGAAGTGGAGCAAGCGAACCATTATAGGAACATACTGAAACCAGTAGAACAATGCCCAGCACCTGGAGTCTATGTCAATCCATCATGAAGCAGGGGGCCTTGGATCCCGCCAGAGGGTCACACATACCTGACGAAGATGTTCCTGACTTCACCCCTGGGACCACTGATCCAGTTTGGGACCACTGACCCAATTCAAGAGAAGAATTGCTCACGCATAAAAGACTAAAAAACTCACTTTAATACAAAGCGGGGATGGGAGGTTCTGGGGTTGTGCATATGTATTATTTTGGGAAATAAATAAAAGGCAAAAATCCTTGTACGGTGCAGTCACTCATTTCAGGAAGGACCCCTCTGTGCCTCCTGCTGGCGTAATAAACATACGACTTTCTAACTTTGACTAGTTAGAGACTCTTTGTCAGTGATTTTTGGTTTGAACGATTCAGGGGCACATTCCTACAAGCACTAACTACCATCCATGAGTCAGTATAAAGGTAGAGCTTTGGTCACTTCTCTCTTTCAGCAATGTCCAGGGCCAGCTGAACGGCCTTGAGTTCAGCAAGTTGACTTGATCCACCTTCTCCTTCAGTGGCCTCTGCAACCTGTCGTGTGGAGATCCATACGGCTGCTCTCTACTTCCAGTTCATCCCAATGATGCGACAGCAACCGTCAGTGAAAAGAGCGTAGTGTGTTTCCTCTGATGGTAGTTGGTTGTATGGTGGAGCTTCTTCAGCACGTGTCACTTACTCTTGTTCCTCTTCATCAGTGAGACCAAAGTTTTCACCTTCCATCCAGTTTGTAATTATCTCCAAAATCCCAGGGCAATTCAGGTTTCCAATAAGGGCGCGCCACGTGATGAGACCAATCCATTTGCTCCATGCAGCATCAGTGGCATGGTGGGTAGTGGGCATCTTTTCTTTAAGCAGCCACCCCAGCACTGGTAGTCAGGGTGCCAGGAGGAGCTGTGCTTCTGTGTCAATCATCTCTGAGGTGACTTGAACTCCTTCATAAGCGGCCAAGATTTCCTTCTCTGTGGGAGTACAGTTGGCTTCAGACCCTCTGTAACTTTGGCTCCAGAACGTCACCCTGGTTTTTTAGGATTTTTTAGGCCTTCTGATGTTGACATTCTTGTAGTGAACTTTCTCAAACACTTTCTGTAAATAACTCATTGTTTTGCATTCCTTTATGGAGGAGGAGAAAGTTGATGGACTGTTGGTTTGACCAGTGTTATTGGAGAGGTGGCACTGTCACCCTCCAATCCACTGTCACTTTTGGAAAACTATAAATGTTGGAGTCAGAAAAAAACTTCCCCTTTTTCTTCACCTTGAGAACAGCAGTGTGAGCTTGTGTTCTTTTGTGTCCTATAGTGACACCAGAATCCCAGTGGTCAGCCTTGAGTCTCTCCAGACACCTTCTGCCAAAGGCTCCAGGACAAGCCATTGCTCCCAGCTGCAGAGTAGAGCACATTCTTCACCTCTGGTCCCATCCTGACTGGGCCAAGGGCTACCGCATGAGAGATCTCCTGCTTGATCTGGGTGAAAGCTTGCTGCTGTTCAGGGCCCCAGTGGAAATCGTCCTTTTTGCAGGTGACCAGGTAGAGAGGGCTCACAGTCTGGCTTTACTCGGGAATGTGCATTCTCCAAAAGCCTATGGCACCTAGGAAAGCTTGTGTCTCCTTGCTGGTTGGTGGAGACATTGCTGTGATCTTGTTGATGACATCAGTGGGAATCTGACGCCATCCATCTTGCCACTTTACTCCAGGAACTGGATCTTTTGGGCAGGTCCCTTGATTTTGCTCTTCTTGATGGTGAAGCTGGCTTCCAGCAGAATCTGGATGATCCTCTCTCCATTCTCAAACACTTCCATTGCTGTGTTCTCCCACACAATGATGTCATCGATGTACTACAAGTGCTCTGGAGCCTCACCCCTTTCTAGTGCAGCCTGGATCAGTCCATGGCAGATGGTGGGGTTGTTCTTGCACCCCTGGGGCAGTCGGTCCTAGGTGTACTGCATGCCCCTCCAGGTGAAAGCAAACTGAGATCTGCATTCTGTTGTCAGAGGAATGGAGAAAAACATGTTGGCAATGTCAATAGTGGAGTACCACTTTGCTGCCTTGGACTCTAGCTCGTACTGGAGTTCCAGCATGTCCCGCACAGCAGTGCTAAGTGGTTGGGTCACTTCATTAAAGCCACGATAGTCCACAGTCAATCTCCATTCTCTGTCAGACTTGCGCACAGGCCAGATGGGGCGGTCGAAGGGTGAGTGGGTTTTACTGACCATCCCTTGGCTCTCCAGTTCACGGATCATTTTGTGGATGGGGATCACGGCATCTCGATTCGTTCGGTACTGTCGGTGGTGCACTGTTGAGGTGGCAATTGGCACTCGTTGCTCCTTCAGGAGACCTACTGCAGATGGGTTTTCTGATAGTCCAGGAAAAGTGTTCAAGTGCTTAAGGTTCTCTGTCTCTACAGCAGCTATTCCAAAAGTCCATCTGAGTGCTTTGGGTCTTTGTAATAGCCATTCTGGAGGAAGTCTATGCTTAGAATACACAGGGCTTCTGGGCCAGTCACAATAGGATGTTTCTGCCACTCTTTCCCAGTCAGGCTCACCTTGGCTTCCCACAGGGTCAATTGCTGTGATCCCCCCGTCACCCTGGCAATGGAAACAGGTTCCGTCCTCACATGTCCCCATGGTATCAGGGTACACTGCACCCCAGTATCAACTAAGGCATCGTATTTTTTTGGTTCTGATGTGCCAGGCCATCGGATCCTCACCATCCAGAAGATTCGGTTTTCCCGTGCCTCTCCCTGTGAGACAGAGTAAAAATCCCCCAGAGTAGAAATCCATTTTGATTTAGGAGAAAGGTACATCTCTAAGACTGTGTAGCCTGGCCGCAAGGCTGAGGCTAACAGGAAAACTGCGTCAATGAAAGACAGAGATAAGGCGGGGGCTAGACAGGGGAGACAGGGGAGACAGGGGGAGATAAAGAGAGACAGAAACTGCTGTGGGAGCAGGCCAGCTTGACCTGGGAATTAGCCAGTGGCAGATTTCAAAAGTACTGCCAAAGTGGGAAAAAGCCAGGGACCCAGACCAGAAGTTAATAGTAGAAGCACTTAGTACAGTTCAAGACAATGTGTCTTTAGCTTTCAGTTGTATACAAGCACAGTTATGGATGCAAACAACAGCAGCTCTGATCATACGGGAAGGGGGTGAAGGTAATTTTCCAGCTGAAATTCGGAAACGTGTGTGGGATAATGCAATTCATTTTGAAAGGAAGTTTCAATCCTGGTGGACTATGATCCTGCTTCTAATGTGGCCACTGCCTTTGTGCTTACCATACGTAATGCCACTGTTTATGTTATCCATCCCATCATTGCACTAAGATTAAACCATGAAGAAACAATATCCTTCAGAACATAGAGTGTGGGCATGAAAGGTGAATGAAAAATGGCAAACAGTAAACTTAGAATCCTGCATTACTAGAGAACAGATGAGATTCATTTGTGAAAGCAATACTACTAATGCCCAGGATGTGTGTTTAGACACTGAACAGAGTATTTGCCACTTCGAAGCTCATCCAGTCACTGACCAGAAAACTGTGCTTGTATATACTGGAAAAGGATGTTTGTGCCTGAGAACTGCCTGTGCTGCTGTAAAAATTGATAGCGATGATGTTATTCCAACTAGTAGAAACCATTCTAATTTCTGCATTTGTCATTTTGTTAAGATTATCGGGTGTGATTTTTCGTACTTGGTCCCTGTGACATCCCACCAGCTGGTTAAAACCAATTATACAATGTATCGCGGACTATCACCTACCCCTATTGGGATGGACCTTACATCAATAAAACAATTAATTAAGCACCAAGACCTACTGAGGATCTTGAAGGACACCCAAGAAAGTGGAAAGAAAACCTGAACTACTCTCCAACATGATACAAAAGAAATAACCAGAATTCTACAGAGAATAAAACAAAATGAAGATCATCACTGGTGGGATGTGATCTTTGGGTGGTCACCAACTGAAAATGGAATCTTTAATAAGTTGTGCCATCCCATTGCAGTTTTGTTAATATTAGTTGGAAGAAGTTTAGGATTATCCATTATATTGCTAATTTGGAATTGGAGAATACTACAACGAGTAGCTGTGTTAACTTCTTTATCAAACGTCCATGGTAAAGCATTAAGAGACACTTATTGTCATAGGGGTTTGCATGAAGTAAAAGAATTTACTTATTTTCTAGAAAAGGGGGGAATGAGACAGAGTAAAAATCCCTCAGAGTAGAAATTCATTTTGATTTAGAAGGGTACATCTCTAAGCCTGTGTAGCCTGGCCTCAAGGCTAAAGGGAAAACTGCGTCAATGAAAGACAGAGATAAGGGGAAGGGAAGACAGGGGAGACAGGGGGAGATAAAGAAAGACAGAAACTGCTGTGGGAGCAGGTCAGCTTGACCTGGGAATTCTTTCTGATAAAGAAGAACTAGCAGCAAATGTCACTAGAAATTCGTAAAAATGAATATATATGAACCTATTGTTAAACTGTATGCATATCTGAGAGGGGGATAAAAAGAGACCTGATGTCCCCAGAGGTATGCATGCCTTTTAAGGGGAGCAATCTCCGCCTGCGTCCAGCCCTGTAATAAACATACCGACTTTACAACTTTCACCAAGTTGTGGAGTTCTTGTTCTCTTTCTCTGCAAAACACCTGGCTAGAGGCAGGGCTCCTCTAACCCTGGTTATTGTTTCTTTCCTGGTCATACATACTAGAAGTTCCTTCAAGTGGATCTGACAGGTCATACCAGACAACTTGATCATGGGAGGTTGAGGCTACCTTCCCTTCCTGGAATTCCCTCGGTTAGTGTTTCCCTCCTTGAGTTGATGCACTCATGCTGCCCAGGACAGAAGTAGATTTTCCATCCCCACCTTCCCACATCTTCCCCATGGTCATGCAGAAAGAACCATAGGTCAGCCCATGGGATCTACCCTCTCTAGCTGGGAGACGTTGGGCTCTGGCTTTGGGGCCTGTGACTTGCACTGGTGCAATATGGGAACTGTTCATCCTCACCTCCTCCCTCATCTCCCTCATCTCCTCTCTGAGTTCTTGGACCACAGCAGAGACATGAGCCTGCATCGGGCCATTGATCATACTCTCATAATTCCTAAGCCTGTTGGCAACAGAACCCACTGTCTCTCAGTTGGTGTCGGCATTAATTGTTGCAATGAAGGTGGTGTATTGAGATGGCCCTAGATTTGCCAGACCCCACAACATTTGCCCTGTGCACCTGACCTTGCCGGAGTCATTATCATGCTGTCCATTCCTCCCAAAGAGTACCTCCAATACCACAACTTCTCTCAGCTGTTGTATCCCTTCCTCAAGGGTCTTCCAGTGCATTCTATGGTGGTGCTCCTGCATTTGCTCCCTGGACACAAACCTTTCTCTGACACATTAAAAGCTGCTCTCAGAGGGAAAGGGACCCTGGCTCCCTTACAAAAATCTGATTTACACCTGAGTCCTGGATAAAGGGTCCCAAATTCCTTCCCTTGCCACCATCCAGTTGCATGCCTGTACCCATAACGTCCCAGACTCGAAATAGCCAGGTTTTATAATCCTCACATCCCCATCATACAATGTCTTTGTGCAGATTACGGAGACTTTCATATGTCAGGGACTCAGTGATGACTGCAACCTCTGGCTCCCCTGTGGGTTGTGAGGGCCCTCCATTCTTATCCTTGTCTGGGTGCTCTGATTTCATTTTAGATGTCCTTGTTTCTACAGGGGTGACTGCTGCTGGCTGTGACTGCCTTTGCAGTTCAGCTGTAACCCGGACGGTTGTAACATCTATGGGTTCCACTGCTACACTATTGGACTTTCCCGCTTTGAGGCAGGGGGAGGGCTTCTCACCAGGTGGGGAAATATACTCTTTCAGCATCTGGCCTATCTCCTTCACCAGAACCCCCATCCAGTCTGGATAGTTCATATCTGAGGTAGGCTGTGGGGCAGGATCAGGCTCTGGGGCAGCAGCATCCCTAGTCTCTGGTGCCATGTCAGGTTCTGTGGTAGTATTCCTAGTCTCTGGGGTAGGTGTCAGGGTGGTTACCAAGGTTAATCTTCCCTTATCTCTAAATGCCAAATAGAATTGGCATATCAGCAACACCAGCCTCTGTATGATATCATTAGTATTTAGAGTGGATCTGAACCCTTCAAGACTTGGTGGGGCAGACCCAAAGAGATTGTGGGATCTCAGCACAGCAGTCCTGATGTGCTGAGACACCGAGAAAACCCTCGGGGGGCTCGGAGGTCCTGGAACGTGGCCAGAAGTGTCTGGTGGTTGGACTTTGACCCAGCACAGGAAACATCATCTGTATGAGGATGGGAGAATCACAGGGGATAAATGGTGAAGAGATTGATTAGTTATGGTGTGAAACACAAGGTTTAGAATTTCGGTACAGGGGGGTGTTAGGGAGACAAAATGGAGGAATTGGGGTGTGTCCTGTCCTTCTTCTTCTTCTTCTTGTCTTCCATCTTCTGTGGTGGCACTTCGAGATTGGTTCTTGCTAAAAGTACACTTGTCAATAAGGGTGAAAGGTATTGGGGGGAAAAGGTAAATATCCTATACGTAGTTTTGGGTATAAAGATAACTGACCACCCCGAGGGCACGCAGTGTGCTCATGGCTGACTTGCTGTGCGGACCTCTGTCGGGCCAAGAGAAGATATTGTAGATAAAAAATTAATAAACACTGAAGACCGAAAAAACCTGAAGACTCCTTTTGTCCTTTGGAGAGCGGGCTGCCCACAAGGCTATCCCGAGCCTTTCTACGCCATCAAAACAGCTGAGAACAGGACAACACACGTCTGCTGGGTAGGCTACTCCCACCAAAGGGGGGGGGGTTACCAGCCCTGAAGAGCCGAGACTGAAGAGCCAACAGGAACAGTTCCAGATTTGGACGAAGTCCCAGGAGAACACTGATAACTCCTGGGGAGACAAGCCAGAAGAAAAAAAAATGGCTGAGAGAGTCTGAAAAAGACAGCAGTCACTGAGAACTACATCTCTCAGCTTCTGCCGAAGAAAGTCCGTAGCAGAACAGTCCGAATTGGAACCAGAAAGGCGCCTCTGGGACCACTCTTCTGGGATCTGCTGGACGGAGATCAGGAGCCCTCGGACTGCTCTGACGACAGACATTTGGTAAGAAGGTCCAAAAAAAATTATTAAGAACATGGGCAGCACACTGTCCCAGGAACAGCTGGGATTTTTATCAGCCTTACAAGGCGTAGCACAGACATATACGGTCGGGATCCGAAAGAAAGAGCTGAAAGAGCTCCTGTTGTGGGTCAGGCTTAATTATCCATTTTCAGAAACGTGTCTGCTATTTGAAGTAGGATTTTGGCAAGAAATTAATAGGCTTCTCTATCTCCTTGCCACAAAAAAGGATGAGACAGCTTTAAAATTGCTGTCTCCAGCAAGAATTATGTTAGAAGGCATTTCTGCGCAGTCAAAACAACTGGGGATGCAACAGATTGTTGCGGCTCCCTCAGGAGCGAGGGGAAAAGAGCAAGGTTCTAAACAGAAATTAGCTCTGGCCCCAGCTAAACAGGGAGGGAAAGCTCTGGAGGAAAGAGAGCAGGAAATAATATCATTGCCTCAGGTCCCACCACCTAGGAAACCTAAGAAAACCCTAAAACGCCCTGAAACCCCAGAAACCACAGAGACGTCAGGCTCCGACTCAGAAGCGGCGGGGTCGGAAGGGGGGGCCAGAGGGGGAGAGAAGGGGGGGGCAGAGGGGGAGAGAAGGGGGGAAGGCAGGCGCTTTCCCGGGGCACGGAGGCGGCAGTGCGCGAGGGCGCGGAGGCAGCGGTGAGCGAGGGCCTGGGGGCGGCGGTAGAGGCTGAAGAGGGGAGCGCGGAAAAGGAGGTAATGACAGATGCGGGGTCTGGTGCAGCTTACGTGAAAATGACGCCGTAACGGCAGCTGCTCCGTAACGGCGCGCGTGAAGAGCTGGAAGGGGGTCCCAAACCAGCGCGGGGACTTCAGACACTGGCAGTGAGAAGGGGGAGACTGCGTGGCCCCGAAAGGGCGTCGCAGAAAGACGTAGGAGACACGTGGTTGTGACGTCAGACCCGGAAGTAGGGACACGGAGGTCGGCTCGAATTGCAGAGCGGGCCCGTGCGCTGGCGGGGGGCGGGCTGCGTGCACCGGTGGGAGGGATGGATACAGCGTCACAGGAGGATGAGAGAGAATCGGGAACAGAACAAAGGGAGGGGATTTCAGAGGCAGAACGGGAGGGAGAGAGTGACGTCAGCTCGGGAGACACGGGGAGCAGCTCCGAAAGCACGCATGCGCGGAGAGCAGAGCGCGGGCCGAGGCAGGCCCGTTCCCCTGTGACGTCTCGGGCGAGGAGGGGCCGTGCTCGGGATTCCACATCCCGGGCTCCTCCCTCTCTCCAGACCCGGTGCCTTCAATCCAAACCCTTGGAGTTCAAGCCTCTTCCCTCCAAGGCAGGTATGTGCGTATTCTAACTCCATTGTCAGTTGAATCAAAAGCCAGGCAGCCCTGGTCTCAAACAAGTTTGCAAACACGGAAGCTGGTTGGACGGGGGGCAGTTGAGTTCATGCCGAGCCCGGTGACAGCGCCACCTCGTGGGGAAATAACAGAACTGCCCGACATGCCGGATCTGTTCGGTGTAGCCACAGCGCCATCTCGTGGCGGGTCTGCAACAATGCAGAGATTTTTTTCCAACAATATATAAAAAGAAGAGTACTTCTAAGAAGACAATGAAAACACAACAAATGGATTATCCTTCGACTTCGGGATTTCGCGAAGATGATGAAAGCTCAGATGAAGCACAGTGTCCCAGACATTTTTTCATAGAAATCCTTTCTTTCACATTTGTCCATCTTCTGGGAAGCAGAGCCCCAGAAGAAGAATGTAAACAATTGTTATCAGCTGCTGTGAAATGCAGCAAGTGCCCCTGTGATTGGCTCATCTTCCATGTGTACCATTAAAGACCAATCACAGGAGCAGCTCAGGGACAGATTCCCTGGACACAGAACTTTGTTATTCATTCCTTCTATTCTATTCTTAGCTGAGCAGCTCTCTGCAACTTCTCTTCTTTTTCTTTTTAGTATAGTTATAATGTATTATATATCTTATATAAATAAATTAAGCCTTCTGATCAAGAAACAAGATTCTCGTCCTTCTCTCACCACAGTGACCATCTAAGGTCGCTGTAATAGCACAGCAACAAGCAGAAGACTTCATACAGATCACAGCATCGGAAGGTGTCCCGGCATGGATGCTGTCAGTAGCAGAAGCAGCAAAAAGCTTCTTGCATTCATTTGATACAGCCAAAAAGATATATCAACAGAATCCTCAAGTTTCCTTTTCGAATTTAGGAGCGAGGCTGAAAACCTCAAAGCAAAAAATGAAGTACAACGAATCACTAAAGACCTCTACAACTCCATTACTCATGTAAATTCCAATGGAATCCCCAGAGGAGGAATTTCAACAGCCGGTGAAGACAATGGATTGGAAGCGCATCAAAAAAGCATTGGCAAAAGACAAGCATTTATTTCCGGGTTCAGGAGATTTGACAATGCTGGTGACATATGATGCCCAGGGACAGAATCCAAGATGGGAAAGGATGGGTCATGAGATACTCAAAGACTTAGGGAAGGCAGCTCAAACTTTTGGGCTGGATTCACAATATTTCAAACAGCTATTAAGAGGGACATTCACCACATATGACCTTATGCCATATGATATCCGACGCATTGTGGCAAGGATTCTCACTGACACACAGAGTCTCATCTGGGAAAAAAGATGGAGAAAGTATCTTTCCGAGTTGCGAAATAGATATCAAGGTGGGCTAAACGCGAACCTCACAGAAGCGCAGTTGGCAGGGGATCCTCCGGATGACAACCCAGGGGAACAAGCAGTGCGGCTTCCACGAAGAGTGTTAAATGACATCAAAGAAGCAGCGCGAATGGCAATCATGCAGATTACGCCAACAGGAGCTCTGGATGTTCCGTTCTCTTGCATCAGGCAAGGTCCCGCAGAACCATTCATGTCGTTCATCAATCGACTCACGCAAGCCGTGAATCAACAGGTGATGATTGAAGAAGCGAAGAGGCCTCTCTTGGAGAGCTTAGCTTTTGGCAATGCCAACCCAGATTGTCAACGGGTCATTAGTGCCATGCCAGGACAGCCATCCTTGGCAGAGATGGTGGAGGCATGCAGCAAGGTGGGGACACCTCAGCATGTTGCATCGATTTTGAAGAACGAATTAAGAGAGGAATGGGAGGAACAGATAAACGGACACTCAGAGGCGCCATCAGAAGACAAGGCGTTGGAAAAGATGCTAGAAAAAATACTTCACCAACAGAATGAGAACACCAACAAAGTTCTTGCAACAACGCAGAAGAAGAGCAATCCCCCAGGAGGACAGTGTTACAAATGTGGGGAGTTTGGACACATAAGAAAGAATTTTCCATGAACACATACACCAGTGCCAGCACAAAAAGCAGAAAGGCCAATTTGTGCACGGTGTGGAAAAGGAAGGCACTCTGTGAAAGAATGTTATTCTCAGACAGACGTGGAAGGAAATCCGTTACTGCATCTGAGAAACGGGAAAAGGAGCGCGGCCGTAAATCGCCAGCGCGCTCAGACACAAGTACTGGCAGTGACACAAGAGCAGACAGGGCAATCATCAGTGAGCGACAAGCAGACGCCCTCAGCAAAACCCTCAGTCGATTCCACAGCGACCCAGATCTCCTCCCAGCAGGGGCAGAGTGTGCATTGGCAGCTTCAAAACTAGTATGCTTTCTAGATGAAAATCATGCAGAGATACCAACAGGTGTCCGCGGAGATTCACACAAAAAAACAAGATTTCTTGATAGTTGGACTAGACAAATGCAGCATCCTTGGAATCATTGTCTACCCTACAGTTGTCTCTACAGACAAAAATACCGAATTGACAGTTCTGGCAAGAGCGCTTCGTCCACCATTGACTGTACCAGAAAATACTGTAGTTGAGAGAGCTTTTGCCTTGCCACCACACGCCATTGGGGAAGTCATGCCAATCTTCGATGAAGAAGGGTTCCCTATGAAGGAACATGTTGAGGTACATACAACATGGGTGAAACACATAGGTCGGGATCGACCCACACTCATGTGCCGATTGACATGCGGAGACAGGACAATAGCAATCAGAGGCATGCTCGACACAGGGGCAGATGTCACAGTAATATCGTACATCTTTTGGCCACGCAATTGGAGCTTGGTCGCGCCCTTGGGCTCTCTCTCAGGCATAGGGGGAGCATCTCTGTGTCTGCAAAGCGAGAATTCCATCGTTGTCACGGGACCAGGAGACAAGACAGCGATCATTCGTCCTTTTGTCGTCCAGAAGCCAATCACAGTCTGGGGTCGAGACCTTTTGGCACAATGGGGTGCGAAGATCGAAGTGGATTTTTAATAGGGGTCACTGCGGCACTCGCCACATTGAAGTTGACATGGAGAACAGACAGTCCATTTTGGATGGATCAGTGGCCCCTTGAACAGAAAAAGTTGAGGGCTTTGAAAAACCTGGTCCAAGAACAATTGCAGAAGGGACACATCAAACCAACAGACAGCCCTTGGAACTCTCCAGTGTTTGTCATCAAGAAAAAGCCATCAGGCAAATGGAGGTTGTTATATGATCTCAGGAAGATCAGTGAAGTCATAGAAGACATGGGACCACTTCAGCTGGGACTTCCATCTGTCTCAATGATTCCCAGAGATTGGCCGCTTGTGGTCATTGACCTCAAGGATTGTTTTTTCAGTATTCTGCTCCATCCAGATGATGCTCCGAGATTTGCCTTTTCAGTTCCGAATATCAACAAGGAAATGCCTCTGCAGTGGTACCATTGGGTTGTCCTCCCACAGGGACTAAAAAAATTCTCCGACGATCTGTCAATGGTACGTGGCACGAGCTTTGGCACCAGCATGGAAGAAATTTCCAAAGGTGAAGATCATTCATTACATGGATGATTTGCTCATTGCAGCATCAACACAACAGGAGCTGCAAGAAGCTCGTGACTGTGTGATCGTAGAAGTGCAAAAGGCAGGTCTGGAAATCAGCATTTCAAAGATTCAAGAGATTGCACCTTGGAAATATCTAGGATGGAAGATTTCAGAGAGAACAATAAAACCTCAGAAAATGGAGATCAGAACAAAGGTCAGCAATTTGCATGATTTACGACAGCTTTTGGGAGAGATCAACTGGATGAGGCTGGTTTTGGGAATCACAAACAGCGATATTCCAGCATTGCTCAATCTTTTGAGAGGAGACACAGACATTCGATCTCCCAGAACACTCACGCCAGAAGCGAAGAGCTGGAGAATGTCACAGACGCGATACAGAAAAGGCAGGCACATTGATTTGTTCCAATGTTGCCTTTTCAGTTGGCAGCGCTGGGGAAGAAAACACAGTTCCATGGTTTGATCTTCCAATGGGATGAATCACAAAAAGACTCTTTGATAATCATAGAGTGGGTTTTTCTACCACACTCTTCAAAGTGTCTTTCAAAGGCCTTCAAAGACAATCTTTACAGATTTAGAGATGGCAGCACAAGTCATCATAAAGGCGAGAGCAAGGTTGCTGACAATGGCAGGATGGGAATTCTCAGTCATCAGATTACCTCTGAAGCAAGACTATTTTGATTGGGCAATGCAGCAATCGAAGGACCTATTAATCGCGTTGTTGGCTTTTCCGGGAATTTGCACAATCCATTTTCCACAGCATAGAATATTACAATCACAGATATGCTACAGAGCGAAACCAAGAATAAGTGAAGAACCTTTGGAAGGGATCATAGTGTTCACTGATGGCTCAGGAAAGACACACATGTCAGTGATCACGTGGAGAAACTCAACGACAGGGGATTGGGAATCAGATGTGAAGATGGTTCAGGGCTCTCCACAAATTGTGGAGTTGGCAGCCGTTGTCCGAGCGTTTCAGTTGTTCAAACAACCCCTCAATCTGATCACAGATTCCGCATATGTTGCGGGTGGGGTCAAAAGATTGGAGGGTTCGCTCTTGAAAGAAGTCAGTAATGAGGTTTTATACTCATATCTGGCGAGCTTGAAAACGTTGCTAGAGAGCAGGGAAAGAGAATATTTCATCACGCACATTAGAGCGCACACGACACTTCCGGGGTTTTTAGTGGAAGGGAATGCTCGGGCAGACAGGTTTTGCAAACACTGCCAGACATTTTTGAGCAGGCAAGATTGAGTCACGCATTCTTTCATCAGAATGCACAGGCGCTGATGGAGTCCTTTCGTCTCAAAAAGAGTCAGGTGAGGGAGATCTTTAGTGCTTGTCCAGACTGTCAGCTTGTGCAGCCACCTTCTTCTACAGGAGCAGTCAATCCGCGGGGACTGCAAAGTCTTCAGTTGTGGCAAGCTGATGTCACGAAGTATCCATCTTTTGGGAGGCTCAAAAATGTTCATGTTTCAGTAGATACATTCTCAGGTGCAGTCTTTGCTTCAGCACATGCAGGGGAAACAGCGGACCATGCTTGTCGACATTTTCTGCAAGCATTCGCATCATTAGGTGTGCCTCAGGAGATAAAAACAGACAATGGTCCAACATATACAGGCAGGGTGCTTGACAGATTCCTGAAAAGATGGGGTGTCAAACATACATTTGGTATTCCACATTCACCCATAGGTCAGGCAATCATTGAAAGAACACATCACACCCTGAAATCCCTTCTGTACAGACAAAGAAGGGGTGAGTCAGAGGCAAAACCTCACATGAAATTAAATAAGGCTCTGTATGTGTTGAATTTCCTAAATAGTTCATCCTCAGAACCTAATCTGCCAATCGTGAGGCATTTCTTAAACAGCACACAGGCAATGCTAAGGGAAAATCCTTTAGTTTTGATCAGAAACCCAGAGACAGGACAAATAGAGGGCCCTTTCAAACTAATGACTTGGGGCAAGGGTTTCGCTTGTGTTTCAACAGATCGTGGTCTGAAGTGGGTTTCAGCATGACATGTGAAGCCATTTCGAACGCGAGAGCAGGAGAACGCTGATCCGAGAAACAAAGAGACGAGTACTCAGACAGAAGTCGAGGCTCAGACTGCAGAAGATGACTCAGAAGAGAAATAAAAAGAACTAAAGACTTTGGGGATTTTTTATTTGGGGTCTTGAATGAAAACATGACAATGATATCACACGAGAGTCAAGTCATGAGCTTCACAATGCTCATGTGCATCATTCTTTCATTCATTGCAATAAGCAATGGGGCAAATTTACCCATTGATCAACCAAAACAAAATGTGTGGGAGGCTTTAGCTCAAGCAGCGAATTTGGATAGTATTTGTCTGACACATTCGAGGCCAGGGAGACCATTTTCAGCATGCATGGTTGGATTGCCAGTGGACGAATGGCCAATTCCAGGGCACTCCGCAGTTAACATCTCACAGGTCATTAAAGATCCTGTGAAGGAGTGGTGTGCTTGGACACATCTACTTCCTGTGGCTTCTACAGAACCTCAGGAATTGGAGATTTTTGGGTCCATAACAATGGAACTCTGCATGCAGTTTGAAACTCCAAATGTCACAAAGACAAACAAAACTATCGATGTAACTCCCAATCATGAATTCTATAAAAATGTATCAACTTGGTGTAAATACACAGAGAAAACTGCCGAAGGATCAATCCAGGTCCCAGTGCATTTGCCACGGGGTTTGTTTCTAATTTGCGGGGACAGAATCTGGCACGGCATTCCTGCTAATGCCAGGGGAGGTCCATGCAGCATTGGGAAAATTTCAATGCTGTCGCCAGATTTGAAATTGTTAAGAGAGAAAAAACACAAAGAAAAAAGATCATTACAACATTATGGGACAGATTGCGACAACGAAGTGTTCGCTTGGGACAAGGCAAGGAGAATTGCTACAGCCATCTTCTCACCTCAAACAGCGTCAGGCGTGGCCTTGACTCAACTGGACCATATGGGTTGTTGGTTGAGCAAACATGCTCAATCTGTGTCTGTCGCGTTGAGTGACATGTTAAAAGACATCAGTAGTGTAAGACAGACGACTCTTCAAAACAGAGCGGTCATCGATTATCTATTGATCGCACATGGACATGGGTGTGAAGAATTTGAGGGGATGTGCTGCATGAATCTCTCAGACCATTCAAGATCAATTCATGAAAGTATTCAGAAAATAAAAGATAGCATAAATAAACTTGGCGAGATCACAGGATCTTGGATCGATGATCTGGCAGGATTTTTTGATCTCTCTCCCATATGGAGAGGAATTTTAAAGATAGCATTATATGTCCTAATAATTGTCTTAGTCCTCGTGCTTGTTATCCTGTGTATCTTTTTATGTATAAGGCGTGTCATGAGTCAGGTAGCAAAAGAAGTGTTTTTGGTGCAAACAGAACGGGGAGATGTGGGAATTCCGCACATAGTTCCTGATGTCCAGGGTCGCCGAGACAACCCTTGGGGGGGGGGGGGCTCAGAAGTCCTGGAACGTTGCCAGAAGTACTTGGTGGCTAGACTTTGATCCTGCACGGGATGCCACACCTGTATGAGGATGGGAGGATCACACAGGGATAAGTGGTGAAGGGACAGATTAATTATAGTGTGAAAACACAGGTTTTAGTATCTCGGTACAGGGGGGTTCTAGGGGACAAGATGGAGGAATTAGGGCCTGTCTTGTCCTTCTTCTTCTTCTTCTTGTCATCCATCTTTGATGGTGATGGTGGCACTTTGAGATTGGTTCTTACTGAATGTGCACTTGTCAATAAGAGTGAAAGGTATTGGGAGGAAAAGGTAAATATCTTACACGTAGTTTTTGGTATAAAAATAAGCGGCCGCCCCGAGGGAGGTCAGTGTGCTCATGACTGGCTTGCTGTGCGGACCTCTGTCGGGCCGGGAGAAAAGATTGTAGATAAGAATTAATAAACAACACCGAAGAACTGAAAAACCTGAAGACTCCTTTCGTCCTTTCGAGTGCGGGCTGCCTCAAGGCCATCCAGAGCCTTACCAGGCCATTTCAACAGCCAAGACGGGACAATTGTCTATCTTGCTTTAGTCTTATTAATTTTCTGGCAGATCAGGCATCCCTGTACCTCCTGTTTGGCCAATTCATAGATTCCGCTGCACCTGAAAAATTTCAGAAATTTTTCTTGTAGGGCCTAAGCCCCCCAATGTGTTCGCTGGTTCAGTCTCCTCAAAATTCTCTTGGTAAAGCTTTTGGAGACTAGTTCTCCCATCCGGTAATTTCCACTTTCCCTCCTCCAATTTTCCCCCTATTTTCTCGTAACTTTCAATCTCCTTTAGGGAGGGTTGAGGAAGGTGGTCTTGGATCTCGATTCCTTTGATCTCCGGGGTACTTACCGTCATCAATGCTGTGCTTTTGGCCTCCTGGTCTGCCAAATTGTTTCCCTGTGTTCAAAACTGCATCCCTGCCTGTTGCGGTGTGTTGCAATGTCCTGTTTTAAACTTCCGGTCCCTTCCCAGGTGTGCCTATACATTCTCCATTCCCCCTCGCCCCTCGCTGAGTGTGCCCTGTCAATCAGGCTAACATACCAGCAAGGCGTCGTGTGATTGGTCCCTCAGGCCTGGGGGAATAAACATCTGGATATAACCCTCCAGCAGAATCCACTCCTTCCTTCTCTTCACCACGGCCAGAAGCTCTCTCTCCTGAGGTAAACGGAGTCCTGACAAGCCTGGACTTGGGTCTGTGCCCCGCTGCACTCTCCAGCAGCCAAGGTATCTCTGGGGTAAAACACCACAGTGCTGCCTTTGGCCCAGCAGCGAGGGTCAGAACTGGCCCAGGCACCATCTAACTGGTTATATTGGGATTCATAATCCAATATATTGGCGTCCCTGGGTGGGCTAAGCGACCCCGCAGCCCGAAAACGGACTCCCAGTACCTCAGAGAAGTTTCTGCCAGCCGTGCATCCAGCTGGAAGGGCTTTGGTTGCATTGCCCTCAGCTAGAGACTTTAGGAATACTCCCAGAAGAAGTTTCGTGGACTGTTCGGCGCCTTCTGGAAAGCCCAGCTTCATTGTGGTGAGCAGATTTTCCAGAGGAAGAAAAGGGTAGCCTCTCTTGCACCCAGAGAGAGGTCCTTTTACGGTGGAGACCTGCCTGCCTAGACCCAGCCTACAGCTTCCATTTCACGTGAGTATCTCTGCTTTCGGTAGAGCAGAAGCTCAAAAACAGACTCTGCCGCGAGTTCTGTTCCTTTTTGCCTTTGCATTTTTGGCTGCGCAGCCCCACAGACGGGAATTCATAGCGTTCTAGCTTTAGCTTTCCTGCCGCGTGTTTCACTGTCTTTTAGAATTCGCGCCGGAGCGGGATCGCTCTCTGCCCTTCCCCCCCGGCTCAGCAGCATGCTCGGCCATGTGTTAGGAGACTCTCTTTCTTCCTCTGTGTGGGGGAGGGGGAGGCTCTCGGCTCTCTGCTCCGCGGAGGACTCTCTCTCTTTCTCTGCACGCGGCGGGGAGGGCGTCCCGGTTTCGGCTTGCCACGTGGAGTGGCTGCTGTCTCTGCTCCGCGGGGAGGCTGCATTCCACGGTGGGGGAGGCTTTGTGTCTGCCTCGGCTCGGCAGGGCGTGCCCTGCTGCTGCTGCCCGAGAATTTTAAAAGCAGTATATACAGCTGCATTGTGAAGCTTTTGTCTGCTCATTATCGCTTTCTATCTGTGGTTTTTTAGAAATTGGTAGCTGATTTTAGCTTTGTTTTTGGTCAGGCGGGATTAAGTACTTTGCTTTTTACATCTAACATGGGTTCCAAACTTAGCATTGTACAAAGGGGAGTGTATTATAATATTGTTAGCATTTTAATCAAGAGTAATGTGAAATTTTCTAAAGGAAAATTGAAACAGTTTATAAGATGGCTTTTTCTGCAGTTCCCAAACATTTCCCCTGAAGAAATCCACAATATTCAATTCTGGGATAAAGTTGGGAATGAATTGATAACCTTAGGACAATCTGGCAAATCACCCTCAGCTAAATTTGTGTTCTGGAGTTTACAAATTCGAACAGCATTGCTCAAACAAAAGGAAATTGAGAAAAAGCCAAATGTAAAGCCATGTACCCCTGCTCTCCCTGTTTCTCCCTCTCCCTCTAAAACCCCTAAACCTCTTTCCCCAAAACTTGGTATTTTAAAGAGAGCGCACTCATTGGGAAGTCTGCTCCCAGAGTGTGCAAGAATACCTAAGTTGTTTTGATCACAAAGCCCTGGCCAGGCTGCGTGGAAAAATTCCCAACCCCCTGTATCCCCTCCTGTTGCGGTGTGTTGCAATGTCCTGTTTTAAACTTCCGGTCCCTTCCCAGGTGTGCCTATCCCTTCTCCCTTCCCCCTCGCGCCTCGCTGAGTGTGCCCTGTCAATCAGGCTAACATACCAGCAAGGCGTCGTGTGATTGGTCCCTCAGGCCTGGGGGACATTGGCCCGTATAGGTGTCCCTAGTCCCTTGAGACCCTGCCCCTTCACCTGGTTGGTGGCTCACCTGTCCCCTCCCCTTCCCCTGCCCTGAGCTTAAAAGGTTAATGAGACCATGCGGCCTCTATTCTGTTGGAGGAATTGCCCCGGCGCAGACCTCTGTACCCATGGAATAAACATCTGGATATAACCCTCTAGCAGAATCCACTCCTTCCTTCTCTTCACCATCGCCAGAAACTCTCTCTCCTGAGGTAAACGGAGTCCTGACAAGCCTGGACTTGCGTCTGTGCCTGCTGCACTCTCCAGCAGCCAAGGTATCTCTGGGGTAAAACACCACAGTGCTGCCTTTGGCCCAGCAGCGAGGGTCAGAACTGGCCCAGGCACCATCTAACTGGCTATATTGGGATTCATATTCGAATATATTGGCGTCCCTGAGGCGGGCAAAGTGACTTTGCAGCCCGACAACGGACTCGCAGTACCTCAGAGAAGTTTCTGCCAGCCGTGCATCCAGCTGAAAGGAGCCTGGCTTCAAGACTCCCAGCTAGAGACTTTGGGAATACTCCCAGAAGAAGTTTCGAGGACTGTTCGGCGCCTATGGAAAGTCCAGCTTCATTGTGGTGAGCAGATTTTCCAGAGGAAGAAAAGGGTAGCCTCTCTTGCACCCAGAGAGAGGTCCTTTTACGGTGGAGACCTGCCTGCCTAGACCCAGCCTACAGCTTCCATTTCACGTGAGTATCTCTGCTTTCGGTAGAGCAGAAGCTCAAAAACAGACTCTGCCGCGAGTTCTGTTCCTTTTTGCCTTTGCATTTTTGGCTGCGCAGCCCCACAGACGGGAATTCATAGCATTCTAGTTTTAGCTTTCCTGCCGCGTGTTTTACTGCCTTTTAGAATTCGCGCCGGAGCGGGATCGCTCTCTGCCCTTCCCCCCCGGCTCAGCAGCGTGCTCAGACACGTGTTAGGAGACTCTCTTTCTTTCTCTGCTCCGCGGGGGAGGGAGGGGGCTCTCTTTCCACGTGGCCGGGAGATCTGCGGGGTCGGGACTGCTCTTTGCACACGCGGCGGCGGGGGGGGCCCCCGGTTTCAGCTGCCAGGTGGAGTGGCTGCTGTCTCTGCTCTGCGGGGGGGCTGCATTCCACGGCGGGAGAGGCTTTGTTTCTGCCTCGGCTCGGCAGGGCGTGCCCTGCTGCTGCTGCCCGGGAATTTTAAAAGCAGTATATACAGCTGCATTGTGAAGCTTTTGTCTGCTCATTATCGCTTTCTATCTGTGGTTTTTTTAGAAAGTGGTAGCTGATTTTAGCTTTGTTTTTGGTCAGGCGGGATTAAGTACTTTGCTTTTTACATCTAACATGGGTTCCAAACTTAGCATTGTACAAATGGGAGTGTATTATAATATTGTTAGCATTTTAGTCAATGGTAATGTGAAGTTCTCTAAAGGAAAATTGAAACAGTTTATAAGATGGCTTTTTCTGCAGTTCCCAAACATTTCCCCTGAAGAAATCCACAATATTCAATTCTGGGATAAAGTTGGGAATGAATTGATAACCTTAGGACAATCTGGCAAATCACCCTCAGCTAAATTTGTGTTCTGGAGTTTACAAATTCGAACAGCATTGCTCAAACAAAAGGAAATGGAGAAAAAGCCAAATGTAAAGCCATGTACCTCTGCTCTCCCTGTTTCTCCTAGCTCTAAAACCCCTAGACCTCTTTCCCCAAAACTTGGTATTTTAAAGAGAGCACACTCATTGGGAAGTCGGCTCCCAGAGTGTGCAAGAATACCTGAGTCGTTTTGTCCACAAAGCCCTGGCCAGGCTGCGTGGCTTTCCCAACCCCCTGCATCCCCTCCTCTAAAACCCAGAGCACATGTTAGCTTTCCGGAGAGCAGTGATGTCCAAAATGGCCCCCAGTCCCTAGGGGGTGCACAAGATGGTGGATGCCACATGGCATCTTCCCAAACCTGGTCTTCTTCTTCCCAAAATCCTCTTAAGCATTCCAAAATCCCATCCCCATCCCCCTCTCCTCCTGTTCCCCGTGACAGCTTCCCCCCTCCCCCCGCCTTTCCTGCAGTACCCTCAGCGCCGCCCCTCTACTCCTCCCAGGGGCCATCTGCTGACGTGATGTAACCAGGCGTCCCCACGCCCTGCCAGCTCCTTGACCTGCCCCTTGTTCCTACGGTTGCCCCGCCCCCTGCCAGCTCCTTGACCCCGCCCCTTGTTCCCACAATTTCCCCGCCCCTTGCCGGCTCCCTTTCCCCGCCCCCTCCCCGGGTTCCCACGGTGGGGACACACCCACTGCCTGTCCCTAAACCTGTAGCTGTGATCCCAATGCTTCTGATTCAAAGGATACAGAGCAGGGAACAGCAGACCCAATGCACAGTCCCATGTTGTCGCTAGCTCCTGTTACATTTCAGCCTGCAGCTCAGGGAGGAGCAGCCCCAACTGCTAATTGGAGTTCTTTTGGACGACAATTGATTAAAGAGATCTGTAAATCTCATAAAGAATATGGTCCCCACAGTCCATATTTCCGTGGCCTTTTAAATTCTGAATTAAGTAGGACTATTGTAATTCCACATGATTTAAAACAGCTTTTTTCATGTCTCATGACATCCACGGAATTCAAATTATGGCAATCAGCATTGAAACAACTGCTAAAAGATGCTCTCCCAGGCTTACATGCTGATCCAAACACAGCAAAAGATAACAGTGGTAACCCTATTACCATTGAGCACCTCTGTGGTGAAGGCCAGTGGTCTTCTCCCTCAGTCCAAGCTGCTGCAATTCCTGCAGAAACACTCGAGAAAGTAATAGAAGCAGCTGAAAAAGCATTCTTTTCCCCCCAACCTGAGGGGCCTTTTGAGCCCTATAGTAAAATCAAACAACTACCATCAGAGCCTTTTTTGAAATTTGTAGAAAGGCTAACTAGAGCCATTGAAATACAGGTTAAAAAGGAAAATGCTAGGGAAGCAATTTTAGAAGAAATGACGTTTACAAATGCAAATGAACAGTGTCGAGCGGCAATCCTGAGCCTTCCTATGGAACCTTCCCCTACATTAAAAGATATGCTTCTAGTCTGTAACAAGAAAGTGCCTCTGATGACTGTGGCTGAAGTCACCAGACCAAGGCTGCTGCCAAGACCACCTCAGCGTGTCGCTGTTTCCAGCCCTGCATCCTTTCCCTCAGCACAGCAGTACCCTAGGCAGCAGCGGAGACCAGCAATGGTTGAGCCCACTAAACCATGCCTGTTTTGTAATAACCTAGGACACTGGAGTAACCAGTGCCCCCTGAAAAGGGAATTTGATGAATTTAGAAATGGCAGGGGAGGAGAACTACAAGCCCTCCCTGGGGGTCAACAACAAAAAAACCAAAAATAAAGCGCCAGCCTGCCCGGCGTGCAGACATAAAAAGAGCAGGCCAAGGGAATAAGGGTAGCAAAACAAATCAAGCGCGCGATAATATTAACATTTGTGTAAGTGAAGCAGGTGCTTCAAAGACCAAGTCTGCTAGTCCACTGTTGAAAGTGAAACAAAATAACCTTTGTTATGATTTAAGTGATTCTGTATTAACCTCATCTTCTGTCAATGAGCCTTACAGGTTGCAGCTGACAGAGTCACTCCACCTGAAGGACACTGACTGGCATTTTGTCTCTGTAAATCCTGAACAGAAGGGTACTTGGAACCAAATTCGTTGTAAGTACATCGTCATTGGGGACACCCACACACCACAAGAGATCGAAATTGCTCCGGGAATGACAACATCAGATCCCAAGCAATTTGTTCTCAGCCTGCACTGTTTCCACCCACCCCTGTTTCTTCCCAAGGGACAAATTGTTGCTCAAGCTATCCCTGTGCCATCTTTACCTGAAAATGTCGAAAAACAGGGGCCCACAGTCGCCCGGGTCCAAGTTATTGGGACAGATAAACCCAAATTGTGGTGCAGTGTCAGTGGGGGTGGGGAGTCTAAACGCATTGAGATGCTTGTAGACACAGGTGCAGACTGCACAGTGATTCCAGTACAAGACTGGGCAGCACACTGGCCTTTACAAAATGTTGCTGGTCACCTTCGAGGTGTAGGAGGTCTGCAATTGGCAAAACAATCCAAAAGCATTATTCAATTCGAGGGTCCAAACGGACAATTGGCAAATATCCGTCCATTTGTGTTAGATTACTCAGAACCTTTGTTAGGAAGAGATTTAATGGCCCAGTGGGGTGTCACAACTGATATTCCAGACTCTCCACAGCATTTTTGTGCAGCAGTCATTGAACAACAGCGCCCCACCCAAAAACTTACGTGGAAAACAGACGAACCAGTTGATGTGAAACAGTGGCCACTCAGTAAACAAAAAATAAAGGTGCTTGAAGAACTAGTAGAAGAGCAACTAAAAAAGGGCCACATTGTGGAGACCATGTCCCCATGGAACTCTCCAGTGTTTGTCATCCAAAAAGCTGACAAAAAGAGGTGGCGACTCCTCTGTGACCTCCGACAAATTAATAATGTAATTGAAGATATGGGTTCTTCCCAACCTGGTATGCCATCCCCAACAATGCTTCCCCAAGATTGGAAATTAGCTGTTATTGATATTAAAGATTGTTGTTTCCAAATCCCATTGCACCCTGATGATGCACCGCGTTTGGCATTCTCTGTCCCTTCTATCAATTCAGAAGCTCCTATGAAAAGGTACCATTGGACCGTTCTTCCACAGGGATTAAAAAGGTATCTCCAGCTATCTGCCAGTGGTATGTCTCTTCCCTGCTTTCCCCAGTGCGTGCAGCCGCAGAGAAGGCCATCATCTATCATTATATGCATGATATCCTTGTGTGTGCCCCCAATGATGATTTACTCACACATGCGCTTGACCTAACGATCGATGCATTGATTGTTGCAGGGTTCGAGCTCCAGGAAAAGAAAATTCAAAAGATGCCACCTTGGAAGTATTTGGGCTTAGAAATTGGAAATAGAACCATTGTTCCTCAAAAACTAGAAATCAATCCAAGGATCAAGACCCTTGCGGATGTCCACAAGTTGTGTGGGTCTTTGAATTGGGTAAGACCATGGCTTGGTCTGACTAATGAAGACCTTGCCCCTCTTTTCAATTTTTTGAAAGGGGGAGAGGACCCAGGTGCTCCTAGGTCTATTACCCCAGAGGCACGGAAAGCTCTAGAAAAGGTTCAGATTGCAATGTCCACAAGACAGGCCCACCGATGCCGGCCTGACCTGCCATTCAAATTTATCATCCTAGGTAAGTTGCCACACCTCCATGGAATTATTTTCCAGTGGGAGGAAAAACAAACACCTAAGGCAAAGGACACACCAAAAAAGGACCGGGACCAGAGGGACTCTCTCTTGATCATAGAATGGGTTTTCCTCAGTCACAAAAGGTCCAAGAGACTGACAAAGCCTCAGGAGCTGGTAGCAGAACTGATCCGGAAAGCAAGGACCCGGATCAGGGAGTTAGCAGGATGTGATTTTAAGTGCATTCACATTCCAGTTGAGTTAAAATCAGGTCAAAATACTATGAAAATACTGGAACAATTGTTTCAAGAAAATGAAGTGTTGCAGTTTGCTCTGGATTCCTACTCAGGACACTTTTGGGTAGCACGGCCCGCTTGCAAATTGTTTGAACAAGATGTTCAATTTACTTTAAAATTAAGAACTGCTCTAAGTAGGAGACCTTTAAAAAGGGCTCTAACTGTTTTTACAGATGCGTCCGGGAGGTCCCACAAGTCCGTTATGACTTGGAAGGATCCTCAAACCCAGCAGTGGGAGACGGACGTTGCTGAGGTGGAAGGTTCACCTCAGGTTGCTGAATTGGCTGCGGTTGTTAGGGCTTTTGAAAGGTTCTCAGAACCATTTAATCTGATTACAGACTCTGCATACGTGGCAGGAGTAGTATCCAGAGCAGATCAAGCAATACTGCAAGATGTATCTACCATCGCACTTTTTGAATTGCTTTCCAAACTGGTAAAGTTAGTCACTCACCGAGAGCAACCCTTTTATGTGATGCATGTCAGGTCACACACTGACTTGCCAGGGTTTATCGCTGAAGGCAACAGAAGGGCAGATGCTCTTGCTGCACCTGCAGTGATGGCCACTCTCCCAAATGTTTTTGAACAGGCAAAAATCAGCCACCAGCTTTTCCACCAAAATGCACCTGGCCTGGTTCGTCAGTTTAACATCACTCGAGAACAGGCCAAAGCGATTGTGGCCACGTGCCCGAATTGCCAACAACATGCACTCCCTACAGTGAGTACGGGAGCAAACCCAAGGGGACTGAACAGTTGTGAACTGTGGCAAACAGATGTGACACACATACAGGCTTTTGGACGGCAGAAATATGTTCATGTTAGTGTAGATACCTTTTCTGGAGCGGTCTATGCTTCTGCCCACACAGGAGAGTCATCTATTGATGCTATTAAGCACCTCTTACAGGCTTTTTCTTTCATGGGCATCCCCAAGGAGCTGAAAACTGATAATGGGCCCGCTTATAAATCCAAGGAATTCGGGAGCTTCCTGCAGCAATGGGGAGTAGAGCATAAAACTGGCATCCCCTACTCCCCTAGAGGTCTAGCCATTGTAGAAAGAACTCACCGTGATATTAAAAGGGTCCTGGACCAGCAACAACAGGTTCTGAAGGTAGAACCTCCCCACATCCGGTTATCCAGGGCACTATTCACAATCAATTTTCTGAATTGTTCTTTTGACAGCCTGAACCCACCCATCCTACGCCACTTTGGGGGGAGCAGTCACAGGTTGATAAAAGAAAAACCTCCGGTTTTAGTAAAAGACCCTGAGACTTGGAAAATGGTGGGACCTTACAAATTGGTTGCTTGGGGACGTGGATATGCCTGTGTGTCCACCCCCTCTGGTTTAAGGTGGGTTCCTTCCAAATGGGTAAAGCCCTATGTTCCCAAAGTCTCAGAGAAATCTGCAGAAGCACCCCAGGTTGCTCACGCTGCCTGGAGAAGGAAACGCCGCACACGTTCTCTGGAGGAAATTCCATTTAAGCCTCCTATCTGGAATAGCTTGTAATATATGTCTGTCTCAAGTTCCTTGTACCAGTTTAGATCCCACTGTTCGTGTGTAGCCTCAAGACGCCATGAGACCGAGCCTGCTTCTCGTCCTACTCGTGATCATCCCACCTGTGATCTCCTACCGCAGCCCAAACCACATATGGACTACCTTGACAAAGGCTCTCAGACATCAACAGAGAAACTGACAACGGGCTGAATGGACTGTTCAAAGGCTGGGGACTCGCGGGCTGGTTGGGATCTATTCTGAAAACTGTGTTTTTCGTGCTGTTTATTTTAGTTATAGTTATTGTAGTTGTTAGCAATAATTTTTGGACTAATCAAACGCATGGTTCTCAAGTTAATCGCAAGCTCATCTCCCCCTCCTGAGGTCTACCATTTGGAAGCCCTCAGTGCTCCAGTGGATGACCTGGAAGTTTCAGTAGAAAACACTGACCCTCCTGTAGAAGAAGAACCGATTTACCAACCATGGTTGGCAATCATTCTGCACCATAAACACAGTCCTCTTCTTTTTAAACAAAACTAGGGGGAGACTTGTTGCGGTGTGTTGCAATGTCCTGTTTTAAACTTCCGGTCCCTTCCCAGGTGTGCCTATCTCTTCTCCCTTCCCCCTCGCCCCTCGCTGAGTGTGCCCTGTCAATCAGGCTAACATACCAGCAAGGCGTCGTGTGATTTGTCCCTCAGGCCTGGGGGACATTGGCCCGTATAGGTGTCCCTAGTCCCTTGAGACCCTGCCCCTTCACCTGGTTGGTGGCTCACCTGTCCCCTCCCCTTCCCCTGCCCTGAGCTTAAAAGGTTAATCAGACCATGCGGCCTCCATTCTGTTGGAGGAATTGCCCCGGCGCAGACCTCTGTACCCGTGGAATAAACATCTGGATATAACCCGCCAGCAGAACCCACTCCTTCCTTCTCTTCACCATCGCCAGAAGCTCTCTCTCCTTAGGAAAACAGAGTCCTGACAAGCCTGGACTTGCGTCTGTGCCCCACTGCACTGTCCAGCAGCCAAGGTATCTGTGGGGTAAAACACCACAGTGCTGCCTTTGGCCCAGCAGCGAGGGTCAGAACTGGCCCAGGCACCATCTAACTGGTTATACTGGGATTCATATTCCAATAACTGCCTGATGCCCTTTCACATGGACAATCAAAATTTCTTCTGGCTCCTTTATCGCTTCCAGATCAATTCCCCGTGCATCAGTCCCTGTCCTCGTGTGTTGATCGACCCCCTATTTTCCCAAATTTTCCCAAATGTGTGAACTACCTTGAAGGCATACCTGGAATCTGTGAAAACTGTTTCCTTTCCTCCCTTCAGTCCTTTCAAGGCTCTCAGAACTGCATACAATTAGCAAGCCTGTGCTGACCATCATGCATTCAAAGGAGCTTCTTCTATCACTTTTCTTGTTCTCCTGTCCACAACTGCGTATCCTGATTTCCTTTTCCCTTCTATTACCCTGCTTGAGCCGTCTACAAACCAGTTTTCCTCTTCATCCAATTCCTCTTCTTCCAAATCTGGTCTTATCTTGGTCTGCAATTCGACCGCTTCCACAGAGTCATGGACGAGCTTTTCCGAGGCTTCCCAGAACAAAAACTGAGCTGGGTTTTGCGCAGTTGTTGTCCGCAATTCCAAATCCAGCGAGTGAATCAAAATGGCTTCATATTTTAACAACCTAGCATCCATGAGCCATTTATCTGCCTTTTGTTGTAGTATACCCTGCCTGTTATGCGGTGCGAATACTACCAATGGTGCTACAAAAGTTACTTTC
Organism: Zonotrichia leucophrys gambelii; assembly: GCF_028769735.1. NCBI lineage: Eukaryota > Metazoa > Chordata > Aves > Passeriformes > Passerellidae > Zonotrichia > Zonotrichia leucophrys. Next base: position 626,522 of record NW_026992241.1, read on the forward strand.
TTTGCTTCTTCCACCAACAGTGCCGCAGCTCTGATAGCTTGCAAGCATGTGGGCCAACCCCTGCTTACAGGGTCCAAAAGCCTAGATATGTAACCGACCGGTTACCTGACCCCAACCCAGTCCTGTGTCAGCACGCCATGGGCTGTGTGACTGCTCACATCCACAAACAGTTGAAATGTTTTTTTCACATTGGGGAGGCTTAGCACTGGTGTGCCATGAGTGCTTCCTTGACTCCCTGTTGGAGATTTATTCAGAAATGGCTTAGAAGGCAGCTGTGAGGAGCAAATTCTCACAGCCTGTTTCTGTAAAGAGTAGAAGTTCTCAGGTTGTTTTTAATTACAAGTAAAAGTGACAGACATGAAGGCCTTGAGAACCTTGCATACCAGAGTTCTCAGGCAGCTTTCTCATAACAAGTAGATATTTTATCTTTGGCTGTTTTGGGAAAGTAAAAGTAAGTTTTGAGAACACAAATCTTGGTATTGGAAACAAAAGGAGGGGTTGAAGTGTTATCTCTGACCTATTGTGAGCTCGGGTTTTTCAATATGCATGAACTTAATTAACACGGTTATAAAAAGTGACTGATTGAGTGAATAAATGGAGTCAGATGCTGATCAAGGAAGATGGGTCGTCTCCCTCCACTTCAATAACTCCCCTATATTCATCCTCATCCTTTTCTGTCCATTTGATCATGTTCAGTTTTCCATACAAAAACTTCACCTTCTCACTGTACCCTTCGATCCATTGCTGGCAATATCCCAACAACTCCAGCAACTGCCTTACTTCTCTTTTTGTCCGTGGGGGTGGCAGGGCAATAATCCCTGCCACCCTTTCAGGATCTAACTTCTTTTTCCCTTTGGTTAACCAATGTCCCAAATATCTGACCTCGGGCTCTGTGAACTGCAGCTTCGACTTAGCCACTTTTAGTCCTTTTTCCCCAAGAAAGTTTAAAAGCTCAATGGTACTCATCCTTACATCCTCCTCTCATCGGACCCGCAATCAACAAATCGTCTATGTAATGTAGCAATTTCATTCCCTCCGTTGGTACGAAGTGACTCAGCACTTCTTAAAGTGCTTGCCTGAACAGGTTTGGAGAATCTACGAAGCCCTGAAGCAACGATGTCCATCTGAGTTGTTGTTTTCTGTTTGTTTCTGGGTCTTCCCATTGAAACTCAAAGTAATCTCTGCTGTCCTTTGCTAAAGGACAGGTCCAGAAAGCATCCTTCAAGTCAATCACACTGTACCACGTGTCCTCGGGAGAGATGTTGTTCAGCAGGGTGTAAGGATTCAAGACCATGGGGAACAGTGTCTTAGTCCTCTGATTCACAGCCCTTAAGTCTTGCACTAGCCTGTAGCCACCGTCCGTTTTCTGTACTGCCAAAATCAGGGTGTTGTGCGGGGACATGCACGGTTCCAACGTTCCTTTTTTCATTAGTTTGTCAATCATGGGTTTCAACCCCCACCTCCCTTCTATGGGGATGGGGTATTGTTGGACCCAAATGGGGTCCTCTGGCCTTTCAATTTCAATGTGAATTGGCTCTGTGTCCAATCTCCCAGCCTCCCCTTGGACATACCAAACCTTTGGGTCAATTTTCTCCTCTTCCTGAGTGGTGAGTTGATACAATCTCACCTTGAGCTGGGAATCTTGCACTGCTAAACCAATTTCCAATGCCACCATCAAATCCCTTCCCAGCACATTGAAATCTGCCTCCTATTAATAACGTTTCCTACACACTTTTTAGTTTCTGTCTCGATTTCAACATTCTTTATGATCGGAACCTTAAACAGTTCCCCCTTCACTCTTATTAACATCATTGCGTCATCGCTCAGAGAGCATCCTCATGGTAACTGCTGCACAGTGGTCCATTATGCCCCAGAATCTACTAAAAACCATATCTCCTGCCTGTGGGGTCCCACTCTCAATTTTATCAAGGGCTCCTTCGGTGTTCCAGACCCCAGACTGAAAAGCCCCTGATGCTTATAATCTTCCTGAAACATTGTTTAGTCTTTGACCTTGTTGAGACAATTCCTCTGAATATGCCCCTTTTGCTTGCAGTAGTAGCACTCGAAATCCTTCTTCTGGTTGTGTAGTAAACCCCATGGACCTAGGCAAGGCCCCTTGGAGAATTGAAGAATAGGAATGCTGAGGCAGCAAAGAGATCCTGTCTTCCTGACCTCTGCCCCATAACCTATCTCTGTAACCCTATAAGGCAATGTTACTTTAACCCTTACTATTGGTCAATCATAGATATCCCTAAACACTTACCACTGGTTAAGTTTGCATCCCAGCCAACCCTATAAAAGAAGCATACTGTAACCCATAAGGAGAAGAAGAGCTGTCGCTGGGACCCTTCACAGACATCCCCAGTAAAGCCATCTCTGTGGAAATGTTAGCGTTCAAAAACACATAATCACGGGGACTATATGCGGTGCTTTTTATTAAGAGCTCTGGGAATCAGGGGTATATTCAACCCAACTCTGATTCCGACCATACATCCGAAATGATCATGCTTTATACTCTATCGTTACATAACTTTCATGTTAATTATTAAACTTATATTGTTCTATTGTATACATAAATTTAGCCCCTCTCTGAATTTCCAACATAGTTTCTCATTATTCTTCTTATGGTTATATAATAATTACATTTAATTACTAAACAATCCTCACATCTAACAATTATATAATTTATCATACTGCTTACGCAGGTGCAGTTGATCTGGGAAAGCACAAAGCCTAACATTTTAGATTGTATCTTTAACTTTTTCCAGGGTTCCACTATCAGAAACAGCCAGTGCCTCTTCTTCTCCTCTCTCTCCGTCTGCTGCAGCCACAGCCCTGGGCATCCCTACCTAGCAAGCACAGCTGAAATCCTAAGAGCTTGCAATCACTATAAGAGCTGAATATCACCATGCTTGCTAGAGAGTAGCCCTGCGGCATCGGCCTGAGCTAGCATCGGGCACCGGGTCCCCCTGGGGACTGAGTTCCCGAGCTGTCTTGCTCTGCATGATAATAAGGTCAAGATAAGAGGCTTTATTATACAGTTGTTTGAGCCCCTCCCTTGGGATGGGTTCTGTTTCTTCGCCGGCGCAGTTTTTGCTGAGTGTCTGACCTGCTCCTGTTTCTGTGCCTCCCTTACTGCAACCACTAGCACTTTCACCTGAATTTTCTGCTTTTCTTTGTCTCTTCTCATGTAGATCTTCTGGGCTTCTCAGAGCACTTCCTGCAGTTCCCTGTCCTGCCATCCATCTATCTTTTCGAATTTCTTCCTTATATCTTCCCATGATTTTGCCACAAATTGGGTCTTCAACAAGACCACCCCAATCGGGGATTCGGAGTCCGTCCCGAAATATATTCTTAGGCTTTTTCGGAGCCTTTCCAGAAATTCCATGGGTGTCTCGTCTTTTCCCTGACATTCCCTGAGTGCCTTGCTCATATTTTGTCCCTTCCGGCTACCTTGTATTATCATATTTCTCAGATTTATCATTTTCTGTCTCCCTTCCTCCATCTGGGCATTCCAAGACAACTTCTGGTCCGGCCACCTCTGATCTACCCACTCCCCCTGTGGATTCCTGTGTTCCCAATCCCTGATCGCGGCTTGTCTGACTGATCATTTCCCTCTCCTCGTTGAACAGCGACCTCAGGATCGCATTGAGATCCTCATAGGTGTAGGTGCTGGTTCTTAGGAATTCATCTAATCTTTCTGCCACCCCCAATGGATCATCCATCAATATCCCCATCTCCTTCTTGAAAGCTCTCACGTCTCTGGTGTTGATCGGCGCATCTACAAAGCCGATAACTCCCGGAGCCGTCGGTACCTCCCGTAAAGGGAAAAGACTGGACTTCTCCTCGTCCTCACTATCACCAGTGGTTGCCTTTCTCCCTCTCCGCCTTGTTCGATGGGCCGGAGGAGAGCCAGCTTTCTTTGAGGGAAATATCTGTTTCTCCTCAGTTTTGGGAAGTGTCGGGATTGGGGCTGCTCACATCTAGCGGTGGCGCCAAAGCCTGTCCCTGCGGGAGCAATGCTGCTGGAGGCAGCGCAAGCCCCTGAGGTACCTGGGCTTGCATGGGCTGGGGCGGAGGGACAAGGTAGGGAGGTGAAAGGTTTTCCAGTGGTTCCCATTCCTTGCTCCACTTTGCTGAGCGTCTGAGAGTTCTGATCGGGTATAACCTCAAACAAGCGTATTTCCACATGTCAGTACACTCAATTTCCTCAAAATCCTGCAGGCGGTGATTGACTACATGGTCGTATAGGGTCTCACACATCCACACTTCAAAGGGGCCAAAAAACCGGCAGACAACGTATTTTGCAATGTCTTTTCCCATCCATTTTTCCATACAAAAATATTTGATCTTTTCCTTGGATTTTCCCACCCTCCTGGGGCTGCCATCCCAATGTTCCAACATCCATCTAAACGTGCTTCCCCTCGGGATTTCAGGCAAACCATTTTCAGGATCCTGGGGAGGGTTTCCCTGGGGCTTTTTCTGGCACTTTCTCTTTTTCAGTCCAATTTTCCAAAAAACCCCGCTCACTATTTTTCTCACCTCAAGTCCTTAGGCTGGGATTCTCAACATGAGTCCCAAGTCTTGTCTGGTACTGATTTCCTGAGTCTGTGAAACACCACCAGTCTACTCGGCCGCACAGAGAACCGTTTCATGGGTTTTTCAACTGGTACCGAGCTCTCTTACCTGCTTCTCCGGATCAGGAGGTTGACCAGTTCCCAAAACCTTTTGGGAACATTCTTTCCCCTCCTGACCCCAACTGTGATCGACCCCCTGAACTCCCTACAAGTCCCAGGTCCCACAGGTGATTAGAAAAGGCGCTCGCTTCCCCCTTGACCAACCACTTCCCTTGTGGAAGAGTAGAACTGCGATCTTGGGGCCCACTCTCACTTCGTGATAGAATCACGTCTCACACACACGCTCGATCACACCCCACTCAACCACATGTTACGCTTCCTTTTCCTGCGTGAATTCTTCGTGTATGTCAATTTTCCGAGTGAAAAAAAAGCACCACGTCCTCGGAGATCCCCTTTCAGATCGCTCCTAGTTTTCCAAGAGCTCTGGGCCTGTTTTATCCCTCTTTGGCTGTGGTTCTGGCTTCGGTTCGGTGTTTGATTGCTTTTGCTGACTCCCAATCCTGTAAGGCTGCTGAAATCAGCAGGGTGCCTCCTGTCCAGAGAGGGGTCCCAAAATCCCAAATTCAAATCACGTCGTGGTCACCAGAATTGTTATAAATGATCAATCCAGAAGCCAAATTATCAAAAATGCAAAAAGATTTTATTTATCTTTTTCCGTGACCAAAATACGGTCCTCAAAACCACCACAGCCAAAGAGACAGCATCGAGCCCGGGATCAGCGCAGGGTGAACCTGGATCTGACCTCTATCGCATCGGACCCTTCCCCGTTCACGAGAGCCGCTTCTTGCAGGGTTGTTTTATACAGTTTATTATGCCTGAGGCAGAGGAGTCCCAATTTCTTTTGTGACTCTGCATATTCAAGACTATTCTTTTCACTGTGCAGAGCTGGACAATGGCTGTTTCCTAGTCTATAGCTGGTGTTAATTGCATCCAGGGAAGTCGTATATTCACATGTATCTTTCTGGCGACTCTTGCTATATTGTTTGATGTTATCAAGAGGGCGATGATCATTCTTAGGCATCTTCCGATGACTCGGGATAGCAGCGATCATCGTGCTGGGCACATCTATTCATAGGTGAACTGCGGATTGTTCTCCTGCCGGCTCCAGGAATCTTGGAATTCAAGTAGGTGTCTGTCTTTGGGCTGCTTGTGGTCAGAGACTCATTTGGATTTCACAATTTTTATAAAATACATTCTCTCTATAGCATGAATTATTTCATAACATATATTACTAGCCCGAAAACATTAATAGAGGATTAAGCTTTAAAAGCAATAGCCTGTTGCATATTCATACATATTCTCATACATGATGCATAACTTCCATTCAAACAAAGGAGTCTGTCTGGTCAGTGTCAACTTCTTTCTCTTAATCCTAATGGCATCTTCAGGGCTGAGCGAGGCAGGAAGAAGTTAGTTTCTTCTGATAAGAGGGCAATCAATTCTTTTTCTCGGAAAGATTTAGGTGCCCTGTGGCTTCTATCTCGGTGTGAGTCCTTTCTTTAAAAAATGTATCCTACATAGCATCATTTCTATTTTAACATTTCTTATGACCTAAAACTATATTTAACACACTACGTAAAAGAATTAATACAGCATTACTTTCTAATACATATAATATTCATTTTAATATTTGTGAAAAGACAATCATAAAATACGCATTTTTCACAATTCCCACTCTTATTCTTTGTAAATTATTTGGTTTGAGCAATATTTCTTATCTACTTGCATCTTCTGGACTATGCTGGCAAAATAAAACGGGATTACACAAGGAAGAACTATCACAACAGCTGTAACACATAAAAGGAAAAATCTTAATTTCTCCTAATACATTACCCCACCAGCTAGGTTTTAGCATTGTTTTCTAATTTTTGGACTGGTATCTAGGTTATTATATGTATATATTTTCTTTCTTTGATTTCTTTTGCTTTTTCTAGAATGACTTTTCTGTGGTCATCAATTTTCAACAATCTGATATATTAAACTTTACACAAACACCCACTTTTTTGGCCAATAAATAGTCTAAAGCCAACCTATTCCGATACACTACAGTTTTTGTTTGGCTTAGCCGACTTGATATTAACTCTAATGCCTGGGTGGCTTTATTTGTTATCATTTCTATAACTGCTTGGAGTATTGTAATATAACTAAACAGATAATTTGGGGTCAATACAGAGTTAAATTGCTGTGCTAGTTTTGACTTTTCATTTACTATTTGTTTTTTTACCAAATCCTGAACTGTATCTTTAAGATTAAATGCAAAACAAATTCATCTCTCTCCTTTTGGACATTCAATTCCAAATCTATTACCACTTTTTCCTAAGTTTCTTGCAATCCAATTATTTTTAGCCTTTTGCCTACAGGTTCTTAATTTGGATGGATTATAACAGTGGCTGTTGACATAGGTGTGTGTAATAAAAACGAACTTTGGTTTCTTTCTATGTGATGCTTTCCATAGCATTTGTGACATGATCTTGCTGTTATCCCGAAAGGGAAAAGACAACAAGTAAGTGCCAGAAACAGGAACAACAGAGGTCCAGTATGGCTTATACTCCCACCTTCCATGCCTGTGAGGTTGCAACCCACAGCAGGTGTATTTGATCTGGGCAGTTCTGCCACGGAGCCAGCCCGCTCCTGGCCAGCAAACCTGTGTAATCTGCTCCCAGCACTGCCACCGGGTCACCTCCATGAATTGGTCCCTGCCGCAGCCCCTGAGAACTAGCTGCTCGTACGGGAGCAGTCAGACACCTCCCAACTTTGGCAACCTCAAAATTGGCATTCTCAGGTGCTCCTGACATTCTTTTTCTTTCTCTAGTCAACTTATCCTCTTTTCCCTTCAAGCAGGGCCCGTTCTGCTAAACCTTTTCCGGACCCCAGTTCGGCTCTTAACAACCATATGTTAAGACACTTCCCTGTCTTTCATGCAAAAAAAAAAAAAAAAAACAACAAACTGCATTCACACTTCTGCTCTCTTCTAGCACCAAGATGTCATCACTCCACATTCCAACATCCCAGAGTCTGCTAACCACCCTCCTACTTCAACTTCTCTCTTTCTTCTCTTCTTACTCTTTTTTTTTCTTTGATTCAACACACCTCAGAAGGGACAAGGTATACCCAACTAAATTACTTCCAAAAGTAAACTTACAACTTCCTTTTACTAGGATTGTAGTAGCTGTTATAACTTAAATACATACTGGCTAGCTGTGGCTTACTGGGTCTAATATCTTTGATATATAAGTCACTAGATATCTTTTTACTCTTCCTCACTCCTGAATTAAAATTTTATGAGCTACTCCATTTTCTGTATTTATGTATAAATTATAAAGGACTTTTCTAACAAGGGTAAGCTTAAATCTGGTACTTAAGCTAGTTTTCACTTCAACTCTTTTAATTTAACAATATCTTCCTTGGTCCGTTTTGTATAATCTCCCTCTGTCAATTTTTCATACACAAATTTTACTGCCTGTGTGTACCCCTCAATCCATAATCTATAATATTTCAATAATCTAGGTAATTTTCTGATCTCCCTCTTTGAAGAGGGAGGGAGAAGGGATAAAATTCCTGCAATCCTCGCATGGTTGGGTTTCCAGTTACCTTTATTTAAGTGCCTAAGATATTTTACCTCTGGTTCTACAAATTACAGTTTCCCTTTTGGTACCCTCAATCCTTTTCCCCCTAGAAAATATAAAAGTTATATAGTAGCCTCTCTCACTTCAACTTCCGCTTCCCCAGATAGTAAAAGATCATCCACATATTGGATAATTTGTATTCCAGGAGGAGTAGGGAAATCTTGTAGTATTATTTCTAAAGCTTGCCTAAATAAGTTTGGGGATTCCATAAACCCCTGTGGTAACTTTGTCCATCTTAATTGCTGCTCTCAACCAGTTTTTGGATCCTCCCATTCGAAGGCAAAAATATCTCGGCTTGCCTTGGCTAGTGGGCAAGCCCAAAAAGCATCTTTAAGATCCACCGCATTAAACCACTCATGCTGGGGTGAGACTTAGAAGAGTATAAGGATTTGGTACCACAGGGTATCAAGTCCGAGTTCTGTTATTAACCCCCCTTAAATGTTGTACTAGTCTATAACACCCATCAGACTTTACTGGGAGAACAGGGGTATTATGAGGAGGCATACAAGGTTCAAATAGTCCCATCCTTTATTAGACCTTCTATTACTGGCTTCAAACCTTCCCTTCCTTCTAAAGATACAGAACACTGGCATACACGTATAGGACAATCTTCTCTCTGAGTTGTAACCCTTATGGGGTCGATATTTATTCCTCCCCTATTTCCTTCCTCAGCCCAAAGTTCCTTGTTGATTTTTTCTTCATCTTCTTGGTCTAATATTAAAACTCAAGCTGTCATTTTCTCATCTTCTGGTAGAACTCCTATTCCTAATTGCACTTGTGAGTAGCTCCCTGATAAGTTGCTACTTGCCCCTGGGACCAATTAGACATCCTCCATCCAAATTTTAGTTTCCTCCTCAGTTACCACGTTTAATGACCAGAACTGTAAAACTTTCTCCTTTTGCCCCTGTTACTTTCACTGTATGTTTACTCACACTATAGCCTTTTGGAATATTTAACAGGCAGGTTCTCTCTGCCCCTGTATCTACTACAAATTCCAATTCTTCTTCTTGAGGACCCACTTTAAAAGTTATCACAGGCTCCAGATGGTAGTTGTCCATTAAAAAATAATGCCTATGACCTCCCTATTCCTCCTCTGTGCCCATCTCTTCAAAGATTTTCAGATCTTCCAGTTGCTTAGGACCATTTTCCTATTTCTCTAAAGTTTGTTTATCTATTTAGTTGGAGTTTCTTCTTTTCCCTCTAAAAAGCTGTCCCTTAAAAACCTTATTTTTTTTTGCATTTCACCTTTGATATGCTGTCCCATTTATTTCCTTGATTATGTAATTACGATAATTATTCATGTGTTTCCTCCCCTCATTATTTTGACCCGATTCTGGAGATAGAGTTAGTATTTTTTCTTCTCTGGGGGTCCCTGCGAATTATCTTTTTTTCCCAAGCTTTTATTCCAGCTGCTCTGATTAATTGCCTTTCTTCCTTAGAAAAATATTATTTTCATTATAGACCATATCTCTTCTCAAGTATAAATGTTTGGACCTAAAAATTGGTCTAATTGTTCAGCTATGCCTATGGGATTCTCCAAATATACCATTTATTTATTTCTTTAAATTTCTGACGTCAGACGAAGTCAAAGGAGCATTTACAACCCCCGGTCCGCTCCCTCCTATGGGAACTTCTCTTAATGGAAATAGACCAATCCCTTTATCCCATTCTTTCTGGTTTTTTATCTTCTATAGCCTTTGTCCTGTATTTTTAGGAAGAATCAGGAGAGGGGTCTGTTTTACCTGAACTTTCAGTATTTCGATAAGGTGATTCCTTTACAGAGTTCCCCTGACCAGTCGGAGCTGTGGTTACCAAGGGAACAGAGCTCGGGGCAGGAGGGTGGGACTCAGCATGACTCTGAGTCTCAGTCCTCCCGAAGGTGGGATCTGCAGGCGGAATCGCCTGAGGGGGATCTTCCGGTGCAGACTGAACTGGAGCATGGATAGCCCCCACATGCCTAATGGTAGCTGATCCGGCAAAGAAAAAACAGGCCACAGACCCTGGCTGCAGTGGTGGTAGCTGTTGTTATGAACAAAAATTCGGTTAATATTTTTTTGGGGAGAAACAGTCATAGGGAGGCAGCTGGATCTCTGTTTATGCCAGGGTTCTTCGTGCTTTGTTATTGCAATCACGGGTCATCAAAGCTTATCTCCTCTGTTATATTAGTAAAAGCCCCAGCTGGGGTGGGGTGATGGCCCTTCCCCGAGGCAGTGCTCTCTTACAGCATAGGGAAGACACCTGAGAGGGTGGGGGGGGTTATGCAAAGTGACTCCAAAGACCAGCATGCTTTGAGACCTCGACTCCAAAATGCACAGAGAAAACCCCAAAAACAACTAGCCAAATAAGAATTGAGAGACTAAAGTGATGTCTGGACATGAGGAGCCAAGTGCTGAGCCTGCAGAGATGCGGAGTCCCTCTCGCCCTGAGCAGAGAGTCGTCCCAACGCCGGGACCAAGCAGGACCGAATGCTGAGAAAGTAAGATCTGACGGGGACATCACGCCCTAAAGGCTCCCAAAGGAGTGGATCCCCCAGCTCTGCCCCTAGTGGACAGAGCTGCACATATCCTCCTCCTCTGAGTCGCCCTGGGAGACGCGATGGGGACTGCAGCCCTGCCGAGCTGCCCAATCCTGAGCTGATCACTTTTAATAAAGGCATTAAAAAGGAGAAGAAGTCTCCTGGCCCTGTTTATTTCAGCTGGGGGCGCTCATCCGGAATAGCCACGCTGAGAGAGGACTCAGGACTCGCCATCTTGGACCTCCAGGACAGCTGGCTATCAGGACCAGAGGGATCGGCTCAGGAGCAGCGACGCAGAGGAGCACCGGAGCACCAGATTGGTGAGAAGCCGGTGGCGGAAGTGGGAGACATGCGCATGTGTGTGTGAATGAGACGAAGGCTGGTAGCCGGACCTTCGAAGTGAGAGTGGGACCCTCAGTACCGCGTTTCCGAGCTTTCGCGAGAAAGCCGGCCGGAAACAGGGGGAAGCGAGTGTTATTAGCGTGACTGAGCCGTCTCTGAAGGGGGAATATAGGGCCCCCCCTCTCCGGGCGTGCGGAGGGAATATTTGTATGAGTGGCACGCACCCAAAATAGGTCCTGACAGAGGAAAGTCAGGCAGATTTGTCAGTCCCGAGAAGGATTCGGGTAGCATTTGTAAGTCTCGAGAAGGATTCGCGTAAGATTTTGTCACTCCCGAGAAGGATTGGGGTAGCTCACAAGCCCTGCAGGCAAAAGTAAGTCCTGACACAGGAGTCAGGCACAGACCCCAGCGAAGGAGGCTGTGGTTTGCTTTTAAGTCCTGATACGGTGAAGCCTAAAAATTGGCGGGTTAGGCAAACTAAAAATCAGGCAGTTGTTTTTCCTGACTGAGGGAGTCAGGCACGACCCGGATTCTTAGGCCACGGCTTCGTGTGTTCAAGTCCCGATAGATGTAAGACCTGACGTGGGGAAAAGTTGGGCAATCAAGAGATTGGGCAGTTGTTTCAATATAAAGTCCTGAGCATCAGACAGAAATTTGAAGTTCAGTGGAGGAGGCTGAAGCTCCTCAAAGAAGGTTCTTTTTGAAATTACCGGTCAGTAAAGGCACCTTTGGGACATTTTACTGTTGAGACCTGTAAAATGGGAGGGTGTAATAGTAAAAAGACCGGCAAGAGACTGAGGGATATACCTCCCAATAGTCCCTTAGGAGAACTGTTAGTAAAATGGGATTCTATAGAGGCCACGGAGGGATTAGATAAAGTGAAAATGATCCATTATTGTATGGAAGTGTGGCCAGAATTAGAGTTACAAGGAGGATGGCCTTGGTGTGGGACAAAGGATAAGTGGATGTGCCAACTATTAAATAATTATCTGACAGCTCGAGGTGATACTGATCCTGAGCAATTATTGTATGTAGCCTGCTGGTTAAAGAGCGCTGTTGGGGATGAAGGGGTGCGAATTTGTAAGGTACTGATGAAGAAAGAGGGGAATGAAGGAGGGGATGATAGGACTAGTAAAAGATGGGATCCCCTGGATTATTTGCCTCCTTCTGCCCCTCCACCTTACAATCCTCTTCTTCAAGCACCTCAAATGGCAGGTCTAGTTCTTCCCCTGGCTGCCATCTAATTACCATCTGCTCAGACTCCTCCTTCTACCTCTTCAGCTTCCGCTATGATAAACCCAGTATCCCCTCCAGTTCCTTCTGCACCGCCACAAGTGCCTACTCCACCTGCTGCATTCTCCACCCCTTCTCCAGCTGCACTTAATATCCACTCAGGCTCTTCTCCCCCTCCTATTGCTGTCCCTTTACCTCCTCCTAGTTGGGACACAAATGCCTCCTCGCCCGATATACAGCTATCAGCAAATACACCTGCTGATGGGCAGAAAGTTCAGGGTAACCCAGATATCCCTCAAAGCAGTTTGGCATCTGAAGATGGGCCGTACCGTAGCACCAGATTCAAGACCTCCAAGGCAGAGAGACTCTTTCCCCTCAGAGAAGTTCCTATGGGAGGAGTAGCGGGAGGTGTTGGCTTTGTGAATGCTCCCCTAACTGCTTCTGAGGCGAGAGGATTCAAGAAAGAGTTGGGGCATTTAGTTGAGGACCCAGTGGGCATAGCCAACCAAGTGGATCAATTTCTAGGTCCAAATATCTACACCTGGGGGGAGATGAATTCCATCCTGAGTACATTATTTTCCCCAGAAGAGGTCCTGATGATTAGGGTGGCTGGCATAAGAATTTGGGAGAAAGATAACCGTCCAGGACCCCAGGTGCCATCAGGCGAACAGAAATTGCCACTAACGGATCCCAGCTGGAACCCTAACCAGGAGGAGGGGAGGAAGGCCATGAGGGAATATAGGTCTTTGATAATACGGGGGATCAAAGAGTCAGTTCCCAAAGGAACTAATACCCAATTGGCATTTGAGGGCACGCAGGAGAAAGATGAAGCTCCTGCTGCCTGGCTTAACCGCCTAAAGCGGGACTTCCAGTTGTACTCTAGAATAGACCCAGACACCCCAGAAGGTCAAATGCTACTAAAAGTCCAATTTGTTACCAAATCTTGGCCTGATATACGGAGGAAACTGGAAAAGATGGAAGAGTGGCAAGCGAAGGACATTAATGAGTTATTAAGAGAGGCATTGAAGGTGTATTTAAGGAGGGAGGAAGAAAAAGCAAAGGCCAAGGCTAAGATCATGGTTGCTGTAGCTAGGGAAAGTGCAGGGGGGACGGGTCCACCACCAGGAGGAGGCAGAGACAGGCCAGTACTGGCAGGTGCACGAAGGGTTGAGAGACCTTAAGTCCCTTTGAGAAGACGACAGTGTTATTACTGTGGGGAGGCAGGACACATCAGGAGGTTTTGTAGAAAGCTCAGTCTCGATGAGGCAATAGCCAGGGAACAAGATAATTTAGGAAGGATTCCTAAAGGAGAGGACTAGGGGTTCCAGGGGCTTTTTAATATAGGGGACCCGATGCAACATGTAGAAGAGCCCTTGGTAAACTTTGAAGTGGGACCCCTAAATGAGGAATTTGAATTTTTGGTTGATACAGGGGCAGATAAGTCCTGTCTCAACAAAATACTGAAAGGTATGGAAATTGGGCGAAAATTTTGTGAAGTATTGGGTGTGGAGGGGAGACCATTTAGAGCATCAGTTATTGAAGAAGTGAAAATAATTGGGAACTCAAGGCAATGTAAAGCTAATTTTCTTTATCTACCTAACTTAGAAAAAAGTTTGTTAGGACTTGATCTGCAAGTTCATTTGGGGGTTGGGATTGTCCCAAGGGAAGGGAGCATGGTAGTACAAGTGATGAAGTTATCTCAAGGAGATGTTGCAGAGATAAATCCTGAGGTATGGGCTGAAGGGGGAAAGAGAGGCTTATTGGACATTCCACCGATAACAATAAAAATGCAGGATGATACCTCACCCATACGGGTTAAACAGTATCCGATTTCCCTAGATGGAAAGAAGGGGCTTGCTATAGTCATTGAACAACTGTTGCAAGAGGGAATTTTAGAACCCTGCATGTCACCACATAATACCCCTATACTGGCAGTTAAGAAAGCTGAAGGGAAATATAGGCTGGTACAAGATTTAAGGGAAGTCAACAAAAGAACCATTGCCAGACATCCAGTTGTGCCCAACCCGTATAGTCTCCTAAGCAGAATTCCAAGAGAACATGCTTGGTTCACTGTTATAGATTTGAAGGATGCTTTCTGGGCGTGTCCTCTGGCAACAGAATGTAGGGATTGGTTTGCCTTTGAATGGGAGGACCCGAGTACAAAGAGGAGACAACAGCTAAGGTGGACCCAATTACCACAGGGGTTCACCGAATCCCCCAATCTCTTTGGACAAGCTTTAGAGAGTTTGTTGGAACAATTTGTCCCTGAAAAAGAAGTGCAGATCCTGCAGTATGTTGATGACCTGATGGTATCAGGAAAAGAAAAAGATCAGGTCAGACAACCTAGTATTAAGCTTTTGAATTTTCTGGGGGAGAAAGGACTAAAAGTTTCCCAAGGGAAACTACAATTTGTGCAATCAGAAGTAACATACTTGGGGCACATAATAGGAGGAGGGTATAAGAAACTAAGCCCTGACAGAATTTCAGGTATTTTAGCTTTCCCGGCCCCGAAAACGAAAAGAGATGTGAGAAAACTCCTGGGCTTGTTCGGGTATTGTAAGTTATGGTTAGATCAATACACACAGAGTGTGAAATTTCTGTACAATAAGCTAGTGGATCCAGAACCCCTAATTTGGACAGCTGAAGATGATCAACAATTGGAAAACTTAAAAAACAAACTGTCTTCTGCCCCGGTCCTAAGCTTACCAGACCTCAGGAAGGGCTTTGACCTGTTTGTGAGTGCCGAAGGAGGTATAGCCTATGGAGTATTAACTCAAGAGTGGGGAGGTTGCAGGAAACCTGTGGCGTACATATCCAAATTGTTAGATCCAGTGGCTAGAGGCTGGCCAGTTTGTATACAAGCAGTAGCAGCAACCCAGTCCTGATAGAGGAGACTCAAAAATTGACCTTACAAGGAAAAATTAAAGTGCATACTCCTCATGATCTTAAGGCAGTACTGAGACAGAGGGCTCAGCAGTGGTTAACTGATGCTAGAATATTAAAATATGAGATAATACTAATGAACACAGAAGACTTAGAATTTATCACAACAAATGCCCTCAATCCAGCACAATTCCTAATGGGAGAGCCTATAGAGAATTTAGAACATGATTGTCTTGAATTGGTTTATCTCCAAACAAAAGTAAGAGAAGATTTGGAAGATCAGCCTCTAGCAACTGGAAAAAGCTTATTCATAGATGGCTCTTCAAGGGTAGTAAATGGAAAAAGAGCTTCAGGTTATGCCATTATAGATGGAGAAACTTTACAAATTGCAGAAAAAGGGAAACTATCCCCAAACTGGTCAGGCCAAAGTTCCGAAATCTATGCCCTGAAAAGGGGACTGGATTAACTGGAGGAGGACGGGGGAACTATTTATACAGACTCCCAATATGCATATGGGACGGTTGACACATTTGGGAAAATATGGGAAGAACGTGGATATTTAAGTTTGAAGGGAAAAAGCTTAGCCCATGAGAACCTAGTTAGATCAGTATTAGAAGCTCTACAGAAACCTACAGAAATAGCAGTGGTCCATATAAAGGGGCACCAGAGAGGAGACAGTTTTGAAGTTAGAGGAAACCGACTGGCTGATCAGATAGCCAAAGAAGCAGCTTTAGAACCAGGAGATCCAGTAAAAATTTTAAAGGCAAAAATGACACCCGAAGAAGGGGAAAAAAGGGAAGAACCTGTATTCAGGGAAGAAGAATTAGAAGCTATAAAGGATTTAAGGTTACATCAAAGACAACAAGGAGAGTGGTTAACCTCAGACGGACGGGTGTTTTTGAATAAAGCACTGGCTCCGACAGCGCTAACAGAATTACACAAATTAACTCACTGGGGAGTCCAAGGACTATGTGATCATTTCTTAAGGAATAACCTATGCATTGGTGTATATAGCCTGGCTAAAGCTGTTACAAGAGGGTGTGTCATTTGTCAAAAAGTGAACCAGAAAGTTATGAGAAAAGTAGCACCCGGAGGAAGGGAATTAGCCTTGAGACCCTTCCAAAGCATACAGATAGATTTCACTGAGATGCCCCAGTGCAAGGGTACAGATATTTACTGGTTATGGTTGATCATCTCACACACTGGGTAGAAGCCTTCCCGACCAGAAGGGAAACAGCTCAAGTTGTAGCAAAAGCAATCCTAGAGAACATTATCCCCAGATATGGAATGGTGAACACCATAGACTCAGACCGAGGTCCACATTTTGTGTCCCAAACATTACAAAATATAGTTGGGGCTTTAGGAATTAAATGGAGGCTGCATACTCTGTGGCATCCCCAGAGTTCTGGGAGGGTGGAGCGAATGAACAAAACCCTCAAAAATGTGTTAACTAAATTGATTGAAGAGACCAAAATGAATTGGCTGAAATGTTTGCCCCTAGCGCTATTGCGCATCAGAACAAGACCTCGGTCTGACATAAGAATTTCACCTTATGAAATGATGTTTGGGCTGCCATTCTTGCTAACACCTTATAGCACAGGAGACTATCTGGAAGGGGAAGAAGCTACCAGAAAGTATTTAGAAATAATTGGAAGAACTCTGGAAGGACTTAGAAAGAAAGGATACCTTCCTCAAACTTCCCCTCTTGACACAAAAGTTCACAACATTAGCCCAGGGGATTGGGTTTTGATAAAATCATGGAATACGGGAACACTAATGCCTAAATTTGAAGGCCCCTTCCAGGTGCTCCTGATCACTAATTCAGCTGTGCGGACCAAAGTAAAAGGTTGGACTCATATTACAAGAATAAAGGGGCCAGTCTCACCCCCAGGTACGGGACCAGAAACAACATCAGCCTTTCCCTCTGGCATTGGACATGAGTCCACACCAATCTCACTCCCCGGCGCTGGACAAGATTCATCTGCTACACAAATTAAATCACCTGAGTATACTGTGATAAAAGGACCAAAGGATTTAAAGTTGACTCTTAAAAGGAAGAGTCAAAAAGACTGAACTGTATGGGAAGACATTAGTAAAATATTTCAAGACTGTTTTGTGTAAACTATGTTAGTCACGCTCACCCCCTGGCATTGGACCAGGATTCAACATCAGGTTTTTTTTCCCTCTGGCATTCCGGCATTCGACCGGACTGCACCCCATTCTTCCTCTGGCATTGGGCCAGACTCTCAGTTTTTCCCTCTGGCATTGGGCCAGAGTCCACACCACTCACCTCCGGGCACTGGATAAGGATTCATCCACATCACAAGTTAATTCACCTGAGTATACTGTGATTTAAAGTTGACTCTCAGGAGGAAGAGTCAAAAAGACTCCTAGGAGAGTGCCCTATAGGAGAAACCGGGTTGTGCTTTGAATGTGATGCTACTGAAACAAGCTCAGCAAATCTAGTAAAAAGCAAAGAAATGGTGGAAATGGTAAGAAAAATTGTTTGTTACAAGTATTTATATGAGTGTACTGGAAAAGAGATAAACCCCTTTTGGAACACATTTCAGGGGAGCTCTAAACCCCTAAGTTTGATCTCATCTGGCAACTGCATTGCTAGAGTGATAAAACCAATTTTCTTATTACCCAAAGAAACTGGATCAAGTTTGGGAGTTCCTATATATAATGATTTGAGAGAAATTAGACAAAACCGGGAAAGTGAAATAGAAATTGAGAAAATCCAAAATTGTAAAAGCCAAGTTCGGATCCCAATATCTGTGTTGAACAAAGTCATCCAGCTCCAAGCAGTATTAAAAATAAAGAATTCAATTATTAGGGACATTTCAAACAAAATAAAAAGATTAGCATGTGCAAATGATCAAGATCAAACTCCTACACTTGATCCCAGTGGGTGGGAGAACTTGGAGATTTTCAGAAGAAATGTATGGGAAAAAGTAGTTTTTCTCACTGTGTGTGTACTTGGAGGAGTGCTCTTTTTACTTTGCTTATTTATCTGTTTTAGTAAAATAGTATTGGCTGTACAGACCAACCTGAAGAAACCAAGAAAAGTAACAAGGTTAAGTAACCATGATTACCAAAGTGCACAAGAGATTTATAGTAGATTCAAAAAAAAAATTGAGAGTTGATGAGAGCTTAAGAATTTCAGCTCGATCAAAGAAAAAGAGGGGGGGCTGTTATGAACAAAAATTCGGTTAATATTTTTTTTGTGAGAAAGAGGTATAGGGAGGCAGCCAGATCTCTGTTTCTGCCAGGGTTCTTCGTGCTTTGTTATTGTAATCACGGGTCGTTTTAGCTTATCTCCTCTTTTGTATTAGTAAAAGCCCCGGCTGGGGTGGGGTGATGGCCCTTCCCCGAGGCAGTGCTCTCTTACAGCATAGGGAAGACACTTGAGAGGGTGGGGGGGGTTATGCAAAGTGACTCCAAAGACCAGCATGCTTTGAGACCTCGACTCCAAAATGCACAGAGAAAACCCCAAAAACAACAAGCCAAATAAGAATTGAGAGACTAAAGTGATGTCTGGACATGAGGAGCCAAGTGCTGAGCCTGCAGAGATGCGGAGTCCCTCTCGCCCTGAGCAGAGAGCTGTCCCAACGCCGGGACCAAGCAGGACCGAACGCTGAGAAAGTAAGATCTGACGGGGACATCATGCCCTAAAGGCTCCCACGAGGACTGGATCCCCCAGCTCTGCCCCTAGTGGACAGAGCTGCGCATATCCTCCTCCTCTGAGTCGCCCTGGGAGACGCGATGGGGACTGCAGCCCTGCCTAGCTGCCCAATCCTGAGCTGATCACTTTTAATAAAGGCATTAAAAAGGAGAAGTCGTCTCCTGGCCCTGTTTATTTCAGCTGTTATATGTAATGTAGTTAATTCATGCTGTATATACAGATACATGTAGGTATAAAATATAGTAGAAATAATGTTTAACCTCCGAGCCAGGAATAAAGCTCTATTCAAATTATAACTAATTCCTGGCAATGTCAAGATAGCATCAGACCTGTTTAACATCTGAATAGAGCCTTCCTGGACCATCAGTGATGATTTCCTTGTCTGCGGCATCTGGGAGATAACATCAGGAGCCTCCCTGGCCCATGATTACTTTCCGTGTCCCAGGAATCTCACAAGATTCAGACCCGTCCTGATTGCATCTGGGTACTCAGGGACTGATACCAACTTATTACATGTGAAAGCAAACTTCCCCTGTGTACCTAGACTTCTGTCTGCAAACTGGGACCTGAAATAAACAGGGCCAGGAGACTTCTTCTTTATAATGCCTTTATTACAAGTGATCAGCTCAGGATTGGGCGGCTCGGTGGGGCTGCAGTCTCTCTTCGTCTCTCTTAGGGCGACCCAGAGGAGGAGGATATGCGCAGCTTTGTCCACTAGGGGCAGGGCTGGGGAATCAGGTCTTCGTGGGAGCCTTTTAGGGCATGATGATCCCTTCGTTGTTACTTTTCCCGGCCCCGTCCTGCCCGATCCCGGCGTCGGGACGACTCCCATGGTCAGGGCGAGAGGGACTCGAAGGTGTTCTGCATCTCTGCAGGCTCAGCACTCGGCTCCTCACCTCCAGACATCACTCCAGTCTCTCAACTCTTAGGTGGCTCATTGTTTTTGGGGTTCTTCCTGCACGTTTGGAGTAGGGGTCCCACACAGCATGCTGGTCCTTGGAGTCACTTTGCATAGCCCCCCCCAACCTCTCAGGTCTCTTCACCATTCTGGGCAAAGTAAAACTTAGCGTTGGGCAAGGCTCTGCTAATACAAAAGGAGCAATTAGCCACAATGACCCGTGATTACAATAACAAAACATGCAGAACTTCGGCAGAGACAGTGATCTGGCTGCCTTTTTGTAACCTTTTCTCACAAAAAAAATTAATTGAACTTTTGTTCATAACAGGACCCGTCTTTGTCTATTTCAACATATGTATGGAAATGGATTTACATTCGAAGAAGTGAATGGAAAAATGTGGTCATCTTTGCCTCAGGCAGAATAAACTGTATATAAGCTGGACACTGGAAACACTCACGGTGAACCTTAGAGAGGACACCGTCACTCTGTGGGACGAACCTCTGGTCACACCCAGCGCCCTTACCTGGGACTGACACTGTCTTGATTGTGGTGGTTGCTCGAAATTCTATATTTTTTTTGTAATTGACCTTATAAATCGTTGTTAAATTTTAAATAATTTGGCTATCAATTTGATCATGTATAACAGTAGCTGACCAGAGTCAGGGCATCCGGGAATGGGGCAGACGGGATCCCCCCTCAGTGCGGTTGGCGCGGTGATCACGGTCCACACAGCAGGACAGACCCCCACCCCCACCAGCACGACCGCGGAGCGGCCGCGGGCCAGGCAGCCGGGACTGGGGCAGACAGACTGTGCCAGAGCCAGCGATATGGTATATTCTTTTTTTTTCTTCTGGATTAAACTTTTTTTTTTTTTTTTTTTTTACAAATAAATCTAGAGCTTAACAAATCTAAACTTCTGCTTGGATACTTTGAAATGGTCGAGGAGATAACGCACGACCTTCTCATGTTGTTTTTCTCATCACCCTTTTATTTATCTTTTGGCAAATCATACATCTTTCAGTTACTTGTTTTTCTACTCCAAAAATCCCAATGCGCCTATAGTTCCTTAAAAAAATGATCACACAAAGCCTGAGTATCCCATTAGGCTTTTTGATACATGTCCTCTGCTATTCCCTAGTAAGCATTTTATTATCTAATTGTCTTCCATCAAGATGTTTCTATTTCCCTGATTTATCTTGTTCACCACCTGTCTTGTTTAATTCCTTTTCTCTCTGCTTCCCTAAACTTTGGAATTTCCAATTTTTTCTCATTTGGAGTTAATATTAACTCTTTCAGCTACATTTTCTGCTGCATCTTTAGCTTCCTGATCTGCCAAATTATTTCCTCTTATTTCTGGGGTCTTTACCTTTTGGTGTCCCTTAATATGTACTATAGCTATCTCTCTTAGGTAATTGTAATGCCTCTAAAACCTTGAAAATAAGTTTCTCATGTACTAATCCTTTTCCTCTTGAATTAACTCATCTCCCTTTTTAAATTTTTCTTAAGGTATGTGCTACTCTAAAGGCATACTTTAAATCAATGTATAACTCCTTTCTTTTGTGTTAAATATTCTAATGCTCTTTTTAAAGTATGTAATTCACAAGTTTGCGTGTTTTTTCTCATCAACTTCTTCATACCCTCTATTTTGCAAGGAGTTGTATTTCTGTTAGCTAACATAACTCCTAAAGGGCTATCTTGGTGGTATTTCTGTTGGTAATTTTTCCCACTTTTCTTTCCTGTGTCTACCTTACTGAATTTCTGTCTCTTTTTTCAATATTCTATTTGTCCCCTGCTTTGGTTTTCACTTTTTGCTAACAACTTAAATACCACTTTTCTTTCAACTACTTACACCCAAAAAAACCCCTTTTTCTCACACTGCTTTTCAATACAATCTACCTCCCTCCAAGGAGGTATGGTAAGGCTTAAAATGCACAATCCGCATTACTTATACTTTCATTTGTCTACATTCACAAACCTTTATTTCTCATTCTCTTTCACACATTCCTTCACACCCTCAAGACACAAAGTGGATCCTTATTGTTAGAAAATCACAGGTCCTTGTGGCCCCCCTCACCTTGGGGTTGACCTCCAGGTCTCAGTGTCACCAGGCCCCCTAGAAGGGCCCTGACTCTGGTTGCCTCCAGTGCCCGCTCACCTGTGAGGTTGTCTTCGGGTCTTTTGCACTCTTCAGCTACGGCCCCCTCACACGCCCGGGGAGCACTAGCTTGGTTTGCAGGTCACTCACTCCTCTTTGGCCCAAAGGTCCCCACCTATCCGGGAACTACAGCCTGTGGTGCAGGTCACTCACTCCTATTTTCACTGCTTCCCCTTCCTACCCGCCCGGGAAGTTGAGGCTGACTTTGTGTGTTTCTCACTCTCACACACCACAAAACAACAATAAGGTACCTTTTACTTTCACATCACCTATTACAAGTTTAGGTGTTACTGGCCAGTCCCGGTGCTATTGGATATCCCTCAACTCAGCTGTGTTATCCAACCCCAAATGCTCTTAGGCAATTTTTCCCTCAATCCTGCCGTGTTGTCCAACCTGTTGGAGAATTTTGCTCAGACATGGCTTGAAGGAAAAAAAGGCCATGAAAATATACAGCTGATGGAAAAGTAAAAGGCAGCTGTGAGGAGCAAATTCTCAAGCACGTTCCTGTAAGCAGCAGAGTTCTCAGGCTTGTTTTTTAATAGCAAGTAAATACCTTGTCCTTGGATAGTATGGGAAAGCAAAGTGACAAACATGGAGGCCTTGAGAACCGTTCATAACAGGATGAGAAAAACAAGTCTCGGTCTCAATAACAAACCACAGGTATTGAAAACAAAAGAAGGGGTTGGTGTGTAATCTGTAGCCAATGATGAGCTCGGGTTTTGCAATATGTATGAATTTAATTAACACGGTTATAAAATGTGCATTTTGGATCAATAAATGGGAGTTCGATGCTGTTCAAAGGATGGGTCATCTCCCTTCGCTTCTACACCAATCCTTTTTCCTTCCTGGATTCTTCATGCACACTACTAGCCTTAAGGGGCCAATTACCCCAGTTGTAGGCAGCCTTTTCCCCTTCTCTTTGTTTTATTGCCTCCTTTTGTCCACTGATCGTAACCTGCATCTGTCAGTCACTTCAGGGGAAACATAGCGAGGCTGCCAAAGAGGGCAGGGAGCGCCTTCCCCACTCTGAGTCTCCTAAAGCACCGGCAGCGAGGCACTAGTAACCGTCCTCTGCTACCAAATTGCGAAAAACGCCAATCACTTGTTTTTAAAATTTTTTAAAGTTTAATAGTAATAAAATGGTTAAAAGAAATAGTAACACAATTAGCGTAATAACAATTTGGACAAATTGAATTAGGACAATATGAGACAATAAAAGCAAAGAGTTATGGACGTCCGGGTACCTCTTTCTGGGCATCACGAGCTCGAAAAAGGACCCCTGCAAACAAAGGATTAACTCTTAAGAACAATAGCCTGTTTCATATTCATACACTTCATACATGATGCATAAATTCCATTCAAACACAGGGTTTTGTCTGGTCATTTTCCACTTCTTCCTTCTAATCGTAACAGCGCCTTCAAGGCAGGAAGGAGTTAGTTCCTTCTGATAAGAAGGCAATAAATTCCCTTTCTCTGAAAGATTTAGGTGTCCTGTGGCTGCTATCTGGTGGGAGTGCCTCATTCCTTTCTTTAAAAAAACCCCACTAACATAGTTCTTATTTTAACAATTTTTATAACCTAAAACTATATTTAACACAGTTCTTAAGAGAATTAATACAGCATTTCTTTCTAACACAACACATATAACATTCATTTCAATATTTGCGAAAAGCCAATCATATAATACATGCATTTTTTACAGTGTTCACAGGGGTCCCAGGAAGAGGGAAGAGATGAGTATCTGACTCCACATTTCAGAAGGCCTGATTTATTATTTTATGATACATATTATATTAAAACTATGCTAAAAGAATAGAAGAACGGATTTCATCAGAGGGCTAGCTAAGAATAGAAAAGGAATGATAAGAAAGGCTTGTGGCTGACAGAGACAGTGAGGCAAAGTGAAAATTTTCCAGGATAGAAATCCGTTTTGAATTAGGTGAAATGTCTACGAGGAGTGAAAAGTCTGTAAGGCCAAAGCTGAAGGGAAAACTGCAGGAAAGAGATAGTGAGGAGACAGAGGGAGACAGAGGAAAAAAAACAGAAACGATTCAAGGGCAGGCTGCCCTGACCCAGGAATCCTTTTTGATAAAGAGAAACTGGCGATAGATGTCACACAGAGTCCATAAGAATGAATATGTATGAACCTATTGTGAAACTGTATGCATATGTATTTGAGAGAGAGATAAAAAGAGACCTGAAGCTCTCAGAGGTACGCATGCCTTTTTTGAGGAGAGGAATCTCTGCATGCGTCCAGCTCTGTAATAAACATACCAGCTTTACAACTTTTACAAAGTTGTGGGGTTTCTTCTTTTCTCTGCAAAACAACAGTCCAAGACAGCTGGACTGTGGTTGGCCATTAATTAGAAACAACCACATGAGACCAATCACAGATCCACCTGTTGCATTCCAGAGCAGGAGTTAATTATTGTTTACATTTTGTTTCTGAGGCCTCTTGGCTTCTCAGGAGAAAAAAACCTAAGGAAAGGATTTTTCATAAAACATGTCTGTGGCAGGAACCAGTTCCCAAGTTTAAGTTACTCCTCGGCAAAGAGAAGGAAGATGATATGTCATTTTTCGAATCCCTTACACCTGTGCATGTCCCTGAGGTGGAAGAGGGGGGGGTTTGAGGAGCCTCCCTGTTCCCCACCAGTTTACCCGCCCCATTCCCCAGCCTGGGAGGTGTCTCAGGTGCCCGAGGCTTCAGTGCTAATGCCTCCTGTTTTCGGCAGGCTACCCACAGCACCTGCCGCGGCCTAGCTTCCAAAAAGACATCAAAGGGCCCACCCAACCCTGTCACACGGTAAGAGCACTCTTGGGGCCAGCTGTACCACCTCCTCCCGCCCCCGAAGCCCGAACCGCAGCACAAAGGGCGGGACCCACGGCAAGTGGGTTTGACGTCACCATTCGCCCCTCCTAGCAGTCCGCACAGGCTCAATCCGTGCCAGGGACGGCGCATGCTCCCTGCGCACCCTCAAGTCAACCCGCTGCCCCTCCCACCGGAGCCACAGCCCCCCTCCCTTCCTCCACTGCAGCGGTAGCCATGGTTCGCCAATGGCCAATGCCATCAAGCATCGCTGAGTTTGGGCAGCCATTGTCTCTCGAAGAGGCACATCCCGCCCCACCCCGTCCCTGTCAAGCGGAGGCTTTCAAACCATCCTAAGTCACGGCAGCCTCTGCCGCTGTGAAAAGCAGCTCAAGGCCGATCCGTGGAGCAACAGCACCACTGCAGCCCCTTCAACCACATTACACAGCACCGTTTCCAGTTCCCTTTTCAGATGAACAGAATACAATTAATGTATTCCCAGGTGAATGAGAAGTGTCAGGACAAAACACATCAGCTACAGCACATTTTCCAAAGACTGATCAGGAGAGCAGAGCTCAACCCCCGGGTTATTCAGGAGCACAACTTCCACCACCCCAAGATATCAACGGCGAAGACACTATGACCATCTCTGCCAGACAAGACATTCCTATACCATCACAGATCCCACCCTGCTTTTGGCCCACAAAAGGCAAAACTCCAGCACCTCACCTGCCTGCCCCAAGAGCCTTGTTTCCAGGGCAACACTCCAGCTCCACAATTCACCCACATTTTCCCATTTTCAAGACTTTTTATGACAGCTCTTCCTCCAACTCAGAGAATGTGCTCGGGAATTCCTACCACAACACAGTACACACTTTCCTCAAACCTCCTTTCCAGGGCAAGATGGCAACACCCTTTCTGCATCCTCTGTAAATACTCCCTAGATGTCTACATCAATGTCATCTGTAGTGCCATTAATGGAGGGTTCAGCCATTGCACTCCCACTTCCCCTGTGTGCACAACCACAGAAGTCCCTCCCCAGGCCTCAAACAAGAGGGGGAGGGGTGCCTGGGATGCATGCACCCTTTGGGCCAGAAGAAAGTGCATCCAGGTGAATTACAAATCCACTAGATAGAGGTATGGATTTGGTTTCAATTCCCAGAAATAGTCTGCAAGATGTCACATCAACAAGTTGAGCAAATGTCAGAAGGACAGCACTGAATGAAAGAGACTTTGATATAGCAGGCACAGATAGCATTGCATTGCCACTGAGATACAGGAGACAAAATGAAAACCCTAGATGGGAACCTCTGGATCATCAGGTCATCAAAGATTTATCAGAAGCCGTGAAAACCAACAGCCTTGGCTCACCATACTTCAAACAGCTTTTGAGAGGCATTTTCAGCAATTATGACTTGGTGCCTTTCAATTGTAGGTACATTGCCTTGACAATTTTTACAGATTCACAACTCCTGCTGTGGGATGCAAGATGGAGAAGGGCTCTCACTCAACTGAGAAACAGATATGCAGGAGAGCCATATGCAGGTCTCACATTGGCTCAATTAGCAGGAGATGAATCTCATGACAGACCTGAAGATCAGTCAGTAAAGTTGCCTTGCGATGTAATTGCAGACATCAAAGAGGCAGCACAAAGGGCAATTTTGCAAATTCAACCAATTGGAACTCAGAAAGTATTTACACAGAAGTAAAGCAAGGTGTCTCCAAGCCTTTCACTTCATTCATCAATTGTCTCACACAAGCAGTAGACCGACAAGTGAGTGATGAAGTGGCAAAGCCACACTTGCTTCGAAGTCTCGCTTTTGCAAACACCAATGCGGAGTGCAAACGTATAATTAGGGCCATGCCTGGTCAACCAACCAAGAATGAAATGATAGAGGCATGCAGCAAGGTAGGCACACCTCAGCACATCACAGCCATTCAAGCAGGTGTTTGGACGAAAAAGGTCTGAAAAATTCTTCAAGAGCAGTGTGAAGAATTTTTGAAAATGCTCAAGGAGCTTCGTCTAGCTCTTCAACTGGTTTTAAAATGTGTCAAGTGATATCCACCAATTAGAGTTGGGGTTTTGGCCAAGCTCTAGCTCTACTTGGATGGAGTGATTGACAGTCGACCCAGATGTTTTCTGCATCAAAAAGTATTCAAGCCCTTTTGGCTAGGCAATTTGACCATATATGATAGCTGACCTTTTTTTCAAAGGGAGTTTGGAGAAACATGAATCTGGACATGATTTTTCCAATTTTCTGTTGTTTTAAGGTTTATCAGCTGTTACAGACTCTGGGATGACAGTTCAGAGTTGTAGTGCTTGGTAATTTTATGATTTCACATGTATTATTGATTATGTGTATTATTTAATTGAATCGTAATTACTGTTATCTTATATGTCTTTATGCAATTTTGCAAAACAGAACTGATCAATGTTTTCTTTTCACATCAGGACCCATTCTTCACCTCCGGGATTTTGAGAAAACCCTCCAGTCCCTGTGGGGATGTGGATTTGTTTGTGTTTTAACAGGTACAAAGTCCAGGTGGATTTCAGTGAAGAATGTGAAACTCTATCAAGTGCAAGAAAACGCTGACCACTCCACAAGCAGATAAGAAGATGCACAGATGTGGACTGCACAGAGATTCCAACACTTGTGTTTCGCCCACAGAAGACTGTGGACTCTGGGTTTCTTCATGGGTGTGGGAATCAGTGGTTTTGCAGAATTTTTGTTAGATGATAGCTTAAGTGGAATATGGGGTGTGGTTGAATGTGTGTCTGACAGATGGTTGACAAAGTTGTTAATGTACTGTTCATGGTTCAAACAAGAGGGGGAGATGTTGTGTCGCAGTCGAGGCAGTCACGACATAAAGCAGAGACCACAAGCAGTCTCAGTTGGTAACACTTGGCAACAGTTTATTAATGAAAATGGCTGATCTTTTATACACTTTCCAGTTGTTTACACTTCTTCTACCTTAGCTATTGGCCACAATAATTCAATATCATCCCATTGGTGAAAAGTTACTCTGACTCCACCTAACTTTCTAAAAATGCTTCATCCAGCTGCAGAATGCTCCTATCTTCCTTCTCTCGATCTCCTTGGTTACGGCCTTGGAGAAAGCTCCTTATCAGCTTCTTCTTCTTCTTACTTCTCGCTCCTTTAGCTAACAGGCCCGCTGCTAGCCCCTTCCACAATTCCCCCTTTTTGTTTTTGAACTGTAAATACAGCTGCTATGGATTTTTGAAGGGCCCTTTGCAAAAACCCAAGCAGAGAGGGGACACACAAAATCACAATCAAAACCATCAACAAAATTCCCATTCTTAATACAATCGTTCCTGTCCTTCATCCATCTTCAAGTACTGATATATGGTCTTAGCCAGTGTCATGCGCACGTTCTGCTTCAGCTGCGGAACCATCGATCCTGTTCTTTCTCGCATGCTCTAGGTAAGGTTTGACACAGCAAACAGGAACCCATCGAGGACCATTATCTGTCAAAACACAAGCATAACCCCTCCCCCAGGTTATCAGTTCCAGTGGACCAGACCATATACCAGTAATCAAATCCTTGACCCATACCTTGACATTTCTATGGAAATTTGGTTGCTTAGAATTCAAAGAAGAAAAATGGCAAAAGATTGGAGATAACGGTGAGCCAGGTAGGGAACGCAAGAAGTTTAACACATTAGCAGCTTTATCTAATCTCACTTGAGGTGGCTCCTGTTGCATTCCCCCTTTTTGTTTTTGAACCTGACGTTTAAGAAGTCCGTGAGCTCTTTCAATAATTGCTTGGCCCGTGGGGACATGTGGAATACCTGTTGAATGCTCAATGCCCCAAGCACGAAAGAATGCTTGCATTTTCTGTGAAGCATATGCTGGGCCGTTATCTGTTTTTACATGACACGGAACACCTAGAATAGAAAAGACATGATAAAAATGACGAATAGCATCTCGAGTTTTTTCTCCTGTGAATGCTGAAGCAACCATTGCATGAGAAAAAGTATCAACTGTAACATGAACATACTTAAAGCGACCAAATTCTGGCATTTTTGTAACATCAGTTTGCCATTCCTCTAACGCAGAAAGACCTCTAGGGTTGGTACCATAATACTGAGTGACATGAGTCTATATGACAGTCGGGACAAGAGGAAAGAATAGATTTTGCTTCGGCAGTAGACAATTTGAATTGCTGCTGTAAAGCTTGAGCACTCTGATGAAAAAATTGATGGGATAAAATTGCCTGCTGCAACACATTGGGTACAGTTTTGATTGCAGTAGCAGCTACTAAAGAGTCTACATAGGCATTGCCTTCAGCAAAAAATCCTGGTAATGATGTATGGCTGCGAATGTGCATGATAAAGTAAGAATGTTTTCGAGCACCAATAACTGTCCACAACTTCACTAATATGGTAAACAATGGTTTCTCTTGAATATTATACAACACTGCTTGATCTAAATGCTTAACCAAATTGGCAACATAAACTGAATCAGTAACTATGTTTACAGAACCAGGAAACAAAGTAAAAGCCAAAAGAACAGCAGAAAGTTCAACCAGTTGAGGAGATCCCTGCTGAATCACTGTCTGATATTCCAAATGTTGTTTTCCGGACAGACAGTACACTGTGACTTTACGTGCCCTTGTTGTCCACAATTATAACACTTCGCTGAAGGTCTTAACACTGCAGCAAGAGCTGCCATTTTATGCTCAACTGAACCAACATTCGAGCAAGCAGTAACCATTTCAGACAAGGTGGGTTCCCCAGGCAAAGTGTCAATAATCATTCTGCAATCTGGGTTTGCATTTTCTTTAGCCAATTGTACACACAATTTCTCTCTCAAAGTTTCATCATCTACCTGTTTCTCAATAGCGGCAGCAAGTTTTTCTGCAAACTGCAAAAATGGTTCTCTTGTCCCTTGTTGTATAGTGACATATTTCTGTTTTGGAGCTGCCATTTCCATTGTTTTAGTTAAAGCACTCATGCCAATTTGCTGAGCTTGTGCCAAAATCGAAGAATCCCACCTTGCCTGTAAATCTGGATTAGCAAAAGGCCCAGAGCCCAGTAGGGCATCAACATCCACAGCATGACAAGGGTCGTGTTGAGGCAACTGCATATTTGTTAAAGCCGTGCACTCAGCCACTCGCCTCCAACTTTCTTGAAATACACCATATTGCACTGGCTGGAATAGAATTGTAGCAAGATGAGTGATGTCATAAGGTGCAAGCAAATCTGCATTAATCACACGTATTAATTGCATTACCTCTGAGAAATTAATACCATATTGAGCTACTTTCGATTGGAGGTCTTGCACAACCCTCCAGGCGAAGACATGATGACTGTTGTTCTGTCCTGTTCCAGGAGCTGCTTTGAAAACTGGAAAAGCCATAGGGTTATCACAAGCAACATTTGCAAAGGCACTGTTCTCCTGAGGTACTCTTGGAGCACCTAACCTTTCTATGATGTCCCAATTCTTTTCTTCAACTGCTTTCCTCCTAACAAGTTCCCAAAATTCTTGAGGGTGTCGAGGAAGCACAGTGACTTGGCATGGAGGCAAAGTCCATGGGGCAGTAAGGCTAGAGCTCTTAGAAGATGAAGGGACCAGAGCTCCTTGCCCCAACACAGGTGTCACTGCGGGCGACTCATCACTTGATTCGCTGTTGCTGTCACTGTCAGGTAAAGGAGGATACAGCCTTGCAGGCTGTTCAAGCCGCTCAGAGGGGAGCAGGGGGGCGGATGGCTGGACCAGAGAGGAGGGAAGTGGGGGGGCAGATGGCTGGGTTTTCTCTCTGCTAGAGACATTTCAGCTAACAGGCGTAGCCGTGTAGCATATACAGGCACCATCGCGAGCTGCTGCGCAGGTGTGAGATAAGGAGGCTTAGGGGTCTGATAAGAAGAGGCTAGGGCAGGTTGCCCAGAAGTTTTGGCAGCTTTCCCAGAAGCCTTGGCAGCTTTCCCAGAAGCTCTGGCAGCGTGCCAGGTAACTCCCATGGCATCCGGACTTTCTTCACCAAGTTCCCCATCAGAGCCCCCTTCTTCCTCAGAGGTCCCCTCTGCCTCAGCCCCCCCGTCAGGTTCTGTTATCAGCCCCGACTCTTCGTCCGCATCTTGCTCCGTTTCTCTCTCTACTTTCCATTCCTTTAAAGCCTCAAAGAGCGAGTTCCAGGTTACTGCTAAATCAACAGCTGTTTTATCTCCTGCTCAAATAACTTGCCAAAGTCTGTCCCCGACTTTCTTCCATGCCTTAACACTAAATGCTGTGTCGGGATCAGTGCCAAAATTCTGTGATTTAGCCCACAGCAATATATTACGAAGCTCATAGTCTGACGTATTAATTCCCTTATTTCTTAACAAAACCTTCCATGTAGACAGAACATTTTCTTCCTCTTTAGATAAATTTTGTCCTATTATTACTAGTTGGTGGCTCACCTACTTCCAGGTGTCTTGATTGGAGGGAATTAGGTCCGGACCTCCCTGTGGCTTCCACCTGCCACTCTCAGCTGCACCAACGCCGCCTCCCCCACTACGTCCCAGTAGGTCACGGTTGCCAATTGCTAGGACCCCGTATGGGCCCCCACCGACTATGTTCTTATCACGTCAGAGATCACCAAAATGTCGCAGTCGAGGCGGTCACGACATAAAGCAGAGACCACAAGCAGTCTCAGTTGGTAACACTTGGCAACAGTTTATTAATGAAAGTGGCTGATCTTTTATACACTTTCCAGTTGTTTACCCTTCTTCTACCTTAGCTATTGGCCACAATAATTCAATATCATCCCATTGGTGAAAAGTTACTCTGACTCCACCTAACTTTCTAAAAATGCTTCATCCAGCTGCAGAATGCTCCTATCTTCCTTCTCTCGATCTCCTTGGTTACGGCCTTGGAGAAAGCTCCTTATCAGCTTCTTCTTACTTCTCGCTCCTTTAGCTAACAGGCCCGCTGCTAGCCCCTTCCACAATGTTGGAACCCTGAAATCTGAGAATTTTAAACTTTCTGTGCTTAAAGGCACAGACCCACAAGAGACCACTGCATTTTACCTGAGGCTTTGGAGAAGACTTCCAAAATTGATTGATAGCACTGGGATTACAGGTGTGTAGTTGGTTAAAAGTGTGTAATATCTCAGGGTGGAAAACTTAAAGTTTGGGATTTTAGAGTATAGAAATAAATATGAAGAAGAATTGAGGTTTTAGGGTGGCGGCAGGTTGTTCTTCTTTACCTTCTTCTTCCTTCTTCTTCATGGGTTTGTGTGGTCGATTGCTTTTCTGTTGTAATTTTAAGGTGTTCCTTATTGTAAGTTTTTAGTGGTTTGTTCCATGTACCCTGTTCGGTTTCCTCAATGGTTTTTCCCTGAAGTTGTTTACTACTATTTTCCGGACTAATCTTGTGTCAGTCCCCCATGTCAATCTCCCTTGCACCTCCTGGAAGTACTGCCCTCTTCCCTTGTTCATCAAATGTAACCCCACTCCTTTCTCTAGAACCTTGCTTGTATATCACTCTTCCCTCAAAGTTCCATTGGTGTGCCAAGCCTGGTCCTCTCCCATGTTATCCCCTATTGATTACCTAGAATCTGACCCCTGCCCTACGTTCCTCCCCTGCTGTTCTACTATTGGTTATCCTCCCTAGTACCCTCCCCTGTTCTTAAGTTGCTGTTACCCTGTTGGAGCCTTGTCACTTGTCTGTGGACTGCCTCGGAGATTAAACCCTCTTGAGAGCTTTTAAAAGTGGCCCCTCTCATCTCCTTTGTTCTGGCTTCCTCAACTCGGGATTCCTATCAGCAGCCTCACAGAGCAGCTTTACTGCCTCTGGGAGTTAGGCAGCTCTGCTCTACTGCCCCCCAGACCGACCCGAGGGGCAGATAGGGGGCAGCCACTCTTGGCACGGGCCAGGAGGTGGGGGCTAGCCGGAGGATCACCAAGAGACTGTCCATGTCAGGTTTGGGTGATGTTTTGTAATTGGACAGAAAAGTCCGCATTGCAGGCTTAGAGGGATCAGTTATTGGGTTAAAAGGGAAAATAATCTAGGTGTCATTTCTTAATTGGATAGTTTAGTCTTAAAAGACCTTGTAACGAGATAGTTAGCTATTTTGTGCCTTGCTAATGAAAGGCTACCGAACTCATGGTTGTGAGGCTGTTTCACTGATAAGAAATAATAAACACCTGAGTCCGAACATGAACTACTGTCTCAAGTGCCTTCCATCCTGACCTCAAGAAACCAATAATAGTATGTATCTATAAAAATCCCCTGAGGAAGCGAAGGGAGATGACCACATCCTAATTGATCAGCATCGAACTCCGATTTATTGATCCAGCTAACACACTTTTATAGTAGTGTTAATTAAGCTCATACCTATTGCAAAACCTGAGCTCATCATTGGTTACAGATTACACACCAACCCCTCCTTTGTTGTCAGTACCTGTGGTTTCTTGTTGAGGCTAATACTTGTTTTTCTCATCCTGCTGTTGACATGTTACTGACCATTCTCAAGGACTCCATGTTTTCCACCATGTTTTTCTAATCACTTCACTCAAGGACATGGTGTTTACTGTTGTTAGGGAAAAAGCCTGAGAACTTGCTGCTTACAGCTGCCTTTTACTTTTTAACCAGCTGTATATAATCATGGCCTTTCTATAAGCCATGTCTGAACAAAATTCTCCAACAATCCCCCCGCTTATTCTTTATAAATCATTTGGCTTGAGCAATATTTCTTGTCCACTTGCATGCTTGGGACTATGCTAGTAATTATTTAAATAAAACAGGATTAGACAAGGAAGAAATAAAAAAACAGTTGTAACACATAAAAGAAAGAAGCCTAATTTCTTCCACTATTCTATCCCCAATACATTACCCCACCAGCTATTTTTTAACATTGTTTCCCAATTTTGGACTGGTACCTGTATTACAGCGACCTGATAAGGTCTCCATGGTGAGAGAAGGATGAGAATCTTGTTTGATGATCAGAAAGCTGGATTTATTGATATATGATATATAATACATTATAACTATACTAAAAAGAATAAGGAGAGAAGTTGCAGAGGCTGCTAAGCTAAGAATAGAATAGAAAAGAATCTAAAAACAAGAGAGTTCTCTGTCCCTGTGTTCCAGAGAGCTTGCCCTGTGATTGGCCCTTAATTGTACACATGGAACATGAACCAATCCCAGGTGCATCCTATTGCATTCCACAGCAGCTGATAATCATTGTTTACATTCCCTTTCTGGGGCCTCAGCTTCCCAGAAAATTAACAAGTCCCAAAGAAAGGATTTCTATGAAAAAATGTCTGCGACATCTCACCTTTCTAAATTGTATAAATTAAAAAAAAATGCTGATGTGAAATGAACAGGAAATTTCTTCACCTGTAAAATATACAATACTAACAAATCACTAAAACAATCCTACAATCTAAGAAAATGCAAAAACAACGCAAAGAGAATGCAAGTCCAAGCAGCTGAGTTTCAGGAACAGTCCATGAACTGAAGTTGTTTCTTTTGGACAAATCTGAGAGTCCTTTTTGGTCCTGAAACAGACTTCTGCAAAAGTCCCATCAATAGTTATCACAAACCATTGACAGTCTTACAACAATTTCAAACCATTTCAAACAATTTAAACAATTTTGGAATGTCCTTTTCTGGCCCTTCAATGCTTCAGTGCTTCAGAGATGCTGCCCACTATTTTCAATCTTTTCTATTTTTTTTTTTTTTTTTTTGATCGAAAAGGAAAAGAGCAGCAGCCGAGCAGAGCAGTGAAAGAGCAGGAAAAGCCCTGGGGGCCCTGGCCCATGATGGACCAGGAACCCCAAAACTGGCCCACAAAGGCGGGCCAGGACCAGTAGGAGAAACCACAACCCCCAGAAACATCAGGAGGCCAAGTGGAACTCCCTGAGCCCAATGGCCCAGGCCAAACCCATGAGGCAGGCTCTGCATTCCCACAGGCCTGCACCCTGCTGCCAATACAATGGCAGCACGGGTGGTGACATGCTTCCTTTTCCCAAAACCACTGAGGCATGCCAGCAGCAGGGAAATAGAAGCCTTCCCCAGAAATCCCATCTGGGGTCTGGAGATGTTTGTTTCCCACAGCAAACCAGCTATGGTCTCCTCCATCTGTGCCCTCTTCCCCTGCAATACAAAAGCATCGGGTTTGTCTCTCATCCGCCCCATGGCTTCATCCCCACCCCTTCCAGGCTGGGGATCAGAGGCAGAGCTCCAGGGATGCACCTGCCCCCCACCACTAGGGCGCAAGAGAGGCGGCAGAGATGGCAGCCTCCATGGGACAATCCCCGAAAAACCACGCCCCAACCTGCCGAGAATGCTGATCTTGAACGCAGGCAGCCAGACTGGCCCCACAGTCAGCTGGCGAGCACTCCCCGCTCTACGGAAGGAGAGACCAGCCGCCAGGGCCGCTGCTACAGAGGCAACCGGACCAGGATGGTCCAAGCTCGAACAAGCCGCCAGTCCCAGGGCAGTCTCTGATGCCGACACGGAGGACAGTGTCTCTGATAGCGGCAGAACTGCTGGGGCAGTCAATGGAAGCAGTGGGAGGTCCGGTACTGGGGAGGGAATCACGCTGGATGTAGGAGCGGCCGCGGGCTGCTCCGACGGTCCCGCGGGTTCAGCACCGTCTTCAACACGATTCTGAACAGGGACTGTCTCGGCTTGAGGCGGCGGGAAGGTCAGTGGGAGCGGCGGGGGGGCCGGAGGGGCTGGAGCGAACAACTCCTCCGCTGAGCCGGAAGCTGGAGACGCGTCATTGTCGCCTAGCAACAGAGCAAGCACAGGAAGTGCTGCTTCTGTAGTCTCAGACACAGGCGGGACCGCCTGGAGAGGCGGAGACGGGATCACGCAGAGAGGCGGCGGCGCCGGCGAGGCGGGTCTTGGAAGCGGACACGGCGCTGGCAGGGGCAGCACCAACAGCGCTGGCTCGAGTGGGACCACTCACTCCCATTCCTCCGGAGAGGGAGAATGGGGGGGAGGAGAAGGTTCCATCTGCGCAGGCTCGGGAGAAAGAGTAAAAAAAACTTCTTCGCTCGACGAAGTTTCACCCCTCCCCGCCGGGAAGCAGGGGGGGCTGGGAAGCCCCAACTCATCCCCCACCGGGTCTTCTCCCACTGGGGACGGTGGAAACGGGGCCTGCCCATAGCAGTTAGAAATCCATGGAAAAACAGCTGCTCTCTGTTTCAAAACTGGGAAGAGCTTTCTAAATGCTGGGTATACAGGAGGCAAAACCCGTCCCTGGCTCAAGACGAACTGGAAAATGGAATTCATGCACTCCCACACGAAAACATCCAAAGTGTATAGGACATCAGTAAAGAACCCAAAAAGCTTTGCCCATCGAAAGAACTCATAGAGATCTGTTGCTGACAGAAAAAACCCATCTTCTCTACACCGTGTTTGCCAGAGGGCAATAAGTCTCTCCTCTGAAGGAGAGAACTGAACCTCTTCCTCCAAGGCATGTGTCTGCCATACAAACAGCCACCAACTTCTGAGGGCTGGTTCATCAGGAAGGGCTGAATCCTCAGGGATAGAAAAGCCAACAGTACCTTTTGAAAGAGTCCAGCATGCTCTGGCTCGCTCCATGGTTCTGCTGCTCATTCCGAACATCTTTCCTGAAGGTTTTCCAGAAGAAGGTTCACTTGTGGTCAGCCTTGGCTGTGAACTCTGTCCAAATCAGGATCTTCAGTTCTTCAGCTCCTGGCTTGAATCCACTTCTGTGGTCATTTCAAAGCAACCATCATATGCTACACATACAGGATTTTACCCAGTGCAGCAATTTGCTCCTCTGGTCTTATCAAAACAATTTTTGCCCTGACACGAGGGGTCACCAGATATTACAGCGACCTGATAAGGTCTCCATGGTGAGAGAAGGACGAGAATCTTGTTTGATGATCAAAAGGCTGGATTTATTGATATATGATATATAATACATTATAACTATACTAAAAAGAATAAGGAGAGAAGTTGCAGAGGCTGCTAAGCTAA
Organism: Zonotrichia leucophrys gambelii; assembly: GCF_028769735.1. NCBI lineage: Eukaryota > Metazoa > Chordata > Aves > Passeriformes > Passerellidae > Zonotrichia > Zonotrichia leucophrys. The sequence goes on from NW_026992241.1 coordinate 663,266, forward strand.
GAATAGAATAGAAAAGAATCTAAAAACAAGAGAGTTCTCTGTCCCTGTGTTCCAGAGAGCTTGCCCTGTGATTGGCCCTTAATTGTACACATGGAACATGAACCAATCCCAGGTGCATCCTATTGCATTCCACAGCAGCTGATAATCATTGTTTACATTCCCTTTCTGGGGCCTCAGCTTCCCAGAAAATTAACAAGTCCCAAAGAAAGGATTTCTATGAAAAAATGTCTGCTACAGTGCCTGGGTAATTTTTCTGATATCTTTTGCTTTTTCCAGTATGACATCTCCGTTGTCATCTATTTTCAGCCATCTGATATGTTAAACTTTACACAAACACCCCCTTCTTTAGCCAATAAATAGTCCAAAGCCAACCTATTCTGATACACTACTGTTTTTGTTTGGCTTTGGTGACTCGATATTAATTCCAATGCCTGAGCAGTTTTATTTCTTATCATTTCTATAACTGCTTGGAGTCTTGTGAGACTCTTCAACATATAATTTGGGGTCAATACAGAGTTAGATTGCTGTGCTTGTTTTACCTTTTTGTTTACTAGTTGATTTTTACCAAATCCTGAACTGTATCTTCAAGATTAAATGCAAAACAAATCCATCTCTCTCCTTTTAGACATTCAATTCCCTGCCTATTACCATTTTTTTTCTAAATTTCTTGCAATCCAATAATTTTTAGCCCTTTGCCTACAGGTTCTTAATTTGGATGGATTATAACAGTGGCTGTTAACATAGGTGTGTGTAATAAAAAAGGAACTTTGATTTCTTTCTATGTGATGCTTTCTGTAGCATTTGTGACATGATCTTGCTGGTATCCCAAAAGGGAAAAGACAACAAATGAGTGCCAGAAACAGGAATAACAGAGGTCCAGTACGGCTTATACTCCCACCTTCCATGCCTGTGAGGTTGCAACCCACAGCAGGTATATTTGATCTTCTTGGTGGCGAATATAGAAGCCAATCTGGTCTTGCCCTCTATTTCCTTGTCACTTTCTCTTAGCTAATTTCCAGGCAAATATTTTTTACCACCCCTTAACTGTGGTTTCCCACCGTTCCTCAGGTATCTCTCATTCAACAGGCACTAATAATTCCCGTCCACGAAACAAAGTTATTACTTTAACGCTTCTTGCAACAAGAGCATAAATTTTGTAAACTACAATACTAATTATTCCCACAATTCAAACATTTACTTATAACCCAGATAGCATGTTCAGTATTGGGATGAATCAAAGTTTACAGTATGGTACTAATGGAGATAGTAGTTCCCCTTCTTACCTATATAATTCACAGGATAAGGTCAGAATATAAGAACTCTTTGACCAAAACAGTCCTGATCCTTCTGTCTGAAGTATTCCTCCCCAAGGAGATGCTTTATTCAGGCAGTGCTTGAAACCAGTGATGTAAGCTTTGCCTTATTTCTTAATTAGATGTTATTCTTTGTACATTTCTTGGATCATTTGGGTTTTCCCAAACCATTGCCACCCAGTCCCTGTTTGAAAGTCAGTTTGGTATCACCCAGTTTAAATGTGATAGTCCATTCCTCAGGTTCCTTCAGAAGTTCTTTGATTTTGCTGGCATGAATTCGCCCTCTTTCTGTGATTCTGATTGCTGCCTCAGTAGTACCTGAAAAGGACTTCTTAATAGCATAGTGATAAAAGAAAGACAATACTGCATTAACTTTTACCATTTGCTTTCTTCAAAACTTTCTGGGTTTAGCTAAAAGCTTTCTCCACAGCAGCCTCTTCTTCTTGTATCAAGTTGTGCTAATAGCTGCAGAGGCAAATTCTTCTTTCTGTGAGCTATAATTAGTTAAACAAGAAAGGCCAGGCTGATTTTAACACAAGATGAATCACATCTATTGCTTTTTACTTTTTTGGCAACATTTAATTGTTTTAGCCTTACAAACCCATTTTTCATAGCAAAAGCTTCTTCTTTTTAACAGCAAATGAAAACAAAAAAACCCCCTTACTTACAGCCACGGGCATGGGGGCCCTAGGGGCATGCATTGGGTCCCTTTTGCCCCCTCTCTTTTTCTCTTCTTCTTCTCTCTCTCTTTCTCCCTCTCTCTCTCTCTCTCGACCCCCTTGCCGGGGTTGACACTGCCATCCTGGACTCGGAACCCCAACAGTCTGGGAGCCACCCCAGTGGTTCCGCCACTGAGACAGCCCACTCCTGGCCGGCAAACCTGTGTAATCTGCCTCCAGCACCGCCGCCAGGTCACCTCCATGAATCAGTCCCTGCCGCAGTCCCTGAGACCCCACTGCTCGTACAGGAGTGGCCAAACACCTCCCAACCTTCACAACCCCAAACTTGGCGTACCCAGGTGCTACTGACATTCTTTTTCTTTCCTTAGTCAACTTATCCTCTTTTCCCTTCACTGCTGCAGTGTGATGTAATAGCCTCTCAGTCATCCCGGTTCTCTCCCCAGGTGTGCCAATAACCTCCCCCTTCCCCTCCCTTGCCCCCTGCTGAGTGCTGTCCATCAATCTTGGCATTCCAGAAAGGGCATTGTGTGATTGGCAAAGTTCAAAAGATGCCTTTCAACCCTGGGGGACATTGGGCCATCCAGGGGTCATTTGTCCCCTGAGACTTCCCCCTCCTTACCTGATTAGTGGGATCCCTACCCCTTCCCTCCCTAATGGAATTAAATACCAATATAGCCAGATGGAATGTGCCTGAGCTCGTCTGGCCCTTGCTGCTTGACCAAGGGTGGCAGATGTGGTGGTTTCTCCTCAGAGACACCTTTGGCTAGCTGGACGCTGTAGCTGGGCGCTTGGGACAAGTCCAGGCATGCAGGAGCTCAGGTTTTCCTCTGGCAGAGGGGCTTCAAGGCGAGGTGAAGGAAAAGGAGTCGAGTTGTGCTGGAGGGTTTCGATCCAGAGCTTTATTCCTGGCACACAGGCCTCTGAATAGAGCATCAGCTCCAACAGAACGACTGAACCGCGTGGTTGCTGTGTCTTTTAACCCCAGGGAGAGGGGGAGGGAATGGGTAGGAATCTCACCAACCAGGTAACGGGGGGGGGAGTCTCAGGGGACAAATGACACCTGGATGGCCCAATGTCCCCAGGGCTGAGAGGAATCTTTTGAACTTCGCCAATCTCATGATGCCCTTTCTGGAATCCAAGACTGAGGGACAGCACTCAGCAGGGGGCAAGGGAAGGGAAGGGAGAGGTTGTTGGCACACCTGGGGAAAGAACTGGGATACTGAGACAGGCTATTACATCACACCGCAACACCTCCCCCTCTCCCTGGGGTTAAAAGACACAGCAACCATGTGATTCAGCAGTTCTGTTGGAGCTGTTGCTCGATTCAGAGGCCTGTGTGCCAGGAATAAAACTCTGGATCGAAACCCTCCAGCACAACCCGACTCCTTTTCCTTCACCTTGCCTTGAAGCCTCTCCGCCAGAGGAAAACCTGAGCTCCTGCATGCCTGGACTTGTCCCAAGCGCCCAGCTACAGCATCCAGCTAGCCAAAGGTGTCTCTGAGGAGAAACCACCACAGCTGCTGCCTTTGGTCAAGCAGCAAGGGCCAGACGAGTCCAGGCACGTTCCATTCGGCTATATTGGTTTTTGATTCCTATACTTCATGGAGGGCCCATTCTGCTAAACCTTTTCCGGACCCCAGTTTGGTGTCAAACAACCTCCTAACAACCATGTGTCAAGACACTTCCCTGCCCTTCATGCAGAAACTGCATTCACCATTCTTGTTTTCCTCTAGCATCAACACATCATCACGCCACATTCCAACATCCCAGAGTCTGCTAACCACCCCCCTTTTTTAACTTCTCTCTTTTTTCTCTTCTCACTTTCTTTTTCTTTTCCTTATCTTTTTCTCTTTTCTTTGAGTCAACACACCTCAGACTGTATGAGGTGTACACACAACTAGTTTACTTCCAAATGTAAGCTTACAACTTTCTTTTACTAGGATTGCAGTAGCTGTTATAGCTTAAATACATACTGGCCAGCTGTGGCTTACTGGGTCTAACATGTTTGATAAATAAGCTACTAGTCTCTTGACTCCTCCCCACTCCTGAATTAAAATTTTATGAGTTATATAATTTTCTACATTTATGTACTGTGGAGACCTTGGGGGGGCATTCCCAGGTCTAGGGAGACACAAGAAGCTTCCCTCAAAAAGCTGTTAGACCCCGTTGGCTCCTTCCCCTGTTCCTATATCTGTTCCTATGCTCCTGACCCACACATTCCCAATTCCGTGACTGGCCCTCATCTTTGTACTTCTTCAAGACCAGGGTCAGCCCCCAGGTCCCAGTAGAGAGAGAAAGTGAGACTCTCTGGGTGTGGGTGCTGGGACCTGAACATCTCACTGCACGGCTGAATAAAACATCTGTGGATATTATACAAAGGTCATTTTTGCTTCTTTACCCTGGACTATGCTAGCAGCAATTCAGACTGCTACAATGTACAAATGAAAAGGGTTTTTCTAACAAGGGTAAGCTTAAAGCTGGTACTTAGGCTAGTTTTAACTTCAGCTCTTCTAATTTAACATCATTTCCCTTTGTTAATTTTCTATATAAAAATTTTATTGCTTGTGTGTACCCATCAATCCATAATCTGGAATATTCCCATAATAGGAGTAGGTTTCTGATTTCCCTCTTTGAAGAGGGACAGGGAAGAGATAAAATTCCTGCAATTCTCTCGTAGATGAGTTTCCAGCTACTCTTATTTATTTAATGTCTAAAATATTTGATCTCTGGTTCTACACATTGCAGTTCCCTTGTTGATGCCCTTAATCCTTTTTCCCCCAGAAAATTCAGAAGTTATATAGTAGCTTTTCTAACTTTAACTTCAGTTTCTCCAAAAAAATAGTTTCTATTGGGCTTCTTTACTGGGGGAATAGGGGTATTATGAGGAGACATAGAAAGTTCTAATATCTCATCTTTTATAAGTTCTTTTATTACTGGCTGCAAACCTTCCTGTCCTTCTAAAGATATGGGATACTGACGTACACGTATGGGACAATCTTCTCACTCAACTGTAACCCTTATGGGATTGATATTTAATCCACCCCTTTTTCGTTACGCAGCCCAAATTTCCTTGTTGATTTTTTTTTTCATCCTCTTGGCCTAATTTTAAAACTCAAGCTGTCATTTTCCCGTCTTCTGGTATAACCCCTTTCTTAATTTCACTTGTAAGTCTCTTCCAAATAAGTTGCTACCTGCCCCTGGGACCAATAAGACATCCCCCACCCAAATTTTAGTTTCCTCCTCAATTACCACATCTTTAATGACTGGAACTGTAAAACTTTCTCCTTTTGCCCCTGTTACTTTTACAGTATCTTTGCTCACACTATAACTTTTTGGAATATTTAACAGGCCGGTTCTTTTTGCCCCTGTGTCTACTACAAATTCTAATTCTTCTTCTTGGGCACCCACTTTTACTGTTATCACAGGCTACAGATGGTATTTGTCCCCTAAAACATAGAGCTTATGACCTCCCTATTCCTCCTCTGTGCCCATCTCTTTTAAGATTTTCAGATCTTTTGCCTGCTTAGGACAATTTTTCCTATAATGCCCTTTGCCTCTACAGTAAAAACAGACATTTCTGGAATGCTCCTGAGACTTGGTTTGTATTGGGGTTCTATTCATTTCCTTTCCCCTGTTTCTACCACCTTCATATTTAAAAGTAGTGCCTGTGTGTTCTGGATTTTTATGGAAATTGTTTTCTCACATAGTGGCTACCATAAGTTTTGCTTTCAGTTTAGCCTTTTCTTCATCCCTCTGGACATAAACTTTCTGAGCTTCCTATAACAAATAATCTAATGATCTATTATGCAAATCCTCAATTGTTTTTAATGTTTTTTTTTTCTTTCTAATATCTGGCCAAGCATTAGTAACAAACTAATCATTAACAATGTTTTTCCCACATCAGTTTCAGGGTCTATCACGGAATATTGTTTTATGTTTCTCCTAAGTCTGTCTAACCATTCAGTTGGAGTCTCTTCTTTCCCCTGCTGTGCCTCAAAAGCCTTTTTAGCATTTTGCCCTCTAGTTGCTGCCTCTCATTCCCTTGATTATTAAATTACGATAGTCATTCATTTGTTTCCTCCCCTCCTCATTATTTTGACCCCACTCAGGAGGTGCAGTTGGCATTTTGTCTTCTCCGGGGGTCCCCTGTGGCTCATCTTTTTCCCAAGCCTTTATTCCAGCTGCTCTGATTAATTACCTTTCTTCCTGAGAAAATATTATTTTCATTATGGACTGCATCTCTTCCCAAGTATAAATGTTTGGACCTAAAAATTGGTCTAATTGTTCAGCTGTGCCCATGGGATCCTCCAAAATCCCTTTGATTTATTTCTTAAAATTTCTGACCTCAGAGGAAATCAGAGGGGCATTTACAAACCCCATTCCACCCCTTCCCATGGGAACCTCTCTTAACGGAAATAGACCAATCCCTTCATCTAACTATTTTCTTTTTTTATCTTCTATAGCTTTGTCCCTTGTTTTGAGAAAGAATTTGGAGAGGGCTGCCTTTTAACTGACCTCCCAGTGTTTCGATAAGGTGCTTCCTCTAAAGAGAGAAAGTTTATCTGAGCAGCCGGAGCTGTGGTTACCAAGGGAACGGAGCTCAGGGCAGGACAGGGGCTGGGGGGAGGATATCCCGCAGAGGCTTGGTCCTCCAAGGACGGGACGTAGGTGCGGTCTGCTGCCGGAACTGCCAGAGGAGGGACCGTTTCCGGGGAATACCAGACAGGAGCGCAGATAGCTTGCACGTGGTTAATGGCGGCTTAGTAAACGGCTCCTGAAAGAGGCAAAGCAGCAGCGGCGGCACCCTGCGCAGCCAGCACGGACAGGGCAGCCAGGGATTGGGCAGTGGGGGAAGCGGTAGGGGATGAGATGGCTGTAACTGACGGGACTCCTGGCATGTTCGGGGCGGTGGTCAAAGACCATGTAGAAGGAGGGAGCCCAGGCATGCCTGTTAGGACGGCCACAGACCAGGTGGCTGGTGTTATGAACAAAAATTCAGTTAATATTTTTTTGTGAGAAAGAGCTACAGGGAGGCAGCCAGATCTCTGTCCCTGCCAGGGTTCTGTGTGCTTTGTTATTGTAATCACAGGTCATTGTAGCTTATCGCCCCTTTTGTATTAGTAAAGGCCCTGGCTGGGGTGGGGTGATGGCCCTTCCCCGAAGCAGTGCTCTCTTACAGCATAGGGAAGACACCTGAGAGGGTGGGGGTGTTATGCAAAGTGACTCCAAGACCAGCATGCTTTTTGGGACCCCGACTCCAAAATGCAATGAGAAAACCCTAAAAACAACGAGCCACCTAAGAGTTGAGAGACTAAAGTGATGTCTGGACATGAGGAGCCAAGTGCTGAGCCTGCAGAGATGCAGAGTCCCTCTTGCCCTGACCATGAGAGTCGTCCCGAGCGGAGAGACCAAGCTGAATAAGTGAGGGGGGGCAAGATCTGACGGGGGACACCATGCCCTAAAGGCTCCCACGAGGACCGGAGTCCCCCGGCTCTGCCCCTAGTGGACAGAGCTGCGCATATCCTCCTCCTCTGAGTCGCCCTGGGAGACGCGACGGGGACTGCAGCCCTGCCGAGCCGCCCAATCCTGAGCTGATCACTTTTAATAAAAGCATTAAAAAGGAGAAGTCTCCTGGCCCTGTTTATTTCAGCTGGGGGCGCTCGTCCAGAATAGCCACGCCGCAAGAAGACTCAAGACTGGCCATCTTGGAACTTCAGGACAGCTGGCTACCAGGACCAGAGGGATCGGCTCAGGACCAGCGACACACAGAGGAGCACCGGAGCACCGGATTGGTGAGAAAGCCAGTGGCGGGAGTGGGAGATGTGCGCATGTGTGTGTGAATGAGACGAAGGCAGGCAGCCGAACCTTCGAAGTGAGAGCGGGCCCCTCTCAGTACCGCGGTTCTGAGCTTTCGCGAGAAAGCCGGCCGGAAACAGGGGGAAGCACATGGAATTAGCGTGAGTGAGTCTCCCAAGAGGGAATAAAGGGCCCCCCCTCTCCGGGCGTGTGGAGGGAATATTTGTATGAGTGGCACACACCCAAAATAGGTCCTAACAGAGGCAGGATTTGTCAGTCCCGAGAAGGATTCGGGTAGCTCACAAGCCCTGCAGGCAAAAGTAAGTCCTGACACAGGAGTCAGGCACAGACCCCAGCGAAGGAGGCTGTGGTTTGCTTTTAAGTCCTGATACGGTGAAGCCTAAAAATTGGCGGGTTAGGCAAACTAAAAATCAGGCAGTTGTTTTTCCTGACTGAGGGAGTCAGGCACGACCCGGATTCTTAGGCCACGGCTTCGTGTGTTCAAGTCCCGATAGATGTAAGACCTGACGTGGGGAAAAGTTGGGCAATCAAGAGATTGGGCAGTTGTTTCAATATAAAGTCCTGAGCATCAGACAGAAATTTGAAGTTCAGTGGAGGAGGCTGAAGCTCCTCAAAGAAGGTTCTTTTTGAAATTACCGGTCAGTAAAGGCACCTTTGGGACATTTTACTGTTGAGACCTGTAAAATGGGAGGGTGTAATAGTAAAAAGACCGGCAAGAGACTGAGGGACATACCTCCCAATAGTCCCTTAAGAGAACTGTTAGTAAAATGGGATTCTATAGAGGCCACGGAGGGATTAGATAAAGTGAAAATGATCCATTATTGTATGGAAGTGTGGCCAGAATTAGAGTTACAAGGAGGATGGCCTTGGTGTGGGACAAAGGATAAGTGGATGTGCCAACTAATAAATAATTATCTGACAGCTCGAGGTGATACTGATCCTGAGCAATTATTGTATGTAGCCTGCTGGTTAAAGAGCGCTGTTGGGGATGAAGGGGTGCGAATTTGTAAGGTACAGAGGAAGAAAGAGGGGAATGAAGGAGGGGATGATAGGACTAGTAAAAGATGGGATCCCCTGGATTATTTGCCTCCTTCTGCCCCTTTACCTTATAATCCTCTTCTTCAAGCACCTCAAATGGCAGGTCCGGTTCTTCCCCCGGCTGCCATCTCATTACCACCTGTTCAAACTCTTCATTCTACCTCTTCAGCTTCCGCTATGATAAACCCAGTATTTCCTCCAGTTCCTTCTGCTCCACCCCAAGTGCCTACTCCACATGCTGAATACTCCACCTCTTCTCCAGCTGCACTTAACATCCACTCAGGTTCTTCTCACCCTCCTATTGCTGTCCCTTTACCTCCTCCTAGTTGGGACACAAATGCCTCCTCACCCGATAAACAGCTATCAGCAAATACACCTACTGATGGGCAGAAAGTTCAAGGTAACCCAGATATCCCTCAAAGTAGTTGCGCATCCGAAGATGGGCCGTACTGTAGCACCAGATCCAAGACCTCCAAGGCAGAGAGACTCTTTCCCCTCAGAGAGGTTCCTATGGGAGGAGTAGCGGGAGGTGTAGTCTTTGTGAATGCTCCCCTAACTGCTTCTGAGCTGAGAGGATTCAAGAAAGAGTTGGGGCATTTAGTTGAGGACCCAGTGGGCATAGCCAACCAAGTGGATCAATTTCTAGGTCCAAATATCTACACCTGGGGGGAGATGAATTCCATCCTGAGTATATTATTTTCCCCGGAAGAGGTCCAGATGATTAGGGTGGCTGGCATAAGAATTTGGGAGAAAGATAACCATCCAGGACCCCAGGTGCCATCAGGCGAACAGAAATTGCCACTAACGGATCCCAGCTGGAACCCTAACCAGGAGGAGGGGAGGAAGGCCATGAGGGAATATAGGTCTTTGATAATACGGGGGATCAAAGAGTCAGTTCCCAAAGGAACTAATACCCAATAGGCATTCGAGGGCACACAGGAGAAAGAGGAAGCTCCTGCTGCCTGGCTTAACCGCCTAAAGCGGAACTTCCAGTTGTACTCTAGAACAGACCCAGACACCCTAGAAGGTCAAATGCTACTAAAAGTCCAATTTGTTACCAAATCTTGGCCTGATATAAGGAGGAAACTGGAAAAGATGGAAGAGTGGCAAGCGAAGGACATAAATGAGTTATTAGGAGAGGCATTGAAGGTGTATTTAGGGAGGGAGGAAGATAAAGCAAAGGCCAAGGCTAAGATCATTGTTGCTGTAGCTAGAGAAAGTGCAGGGTGGGCGGGTCAACCACCAGGAGGAGGCAAGGATAGGCCAGTACTGGCAGGTGCACGAAGGACTGAGGGGCCTCAAGTCCCTTTGAGAGGACGATAGTGTTATTACTGTGGGGAGGCAGGACACGTCAGGAAGGTTTGTAGGAAGCTCAGTCTCGATGCGGCAATAGCCAGGGAACAAGATAAATTAGAGAAGATCCTTAAAGGTGACAATTAGAGGGTCAGGGGCTTTATACTTTAGGGGACCCGATGCAACATCTAGACGAGCCCTTGGTAAACTTTGAAGTGGGACCCCTAAATGAAGAATTAGAATTTTTGGTTGATACAGGAGCAGATAAGTCTTGTCTCAACAAAGTAAAATCTGAATTTAGACAAAAACAGCTTGATAGAAAGGATATCCAATACCACCAAAACTGGCCAGTAAGACTTAACTTGTAATAAGTGGTATGAAAGTAAAAGGTAACTTATTGTTTTCTTGTTGTGTGTGTGAGAGTGAGTCACAAGCAAAGTCAGCCTCAACTTCCCGAGCAGGTGTGAAGGGCGCAGTGGAAGTGTGTGTGTGACCTGCAAACCAGGCTTGTGTCCCCCGGGCGGGTGGGGGCTGTGACCAAAGTCTGTGTGTGTGAGACCTGCAAACCAGACTAGTGCTCCCCAGATGTGTGAGGGAGCCGTAGCTGTAAGAGCGTGAGTGACACGCAGAGAGCCTCACAGGTGAATGTGCACCAGAGGCAACCAGAGTCTGGGCCCTTCCAAGAGGCCCAGAGATAATGAGACCTGTGGGCCAACCCCAGGGTGAGGGGGGGGCTATAGGGACCCATGATTTTCTAGCAATAAGTTTGTGTCTTAAAGGTGTTGAGGAATGTGTGAAAGTGAATGAGAAATGAGAGAGTGAATATAAATGAATTAGAATAGAGGTAATGTAGATTGTGCATTACAAGTTTTACCACATCACCTTAGAGGGAAGTATATTGTGTAGAAGAATGGTGTAAGAAGAAAAAGAAAAAAAAAGAGATAAAGTGTAAGGGGTTGAAAGAAGTATTTAAGCTGTAAGTGAAAGTAAGAGACAGAAGCAAGAGATAAATAAATAAGATCTTGAAAAATAGAACAGAAAACCAGGGAATTAAATACACAGAAAAATAGGAGAATAAGAGTACTTTGGGAGTTAAGTTAGCTGAGAAATAAAACTCCTTGCAAGATACAGAGTATGTAGAAGTTGATGAGAGAAACTTACAAGCTATGGAAAAAGAGAAATTACTGATAACATTAAACAGAGAAGCTGAGTTTTGATAAAATCATTAAATAGCAGACCATTAATACCTGTGTTTGAAAGCCCGTTTCAGGTACTCTTACTAATTCGACTGTGAAGACCAAAAAGAAAAAGGTTGGACTCACATCATTCTCACCCCCTGGCATTGGACCAGGATTCAACATCAGGTTTTTTTCCTTTTGGCATTCTGGCATTGGACCGGACTGCACACCATTTTCCCTCTGGCATTGGACCAAGATTCAACATCAGGTTTTTTCCCTCTGACATTCTGGCATTGGACCGGACTGCGCCCCATTCTCCCTCTGGCATTGGACCAACATTCAACATCAGGTTTTTTCCCTCTGGCATTCTGGCATTGGACCGGACTGCACCCCATTCTCCCTCTGGCATTGGACTGGACTCCACCCCTTTCTCCTTCTGGCATTGGGCCAGACTCACAGTTTTTCCCTCTGGCATTGGGCCAGAGTCCACACCACTCACCTCCGGGCACTGGATAAGGATTCATCCACATCCCAAGTTAATTCACCTGAGTATACTGTGATTTAAAGTTGACTCTCAGAAGGAAGAGTCAAAAAGACTGAACTGTATGGGAAAAATTGGTATCAGAGTTCTAACATTGCTTAAAATGCTTCAAAACTGTTCTGTGTAAGCTATGTTGGTAAAAAGTTTAAGGCTGTAAATAGGTAATTCTGGTTTTAGTTTCCCAATATATTTCTAAAGACTCCAGGTTAATCCTCTACAGAACACTCCCCTGGGGGGGGAAAACCAAAATGGGTAGGGAACAGACCAAGAGAGGTTTAACCAGAGAAGCGGGTAGAAGGGACTCTAAAGAGCTTGGAAGCTTCTCCTCAGTAAAATTCCCCAAGAGGCAAGGCCGGGTGGGCAAGCTGTGCAAGATGACCCATACCGGACTCTTGGGAAGGGTAGTACTGATAGCTCTAATTGCTGGTGTTGCTCTGGGAAGCCCAGCTGAGCTGTGCAGTGAATGCTACCAACCCCGCTATGAGGAGGAAGTGAGCTCCTTGTCGAGAGTCCACATCAGTTCTATCCCTGATTGTGTTAACCCCTCCCAATTGGTCCTTTATCAGAAAAATAAGAGAGTGTATTGGATAGCAAACAATACTGCCACTTTTAGGCAGCCACTCCTAGGAGAGTGCCCTGTAGGAGAAGCCTGGCTGTGCTTTGAATGTGATGCTGCTGAAACAAGCTCAGCAGATCTAGTAAAAAGCAAAGAAATGGTGAAAATGGTAAGAAAAACTGTTTGTTACAAGTACTTATATGAGTGTACTGGAAAAGAGATAAACCCCTTTTGGAACACATTTCAGGGGAGCTCTAAACCCCTAGGTTTGATCTCATCTGGCAACTGCATTGCTAGAGTGATAAAACCAATTTTCTTATTACCCAAAGAAACTGGATCAAGTTTGGGAGTTCCTATATATATAATGATTTGAGAGAAATTAGACAAAACCGGGAAAGTGAAATAGAAATTGAGAAAATCCAAATTGTAAAAGCCAAGTTCGGATCCCAATATCTGTGTTGAACAAAGTCATCCAGCTCCAGGCAGTATTAAAAATAAAGAATTCAATTATTAGGGACATTTCAAATGAAATAAAAAGATTGGCATGTGTAAATAATCAAGATCAAACTCCTACACTTGATCCCAGTGGGTAGGAGAACTTGGAGATTTTCAGAAGAGATGTATGAGAAAAGGTGGTTTTTCTCGCTGTGTGTGTACTTGGAGGATTGCTCTTTTTACTATGCTTATTTATCTGTTTTAGTAAAACAGTATTTGCTGTGCAGACCAACCTGAAGAAACCAAGAAAAGTAACAAGGTTAAGTAACCATGATTACCAAAGTGCACAAGAGATTTATAGTAGATTCAAAACAAAAAATTGTGAGTTGATGCAAGCTTAAGAATTTCAGCTCGATCAAAGAAAAAGAGGGGGGACTGTTATGAACAAAAATTCGCTTAATATTTTTTTTTTGTGAGAAAAATGTTACAAAAAGGCAGCCAGATCTCTGTTCCTGACAGGGTTCTGCGTGCTTTCTTATTGTAATCACGGGTCATTGTGCGTTATCACCCCTTTTCTATTAGTAAAGGCCCTGGCTGGGGTGGGGTGATGGCCCTTCCCCGAGGCTGTGTTCTCTTCCCAGCATAGGGAAGACACCTGAGAGGGTGGGGGTGTTATGCAAAGTGACTCCAAGACCAGCATGCTTTTTGGGACCCCGACTCCAAAATGCAATGAGAAAACCCTAAAAACAACGAGCCACCTAAGAGTTGAGAGACTAAAGTGATGTCCAGACGTGAGGAGCCAAGTGCTGAGCCTGCAGAGATGCAGAGTCCCTCTTGCCCTGACCATGAGAGTCATCCCGAGCGGAGAGACCAAGCTGAATAAGCGAGGAGGGGCAAGATCTGACAGGGACACCACGCCCTAAAGGCTCCCACAAGGACCAGAGTCCCCCGGCTCTGCCCCTAGTGGACAGAGCTGCGCATATCCTCCTCCTCTGAGTCGCCCTGGGAGACGCGACGGGGACTGCAGCCCTGCCGAGCCGCCCAATCCTGAGCTGATCACTTTTAATAAAGGCATTAAAAAGGAGAAGAAGTCTCCTGGCCCTGTTTATTTCCGCCGGGACTGGGGCGGATAAAGTCACCGGCAGGGCTGGGGCAGGGGTGTGGGCAGGGGCAGGCGGAGCTGGATCTGGCAGCGAGCCGAGACCCAGGGCAGCCGCCTCGGCCGCGAATATAGTGGACAAGACCCGCAAACCATCCCACTCTTTTTCCTTTTTTTTCCTCTTGTTTCCCTCCCTTTCCTTATCCCTTTTTCTTTTCTTGTTTTGTCTCGGGGGTTTCTGATACTTTAAAGATTTTTATTCTCCTAAAATCTCCTTTCTAACATGTGGCATATTCTCTTTCTTCTAGATTAAACGATTTTTTTTACAAATAAATCCAGAGCCTAACAAATCTAAACTTCTGCTTGGATACTTTGAAATGGTCAACCAGCTAACTCATGACCTCCAAATGTTGTTTTTCTCTTCACCTTTTTATTTCTCCTTTGGCAAATTAAACATCTTTCAGTTACTTGCTTTGCTACTCCAAAAATCCCAATGCACCCATAGTTCCTTAATAAAATGATCACGCAAAGCCTGAGTACCCCAGTGGGTTTTCTGTTGACCGTCTTCTAATATTTTCCTAGTAAGCATTTTATTAAGTTATTGTCTCCCTTTAGGAAGTTTCCATTTCCCTGATTCATCTCGTTCACCTTCTATCTTGTTAAGTTCTTTTTTCTCTGCTTCACTAAACATTGGAATTTCCAATTTTTCCTCATTTGGAGTTAATAATAACATAAGTCTTTCAGCTCCATTTTCTGCTGCATCTGTAGCTTCCTGATCTGCCAAATTATTTCCTATTTTTTCTGGGGTCTTTCCCTTTTGGTGTCCCTTAATATGTACTATAGCTATCTCTTTAATCTTAATGCCTCTAAAACCTCTAAAATAAGTTCCTCATGTACTAATCGTTTTCTTCTTGAATTAAATAATCTTCTCACTTTAAAAAATTTTTAAAGGTATGTACTACTCTAAAGGCATACCTTGAATCAGTATATATATTTCCTTTATTTTGTGTTAAATATTCTAGTGTTCTTTTTAAAGTATATATAATTTGTTATGAACAAAAATTCTGTTGATTTTTTCTGTGAGAAAAAGGTTACCACTGTTGCCGCTGGGCTGCTGTTTGTGTTATGGTAATTACGGGTCGTTGTTGTTAATAGTTGTTTTTGTATCGGTAAAAGCCCTGGCTGGGGCGAGTTAATGGCCCTTCTCTCAGACAGTGAAGGGTGGGGTACCTCCCGAACAGTGAGGAGAAAAGACTTTGGAGGGGGGGGATATGCAAAATAACTACAAGGACCAGCATGCTGTGTGGGACCCCTACTCCAAACGTGCAGGAAGAACCCCAAAAACAATGAGCCACCTAAGAGCTGAGAGACTGGAGTGATGTCTGGAGGTGAGGAGCCGAGTGCTGAGCCTGCAGAGATGTGGAATACCTTCGGAGTCCCTCTCGCCCTGACCATGGGAGTCGTCCCTGGCGCCAAGACTGGGTGGGACAAGGCCAGGTATTGGAATAAGAATCCAAATATTACCAGTTAGATGGTGCCTGGGCCCGTCTGACCTTCACTGCTGGGCCAAAGGCGGCTTCTGTGGTGTAATTCACCCCAGAGATACCTTGGCTGCTGGAGATTGCAGCAGGGCACTGAACAGGTCCAGGCTTGTCAGGAACTCCGTTTACCTCAGGAGAGAGAGCTTCTGGCGATGGTGAAGAGAAAAAGGAGAGGATTCTGCTGGAGGGTTATATCCAGATGTTTATTCCATGATTACAGAGGTCTGAACCGGGGCAACTGCTCCACCAGAATCTCGGCCGCATGGTCTGATTAACCTTTTAAGCTCGGGGACAGGGGAAGAGGAGGGGACAGGTGAGCTACCAACCAGGTGAAAGGGGCAGGGTCTCAAGGGACTAGGGACACCTATACGGGCCAATGTCCCCCAGGCCTGAGGAGCATCCTTTGAAATCGACCAACCACACGACGCCTTGCTGGTATGTTAGCCTGATTGACAGGGCACACTCAGCAAGGGGCGATGGGGAAGGGAGAAGGGAATATTGGCACACCTGAGGAAGGGACCCGGAAACTAAAAACACACCACAACAGCCGGGAAAAGTCACATCGGATTGGATCATCATGCCCTAAAGGCTCCCACGAAGACCTGATTCCCCAGCTCTGCCCCTAGTGGACAAAGCTGCTCATATCCTCCTCCTCTGGGTTGCCCTGGGAGAGACAACGGGAGACTGCAGCCCTGCTGAGCTGCCCAATCCTGAGCTGATCACTTTTATTAAAGGCATTAAAAAGGAGAAGAAGTCTCCTGGCCCTGTTTATTTCATAATTCACAAGTTTGAGCTTACTAGTTTAAAGTTAATTTCCGTTTTTCCATAGTTTGCATGTTTTTCCCATCAACTACTGCATACCCTGTATTTTTTTTTTTTTTTTTTTTTTTTTTTGCAAGGACTGGTATTTTTGTGAGCTAACATAACTCCCAAAGGGCTATCTTGGGGTATCTCTGCTAGTATGCTTTTATTTCCTCTTTTATCCTGTATCCAACTTACTGGTTTACTGTTCCATTTCCAAGATCTTATCTATTAGTCCCCTGCCTCTGTTTCTCACTTTCTCTAACAACCCAAATACCACTTTTCTTTCAACTACACGCACACAAAAATAAAAAACTTTTTTTTTTCCACACTACTTTTCAATACATACACCTCCCTCCAAGGAGATATAGTGAAGCTTAAAATACACAATCTACATTACATATACTTTCATTTGTCTGCATTCACTCACTTTTATTTCTCAATCACTCTCACACATTGTTTTATGACCTTAGGACACAAAGTGGATCCCTGTTGCCAGAGAATCACAGGTCCCTGTGGCCCCCCCTCGCCTTAGAGTTGGCCTCCGGGAAGGGCCCTAACACTGATCGCCTCTGGTCCCAGTTCACCTGTGAGGCTGTCTGCATGTCACTCTCTCTCTTTAGCCACGGCCCTCTCCACACGCCCAGGAGAACAATGGTCTGTTTGCAGGTCACCTATACCTTATGCCACAGCCCCCACCTGCCCAGGGGAACAATGGCTTATTTGCGGGTCACATACACCTCTTTCCACAGCTCCCCCTTCCCACTCACCCGGGAAGTTGAGGCTGATTTTGTGTTTGACTCACTCTCACACACACACAACAAGACAACAATAAGGTACCTTTTACTTTCAAATCACAAATTACAAGTTTAGGTGTTACTGGCCAGTCCCGGTGCTCTTGGATATCCCTCAACCCAGCTGTGTTGTCCAACTCCAGATGCTCTTGGGCATTTTTTTTTTAACCCTCAATCCAGCTGTGTGGTACAACTACAGATGCTCTTGGGCATTTTATTTTTTTTTGGCGGTGTTGTCCAACCCTGGATGCTCTGGGGCATATCCTCAATCCGGCAGAATTTTGCTCAACCCTGGATGCTCTTGGAATGTTAATCCCTTAACCCATCAGGTTTTAATTCTGGATGCTCTTAGGGACTCTTATCTCTCAATCCAGCAGAATTTTTAGGGGGCCCTTTTTTCCTGTTTCCTAGTGTATTGGGCTAGGAAACTCTGCTCCCTTCCTCCGAGGGGTCCAACCCCTCCCTGAGACCCAGTCCATGTTGCCCCAGGAGATTCTCTCACTCCTTTTATCACTCGGTTCATCTCTTTACTGGGGCTTTCCTCGTGGAAAGTCAGAAACGCGGCATGGGAGACCCTGCACTCAGGCAGCAGGTCTGGGATCACCAGCCCACCTCATTCTCACACATTCATCCCCCCGTACCTGTCCCCCCCAAAAAAACTTACCAATCCTTTTTCCTTCCCGGCTTCTTTGTGCACTACTAGTCTTAGGGGGCCAATTACTGTGGAGAGCCTGGTTCAAGCATGGCTTAAAGAAAGAGGCCATGAAGGTATTCAGCTAAGGGAAAAAAGCAGCCTTTCCCAGGCTTGATTCTGTAAATAATTAGGTTCACAGCCACCTTTTATATAAACAACAAGATTCTCAGACTGTTTCCTCAAAAACAGGCAATATTCTGTCCTTGGCTGCTCCGGGAACAGATGGCCGTTCTGGGAAACAGATATAAAGGTTTTGAGAACTTTTCATATCATGGTGAGAACACTGATCTTGGTTTCAGTAAACTAACTTCAGGTATTGTAAACAAAAGGAGGAGCTGAAGTTTTCTCTACAGCCTATCGGGAGCTCAGATTTTGCAATATGCATGAAGTGAATTAACACTGTTATAAAAAGTGACTGATGGAGTCAATAAACGGAGTCAGATGCTGATCAAGGAAGATGGGTCACTCCCTTCACTTCAACAAATTACCGCAGTTGTAGGCAGCCTTTTTCCCTTCTCTTTGGTTTATTGCCTCCTTTAGTCCACAGATCGTAACCTGCGTCTGTCGGTCACTTCAGGGGAAACAGAGTGAGGCTGCCAAATCGGGCAAGGCGCGCCTTCCTCACACTGACTCTCCTAAAGCACTGACTGCGAGATGTTAACCATCCTCTGCCACCATAAATGTGAAAAGTGCCAATCACTTGTTTTTTAAAATTTTAAAAGTTTAATAGTAATAAAATGGTTATAAAAATAGTAATATTATTAGAGTAATAAAAGTTTGGACAATTTGGATTAGGACAATATGAGACAACAAATACAAAGAGTTACGGACATCTGGGTACGTTTTTCTGGGCAGAATAAGCCCGAAAAAAGACACACATTAACAGAGAATTAACCCTTAAAAACAATAGCCTGTTGCATATTCATACACCTCATACATGGTGCAAAAATTCCATTCAAACAAAGGATTTTTTCTGGTCGGTGTCAACTTCTTCCTCTTAATCCTGATGGCATCTTCAGGACCGAGCGAGGCGGGAAGAAGTTTGTTTCTTCTGATAAGAGAGCAATAAATTCTCTTTCTCTGAAAGATTTAGGTGCCCTGTGGCTGCTATCTTGCTGCGACTCCTTTCTTTAAAAAATGTATCCTACATAGCAGCGTTTCTACTTACATTATGTTGTAAACTGAAGCTATATTTAACACACTATTTAAGAAAATTAAAGCAGCATAACTTTCTAAAAGAACACATAATATTCATTTTGACATTTGCGAAAAGCCAATCAAAATACACATTTTTCACACGCACCATGAAGGGAATATAAAAATCTTATGTTCTCCATCTTATGATGGAGGGGGGAAGGGAGGAGGAGGAGGAAGAGGATAAAAGGGTAATGCTGAAAGGTTTGACGTCCCTATCTGCATTTTTTCCCCCTCTCCAACTCCCTAAAAGGACTTTGTTGTTCAGTGTTCATAGCAGAATAGTCTTTATCTTTTTCTATGTGTGCTTGTATATATATTAAGATGATCTCATGAGGGTAAAGGAAAATTAGACGATGCTCAAAAACTCTTCAGAACTTTACATTGAAACTTTTAACTACTGTACTTTAAGCAAAACAAACTACAAAGGCATTTAGTTACAGCTAAACCACTGAGATACCAGCCAAGAATATAATACACAGTTATTTACAGAATACAATGTCCAAAATAATAATGGGATGGTACTAATGCTAATTTTTCTTGGTGGCCTTAATTTGACCTTAAAGGGCATGCTTTGTTCTACACTTGAAAATGGCCTCTAAAGGAGATGTGTATTCTTCTGGCACTTTTCTTGCACAATTCTTTAATTGCTTCTTAGAACTTCTACAAAACTACTGTTGCATGAATCAGGGATGATATTGTTGCCGGGCTCGCATGGGTTGCAAGGTGAAGAGAGATGCGAGAATCTTGACTCCATGATCAGAAGGCTGGATTTATTATTTTATGCTATATATTACATTAAGACTATGCTAATAGGAATAGAGAGAAAGGTTCAGAAGCTTGCTAAGCTAAGAATAGAAAAAGAATGAATAAACAAAGGAGCTCTCTCTGATTCTGTCCCAGAGAGAGCTCGGCCTTTGATTGGCCTTTAATTGTAAACATGCAACATGGGCCAATCACAGGTGCACCTGTTGCATTCCGTAGCAGCAGATAATCATTGTTTACATTCTTTTTCTGGGGCCTCAGCTTCCCAGAAGAAAAAATCCTAAAGAAAGGATTTTTCACAAAAGATGTCTGTGACATGATATATTTCCCCAACTTTAATATTACGTTTTTCTGAGATACGGGAATGTTGCAAATAAGTTATGCTTATTATGATACATTAAAAATACAGTTCTTCATGTGTCTTGGTTTGAAAGACAAATGTCTGCCAAGGAAGGCAGGAACCTCCCTTGGAATGGAGAATATGACTCCCTTCCCTCCAAATAGCTTTGAAATTAGGGGGTTTTCAGGCAAAGATATGGGAAAAGGAATAACAGTTCTTTACTAGTATGCATAACAAGGCAAACGAACAACAACGACAGCAACAACAAACAAAGCCAGAAACCCAGTAACAGCCTTCTCTCAGCTGTCAGGCACCTTCCCCTTTGGTGTAGTTATGGTCACAGCTGGGAGGGGCACTGATGGCTCCTCATCTGGGAAGGGCAGGTGAGATGATTTCCCCACGGCTGCAGGGGGCGCTGTGGCGTGACATCAGTCGTCTCTCTGCACGTGGACAATGGCGGGCACAGCTGGCAGAAGGGATGGGAAAGGGGCTTCCTTTACAAACCACCAGGGGCAGCTGATCCTGATGCCCCTCTGCATAGCAAAAGGAGCTGTAGCAGGGACCTCGGAAGCAGCAAGCTGGAACAACAGGGACAAACAAAATCTCGGAGTGGTAGACGAGACGTATCAGAAACTCCGCAACTGTAGCTGTGTGAAAAATCCATGTATTTTATGAATGGCTTTTCGCAAATATTAAAATGAATATTATATGTGTTGTGTTAGAAAGTAATGCTGTATTAATTCTCTTAAGTACTGTGCCAAATATAGTTTTAGGTTATAAAAATTGTTAAAATAGAAACGATGCTATGTAGGATACTTTTTTAACAGAAAGGAGTCGCAGCGAGATTGCAGCCACAGGACGCCTAAATCTTCCGGAGAAAAAGAATTTATTGCCCTCTTATCAGAAGAAACAAACTTCTTTCCGCCTCGAAGGCGCTGTTAGGATTCGGAGGAAGAAGTTGACAATGACCAGACAGAATCCTGTATTTGAATGGATTTTATGCATCGTGTATGAGGTGTATCTCTATGCAACAGGCTATTGCTTTTAAGGGTTAATCCTTTGTTAACGGGTGTCCTTTTTCCGGCTCATGCTGCCCTGAGAAAGGTACCTGGAGGTCCGTAACTCTTTGTATTTTTTGTCTCATATTGTCCTAATTCAAATTGTCCAAATTATTATTACTCTAATTGTATTACTATTTTTATAACCATTTTATTACTATTAAACTTTAAAAAATTTAAAAGCAAGTGATTGGCGTTTTTCACAGCTGGAACTGCCAGGCATCCTGGCAGGCAGGAGGTGTGGGCTACAGTGCAGCCAAAAACCCGGAACAGTGGCAAAGAAATGGTGGGGGCCAGGCAGTGGCAACCTGGCTCCCAAATCTGGCAGGGAGAGGGTCCCTGGGAGGGGGAAAGGGCTCAGGATCCCGGGGTTTCGCCTGAGGTACCCAAGCAGATGGTGAGAGCCCTTTTTTTTAGTGAGATAGGATGCTAATGATGTGAGAAATTATACTCATGTTTAAAAAAATTTAAAAGGTTTATTAAAACATTACCCATACTGAAATAAACAGGGCAGGAGACTTTTTCTCCTTTTAATGCCTTTATTAAAAGTGATCAGCTCCAGATTGGGCAGCTCGACGGGTCTGCAGTCTCCGTCGTCTCTCCCAGGGTGACGAGGAGGAGGAGGATATGCGCAGCTTTGTCCGCTACAGGCAGAGCTTGGGGTCCAGTCCTCGTGGGAGCCTTTATGGGCGTGACCTGGATGTTGATGACTGCCCCTTTCTTCTCTGGGTCCCGGCCTCGGGACGACCCCATGCTCAGGGTGAGGGACCACGAAGGTGTTCAGCATCTCTGCAGGCTCAGCACTCCGTTCCTCACGTTTAGACATTACTCCAGTTTCTCAGCTCTATACTGGCTCATTGTTTTGGGGTTCTTTTCAGTGTGTTTGGAATAGTAGCTTCTCATGGCATGCTGGTCCTGAAGTTAGTTTGCATGCATCCCCTCCCACATCTCAGTCCATTCTCTTCCCCGTCTCGGGAGGAGAGCCATTAACTCAGCCCCAGCCAGGGCTTTTACCGATACAAAACCAACTATTAATGACAACTACTCGTAATTACCATAACAAACAAGCAGCACCCCAGCAACAACAGTGGTCTACTTAGTTTTTGTAATCTTTTTCTCACAAAAAAAAAAATTGGCAGATTTTTGTTTATAACAATCTCCCCTCTGTTGGGAGAGTAGCTAGGAATTGGAAAAGTACAAGGCTGTGGCTAATTCCAAGTCCTGCCCCTGCAAGATAGCGTGTCCTTGGGCGTAGCTGTAGTATGATAACAAATAGTGAAAGAGACATGAGAAAAGAGAGACCTAACCCCTAAGGAATGGGGAAGAGCTGATGTTGTGGTGCGGCCAATGGATGGTGTAATTTACAGAATATTCATGAGCTTATTACTTGCTGTAGAAGTGTCTGATGCTCTCTTCAATAAATGGAGCTTGCTGAACTCTAATATTGAGAGTCCTGAGCCTTCCCTGCACTGAGACAAATGGCCGCACCCGTCACCCCTCTTTTTCTTTGATCGAGCTTAAATTTTAAGCTTCCATCAACTTACAATTTTTGACTCATGAGCTTCATATTTAATTTTTTGTATTGATTATAAATTTCTTGAGCACTCTGGTAATCATGGTTACTTAACTTTGTTACCTTTCTTGGTTTCTTTAGGTTGGTCTGCATGGCCAATGCTACTACTTTATTGAAACAGGAAAACAAGCATAGTAAAAAGAGAAATCCTCCAAGTATACACACAGTGAGAAAAACTACTTTTTCCCATACATTCTTATTGAAAATCCATAGGTTATCCCACCAACTGGAATCAAGTGTAGGAGTTTATTCTTGGTTATTTACACATGCTAATTTTTTTATTTCATTTGAAATGTTTCTGATAATTGCATTCTTTATTTTTAATACTCCCTGGAGCCTGATGATTCTGTTTAACATAGATATTGGAGCCTGAACTTGGCCTTTACAATTTTGGATTTTCTCAATTTCTATTGCACTTTGCTTCTTCTGCTTGGTTTCTCCTAAATCATTGTATATAGGAACTCCTAAACTTGATCCAGTTTGTTTGGGTAATAAGAAGAAAGCTGGTTTTATTATTCTAGCTGTGTAGCTGCCAGACCAGTCTCCTTACAATTTAGTGTATGCTGTAGTACTAGAGATCAAAACCAGGTGTTTAGAGCTCTCTCGAAATGTGATATCAGTTTCTGTTGGGCATTCTTTATATTTACACAGTTCCTTAATTTTCCAAAAGGGGTTTATCCCTTTTTCAGAACACTCATAACATTAATAAACTTCATAGTGGGTACACTTGTCTCTTTCTCTTTTCTCAACAGACTCTAATTTGTTTGGATCTCTTGGGATCCACTGGGTAGCTGAATACTTTACTGCTAAATACTTGTTACAAACCATCTTTCTTACTGTTTTTACCATTTCTTTTTACTACATCTACTGATCTTGTTTCAGCAGCCTTACATTCAAAGCACAACTAGGCTTCTCCTATAGGGCATTCTCCCAGGAGTGGCTGCCTAAAAGTGGCAGTATTCTGGGCTATCCAATACATTCTGTTATTTTTCTGATAAAGGACCAATTGGGAGAGATCAACACAATTAGGGTTAGTATTGATGTGGACTCTAGACAAGGAGCTCACTTCTTCCTCATCATAGAGGGGTTGGTAGCACTCATTGCACGGCTCTCCTGGGCTCCCCAGAGCAACACCAGCAATTAGAGCCATCATTACTACCCTTCCCAAGAGTCCGGTATGAGTCATCCTGCACAGCCTGCCCACCTGGCCTTGCCTCTTGGGGAATTTTACTGAGAAAAAGCTTCCAAGCTCTTTGGAGTCTCTTCTACCTGCTTCTCTGGTTAAACCTCTCTTGGTCTGTTCCTTACCAATTTTGGTTTCTCTTAGAGGAGTGCTCTGTAGAGGATTAACCTGGAGTCTTTAGAACCAAGTTGGGGAACTTAACCAGAATTACTTATTTTCAGTCTTAAACTTTTTACTAACATATTTTACACAGAACAGTCCTGAAACATTTTAAGCTATGTTAGAGCTCTGATACCAGTTATTTTCCCATACAGTTCAGTCTTTTTGACTCTTCCTTCTGAGAGTCAACTTTAAAACTTTTGGTCCTTTTATCACAGTATACTCAGGTGAATTAACTTGTGATGTGGTTGAATCCTGTCCAGTGCCCGGAGGTGAGAGTGATGTGGATGCTGGTCTAATGCCAGAGGGAGAAGCTGATGTCGGATCTGGTCCCGTACCAGGGGGTGCAACTGGCCCTTTTATTCTTGTAATATGAATCCAACCTTTTTCTCTGGTCCGCACAGCCGAATTAATGATGAGGAGTACCTGAAAGGGACCTTCAAATTTAGGCATTAATGGTCCTGTATTCCATGATTTAATCAAAACCCAGTTTCTCCGGTTAATGTTATTGGTTAATTTCCCTTTTTCCATAGCTTGCATGCTTCTCTCATCAACTTCTGCATACTCTGGATTTTGCAAGGAGTTGTATTTCTGTTAGGTAACTTAACTCCAAAAGTTCTTTTATTCTGCTATTTTTCTGTGTATTTAACTTACTGATATTCTCTTCTATTTTAAAGATCTTATATATTTATCTCCTGCTTCTGTTTCTCACTTTTACTAATGGCTTAAGTACCACTTTTTAAAATTCTTTACTCTTAAGACCAAAAATTTTCCCCACTATTTTTCAACACAATACACTTTCCTCCAGGGAGATGTGGTAAAACTTAAAATGCACAATCTACCTTACCTGTACTTTAATTCGTCTACATTCACTCTCTTTTATTTCTCATTCCCCTTCACACATTCCTTCACACCCTCAAGACACAAAGTGGATCCTTATTGCTGGAAAATCACGGGTCCCAATCAGATAGAGTGAAAAATCCCCCAGAGTAAAAATCCATTTTAAATTAGGTGAAATGTCTAGAAAGGGTGAAAAGTCTGTAAGGCTGAAGGGAAAACTGCAGGAAAGAGATAATGAGGAGACAGGGGGAGACAGATACAGAAAAACAGAAACTACTGCAAGGGCAGGCCAGCCTGACCTGCGATTTCTTTCTGATAAAACGGAACTAGTGGCAAACGTCACGCGAAACCCATAAAAATGAATATGTATGAACCTATTGTGAAACTTGTATGCATATGTATTTGAGAGAGAGATAAAAAGAGACCTGAAGTTCTCAGAGGCACGCATGCCTTTTTTGAGGAGAGCAATCTCCGCATGTGTCCAGCTCTGTAATAAACATACCAGCTTTGCAACTTTCACAAAGTTTTGGGGTACTTTTTCTTTTCTCAGCAAAACATTATGGCGACCCAGATGGGAGTTCTCTGTCCCCGAAGGGGCAGGGGGGATAGATGAACCTCCAAGGCGCGCCCTAGGATTTTTTTTCCTGGTGGGGCTCTGCTCGTCTCAACTTGCCTCCTGCGAGAACATACAAGGACCTGCTGGCCTGCTGGGGAAACGGTATGTATTGAGGGGCCCCCGGGGGAAAAGAGAGCCAGGGAGTAAATCACTCAGAGACATCTGGGTGCAGCTGATAGAGCAGCTGGATTAGAGACAGGGGTTCATTGTCTGTAAGGGCGGACTGCTAGTGACCCTGAGGGTGGATCAAGTGAACCTCTATGTGTGTGTGTGTGTGTGTGTGTGTCCAGACACTGTATCATTTTATGGTTAATGTATTGTGTGGTTAATGTTAATGTGTCTGTAATCGTGTGTGTGGTATATGAAAGAGAAAGCGAATGAGGCCTGAGGCGCAGGCTGCAGCAGGCTGTGGGGGCAGGGAGTGCCCCGCAGAGAAGCGGAACTAGTGGAGAAAAGTCAGTGACGGTATTTATTGTGTTTAAATGTAGTGATTTGTGTAGATTTGGTACATTTTAACTGTGAGTACGAGCTCAGAGAGTTCTTTTGCCCTGGATGTTTGGAATTGATCCTGTGGTGGTTTGACCAGGAAGGAGTGGGAATTCTGGGATGCTGTGGTCAAACCAATGGATGTTCTGAGTTTCATACTGACACCTGGTGTAGCCAGTGAAGTTTGGACACACCTCCGAGAATACACAGGGGTTAAAAGCAGGGCACTGCCCTTGGCACTCTCTCTTGGGACATCGCGGCGAAGAGGTCAGATCTCTCCCCCGTCCAGCCCGCTGCTGCTGGGCGGGGGAGGGGCAGCCATGCGGTAGGCCCGGGGCCTGGACAGAGATGGGGGTTGAGGGGGCTTCGAGGATGGAAGGGTGGAAGATCCCAGAGAGTCAGCCCTCGGGCAGCCATTCCCCCCCCCCCAGGAGAGAGAGAGAGAGAGAGCCGGCGACACCGAATGTGATAGCAGCCAGCCCGGGAGGAGAAGGGGGGAGGAAGAGTGCCCGGCCGGAGCGGCAGCGTGTGGGCAGCGTGTGTGGGAGTCGCTCCGGGACAGACAGAGACTGAAAACTTTTAACCCTTTCTTTCATGATTGGGGCCTTGCAAAAATGCTAATCCTCCTCGAAGCTGAATAAGAAGGGAGATAAGAGATGAGATGAGACAAGGACCTGGCCCGAAGAACGTGGAGATGATTGGATGGGGAGAGATGATTTGGAGTGGCCTTTTGGCTGGACTTTTCTTGTGGCCATGGACTCAGTTGTTCCTGTGACACAGACTGCATTTAGGGGGAGGCAGTGCCTCAAAACCAGGAGGGTTCATTCGTGAGGACCCCCCGGCCCCAGGGGGTTGGAAAAATATGGGGGGGACAGATGTCCCAAAGCAGAGACTGTGCCTTTTTGGAGTGAGACAAGGCATCCTTAAAAGACAACCCTAAAAGCAGCTCTGGCCATGTCTCAGTGGTGAGAGCACTGGGCATGGAAGGAAGATGTCACAAGCGGCAAAAGGACTTTTTCCGGGCGGTGCCGAAGTGACAAGGAAGCACACGAGGTTTCAGTGTGTTTCCAGGAGAAGCCTATGGAACAAGAAGGACTCCTTTCCTCTTCATGAACTGAAGTTTGAGTATACTAAAGTGTCGTGCCGGGCTGGGCAGTTGGTGTTTTGGGAGAATGTATCGGATTGGGAAAGTCAGGGAGTGGGGAGGAGGAAAGTTTTTTTGTAAGGTTTTCAATTTCTTTTTTTTTTCTTTTCCTTATAGTCTTTCCCTATTTTCCTGTAGTTTAAGTAATAAAGTGTTCTTTATGTTTAAGTTAGAGCCTGTTTTGCTTATTCCTGGTCACATCTCACAGCAGACACCAGGGTGAAGGCATTTTCATGGGGGGCACTGGCTCTGTGCCAGGCTCAAACCATGACAGATCCCCAGACTGTGTGCTGTTATTTTGATTGTGTCCAGGGAAAACTGATGTGAGTAAATGCTCAATTATGGTATGCTGTGTTGTGTTGAGAAAAGTGGGCACGTTGAGAGATATGCCCTTTCCCAGTGATTTTGTGTGGTGATTTTCTTCCACTGCATTGTGGTAATTTGATTCTCGGATTGTATAGTGGTGTTTGTGGAGATTTTAAGATTTTGTTTGCAACAAGAGTAGCATTTTACACAGAAGAACTATGGTATGGTGATTTATGTTTAACTATGTGTCATGGTTTAGCGCTGGCACAAAGCCAGTGCCCCCATGAGAATACCCTCTCCCTGGGGTCTGCTGTGTGATGTGACCAGGAATAAGCAAAGCAGGGTCCTGCTTAGAAATAAAGAAAACTTTATTAACTAAATTACAAGAAAAGAAGAAAGGAAAAAAAGAGAAAAAAAAAACATAATGGAAAAAATGAAAAATAAAAACCTTACAAAAGCACTTTCCACCTCCCGCCCACCAAATTTCCCAATCCGATACATTCCCCCAAATCACCAACTCTCAGTCCGGCACCACGCTTTAGAATACTCAATCTTCAGTTCATGAAGAGGAGAGGAGTCCTTCTTGCACCATAGGCTTCCCCTGGAAACTCGTTGAAACCTCGTGTGCTTCCATGTCACTCAGCACTGCCCAGAAAATCCTTTTGCCATCGTGACACCTTTCCTTCCATGCCCAGTGCTCTCACCACTGTGCATGGACCAGAGCTGCTTCTAGGGCTGTCTTTCAAGGATGCCTTGTCTCACTCCAAAAAAAGGCACAGTCTCTCCTTCGGGACATCTGTCCCCCCCAATTTTTCACCCCCTGGGGCCGAGGGGTACTCACACTGAACCCTCCTGGTTCTGAGGCACTGCGTCCCCCTAAATGCAGTCTCTGTGTCACAGGAAAAAAAAATGGTTCAGTCTATGGCCACACAAGAAAAGTCCAACCAAAAGGCCACTCCGTCATCTCTCCCCCACTCAAGAGTCTTCTGCACTTCCCTCGTGGCCCATTCCCTCTTATCTTATCTCTTATCTCTCTTCTCATTTAGCTCCAGGAGGATCAGCATTTGCAAGGTCTCAATTATGCAAGAAAAGCGTTAAAAATGTCAGTCTCTGCCTGTCCCAGAGCTCCGGAATTCCCACGCTGCCCTGCTGGGCACTCCCCCCTTCTCCTCCTGGGCCAGCACCGCTATCAAATTCAGACGCTGTCTCTCTCTCTCTCTCTCTCTCTTCCCTGGGGGGGGCTGCCTGATGTCTCTTGGTCTCTTCCACCCTTCCATCCTTGGGCTGGGCCTACCTCATGGCTGCGTGGCTTTTCCCCTCCCCCCGCCCAGCCAGCAGCTGGGACAGGGGGAGAGATCCAAAGCCTTTCACAAGGGAAGTCCCAAGAGAGACTCTCAGCGGCGCAGCTCTGCTTTTAACCCCTGTGTGTTCTCAGAGGTGTGTCCGAACCCCACTGGCCACATCAGGTGCCAATATCAAAATCTGAGCACCCATTGATTTGACCACAGCATCCCAGAATTCCCACTTCCTGGTCAAACCAGCACACTATGGTAAAGCAAATTAAAGGAATTCTAAGAATTGTCCCCCCCCGCCAGCAATTCAAGCTTTGGCTCTAGTGAATTTGAGATAAGGGGGGGGGGGGGGGGGGTGTGTGTGTCTGTGTCTGTGGGCATATCAGAGTTTCTGCTGTGACAAGCGCAGCCTTTTTGCAAGGCAGTAAAACGAGTGTAAGTAGACACAGTGCTTAAATAGATTGTGCAAGAAGAGAACTAGAAAAGACTGATATTTTGTAAAACAGAGTTTAGATAGAAGAGATGAATGAGTTTATGAGACTTCAGCTGGTACTATAGTAAGTCTGGACTGGGAACAGCCTGCCGTAGGGGATTTAGAGTTCTCTGTATTAAACGGAATAGCCTGCCTTTGCGGGCAATTTCGGGGAGCCTTTGGTGCATCAAGAGGCTGGCACGCTGCATTAAGTATTATTGCAGTGCAGAGTTTGTGGGAGACGCTGGTATTGCTGTTCTAATAAGCGTCAGGGCAGGTGCCCCGAGTGTAAATTAAAGTTTTCTGATCAAGCTGATTCAGAACCTAAGATATTAAAGCTCGTGTGTGGGAAATCATATGTGATACCTGCCACCTGGAGCTGTGTGTGGGAGTGTGAGAGGAAGACTAAGAAACTACTGTGAAGCTTTGTAAAGAGAAGTTTGGATGGAAGCGAGATAGGGCAAGGAGAAAGAGATAATGAGAACTGACCAGAGCAAAGAGGTTCCTAAATTAGCCCCTTTTAGGAGGGGCTCACTGGGAGAAGGCTGCCAGTAGGAGCAGCTCAGAAAATAAAAAGATTTATAATACTTCATCGCAGTTAGTACTGTTTTAAAATAGGAAGATAAACGGGATGGGGTTTTTATATGCTGATATGTCTTTTTGTTTTAAGAAATCACCCAGAATGGCAAAGAGACTGTGAGATCAGTCCACCCTCTGGTCTTGGCCCTTGAAAAGGAAAACAAGGCAAAGAGAAAGCAAATCAATCGTGTTGTTCAGCATGCAGCATAAGACAGCAACGTATGAAGTCAAACAAAAATTATCATGCTGAAACGCAAAGCGATTACAGTTCGCAAAATGAGTACATATGATTTGTTAAAGGCTTCTCCTAAGGTAAGGGAGGAAGGATAAAGATGACCTCCCCAAAATGGAAGAGGACTCAGGCTCCAAAAGTATCCCCACTCGAACCCATCCCCCACCTAGCAGTTCAATTTCATCCAGAACTAGGATGTAACAGACCCCTCTGCAAGAGGCAGTGAGATCAGAAGAAAGAAAAGGGTAGAATTTTAGTCGACACAAGGCCCATATAATCTATTTTAAATAAAGCTTTAGTACCTGTGGAGAATGTTTATGTTGTAGTGTGGGGAACAACTGGCCAGTCTGAGAAGGCATACTTTTGCAAACCTTTAAAGTAACATGTGTCCTATGTGTACTTAGAAGCTTTTGTACAATTTGCCCAATTCGCCCAACATTCTCAAATGAGAAAAGTTACTCTGGAGGCCAATGATATAAAGATGTTAGGCTTAACATTAACAGCCATTGAAATTAAGAAAGATATTAGTAAAGAGACATTAGAATAAGTAAATAAGTGTTTTCGAGGGTATGGGCCTCTGCTGTACCAGGGAGGGTGAAAAACGCCCCAGCATAGTAATCAAGCTTAAGGAAAGAACACAACCAGTGAGACTTGAGCAGTACCCTCAAAAGGAAGATAGGGAAGGAATCAGCCCAATAACTGATAGTACTGGATTGAGGGCTGTCAATAAGATAACACAGAATTTATACCCTGTGGGAGCAAATCCATATACTTTACTAACTTGTTTAACACCTGAGCTAACCTGGTTCACTGTTTTAGACCTGAGAGATGCCTTCTTTTGCCTCCCTATCCACAAAGCCAGCCAGAAAATTTTTGCATTCAAATGAGAAAGTCCTAGAACATAGTTCACATGGTCCATGTGCCTGAAGGCTTCAAAGATTCCCCCACTCCAACTAGAGAAAAACTTGGAAAGATCCAGAGTCCTGGGAAGCTCCACAAGAAGAAAGGAGGCTGTTGTAGTTCGTGGATGATCTTCTAGTGGCCACTCGGATGAGGGAAGCATGTATGTGTGTGGCCTGGACAGAAAGCCTTTTGAATTTCCTAGGACTCCAAGGATACAGAGTATCAAAGAAAAAGGCACAGGTAAAGAAAGTTATCTACCTGGGGTAAGAAGTGAGTGCTGAGCAGCAGACTTTAAGGCAGGGAAGCCATATGCCAAACCCCAAAACCCCAGACAATCAAGGAACTCTGAACCTTCTTAGGCATGGCAGGGTAGTGCTGGCTGTAAGTTTATAATTATGGACTGCTTGTCAGACTGCTCTATGCTGTTATTGCCAATAGAAACAGAGATCTCTGGTGGGCAAGGGAAGCGACACGGGCCTTTCACCAGCTAAAGAGTGCCCTCATGTCAGCTCCAACTTCGAGACTTCAAGATGTAAGCAAACCATTCTTTCTATTTTCCCATGCAAATAATTGCCCTGGGAATACTGGCTCAGGACTTGGGTCCGTACCAGAGGGCAGTTGCTTACCTCTCTAAGCAGCTAGATGCAACAGCCAAAGGATGGCCACGTTGCCTCAGAGCTGTAGCAGCAGTTGTGCTGAATATTCAAGAAGCACCCAAGTCTACCCTAGGACAAAAATGACTGTGCTAGTGTCCCACACAGTGTCTTCAGTACTGGCAGTAAAGGGCAGCCACTGGTTCTCACCACAGAGGTTCCTGAAATACCAGGCCATCATGGTAGAGCAAGATGATGTAGAGATAGTGGGGACTAATATTGTCAACCCAGCTTCTTTTCTCAGTGGAAATCAAGGAGAAGCAGTACACCACGATTGCCTGGAGACCATTGAAGCTACCTACTCCAGCCGCCCAGAGTTAAAGGACACTCCTCTGGATGATGCAAAGACCTGGTTCACTGACAGGAGCAGCTACATTGCCAATGGGAAGTGACGTGCTGGGTATGCAGTGACCACCTGCAGAGAGGTAATTGAATCTGGACCCTTACCAACAGGTACCTCTGCGCAGAAGGCTGAGATAATTGCCCTGACCAGTGCCTTGGAAATGGCAAAAGGAAAGAGAATAAACATCTACACAGACTTGAGGTATGCATTCGGAGTCGTACATGCACATGGGGCCATCTGGAAAGAGAGGGGACTGCTGACCTCACAGGGAAAGAACATAAAACATGCACAAGAGATAATCCAGCTGCTGGAAGCAGTTCAGCTGCCTGAAAAAGCATATTAAGGCACACCAGAGAGTGAGCTCAAAATTGGAGGAAAGAAATGAGCTGACAGATGGAGAGGCAAAAAAAGCAGTGAAAGGTGAGGTAATTATGGACAGATTTTCCTCGAAAGTAAGCCATAATACAATAATACTAATCAAAAGAGGCATTCAACTACAAGGGGTGGGCTACCATTGAAAGAGAGCTAGTAATCCCTTCCCATTTTTGTGGTTACTAGTGAAGGAAGGGCACTAGAAAACACACTAGGGCCTAACTACTTAAAAACTTTTTATAGAGTGTGGCTCCTTTCCCAAAATGACCGAGGATTGCATTGTGAGTCAGAGAGGAGCAGAGGGTGGAGTTTCCTCAGTTGCTGCTGAGTGGCTGATTATAAGAGGTGTCTGGGGAGCACGGCGAACAGGAGTGGGCAAACAGGGGTGTGGTGAGTCTCTGGGGAGTATAAAAGGCAGTTTGCGTGGCAGTTAGAGCAGGCAGGTCAAGCAGGCAGGGTTGCCAGCTTTCTTGCTAGTAAGGAGTGCTCTGTATTGTTTGAGGTCTTTCTGCTGCCTGGTTATTTTTGAGGTGTTTGTCAGTAATGGTTTCTACACGGTCAAAAGCTGTGGCTGGTATAAGTGACCAAGTCGGGCCCTCCAAAAAGGATGTGTCTGTACAGACCCATTCGTGTCCAGAGTGTTTGAGCTTATCAGTGGCATCAGGGAGTATTGTGGAGGAGTCCTGCCTGCGCTGTGAACAAGTGCATGACCTCCTTTCACTGGTGGCTGAGCTTAGGGAGGAAGTCGAAATGTTAAGGAGTATCAGGGAAAGTGAAAGGGAAATAGACTGGTGGAGTTCAGCCCTACCATCTTTAAGGGAGGCTTCTGACCAAGAGACTGAGGACTTATATGCCTGCCGCTCTCGGGTAACAGAAGGGCACCTGGTAGATGAAGAGGAGTGGAAACGGGTCCCCATTCGGGGAGGTAATAGCAAAAAGTCCTCCCCCTCCCCATCATCCAGCCAAGTACCACTTCAGAATAGGTATGAGATCCTGGATAGAGAGACCCAACTAGATGATTTAGGAGAGAATTGCCTGCCCAGTGAACCCCCCAATTATGATTCATCTGCAAGACAGATCACTACCTCTAGCATCAAGAAGAAAAGAAGGGTAATCGTAGTAGGTGATTCCCTCCTGAAGGGAACTGAGGGCCCCATATGTCGACCAGACCCATCCCACAGGGAAGTCTGTTGCCTCCCTGGGGCCCGGGTACAAAATATCACTGAGAGACTTCCTGGGCTGATTCAGCCCTCTGATTATTACCCACTGCTGATACTCCAGGCTGGCAGTGATGAGATTGAGGAGTGTCAAGGCAATTAGAAAGGACTTCAGGGTACTGGGTCAGGTAGTTGATAGGGCAGGAGCACAGGTAGTGTTCTGCTCAGTCCCTTTGGTGGCGAAGGAAAATGATGAAAGAAACAGAAGCATCTGCATCATCAACAAGTGGCTTAAGGGTTGGTGTCATCGGCAAAATTTTGGATTCTTTGATCATGGGGAAACTTTTACAGCATCTTCTCTGTTGGAACCAGATGAGGTACACCTCTCTGTTAAGGGCAAAAGGTTTTTAGCTCATGAACTGGCAGACCTCATTGAGAGAGCTTTAAACTAGGTTTGAAGGGGGAAGGGGAACCAGCTGAGCTATCTGGAAACAGGCCCAAGATTTGCAAGGCTGAGTTAGGGGTAAAGTCAGTAGCCCAGATGAGGTGCATGTATACCAATGCACGCAGCTTGGGCAACAAACAAGAAGAGCTGGAGGCCATGGTGCAACTGCAGAGCTGTGATGCAGTTGCCATCACGGAAACATGGTGGGACGACTCACATAACTGGAGTACTGCACTGGATGGACACAAGCTCTTCAGGAGCGACAGGAAAGGAAGAAGAGGTGGAGGGGTGGCCCTTTATATTAAGCAAAATTTGATGCCGTAGAAATTGAAACTAAGGAAGATGGAGTTGAATGTCTATGGGTAAGAATAAAGGGGAAGGCCAACAAGGCTGACACCATACTGGGAGTCTGTTATCGTCCACCCGACCAGGAAGAAGAGGTAGATCACTTATTCTATAAACAGCTAGGTAATGTTTCAAGATCATCAGCCCTTGTTCTTGTGGGTGACTTCAACCTACCAGACATCTGCTGGGAACTTAAAACAGCAGTAAAGAGGCAGTCCAGGAAATTCTTAGAATGTATGGAGGACAATTTTTTGTTGCAGCTGGTGGGTGAACTCACCAGGGAAGGGACTATGTTCGATCTGCTGTTTGCAAACAGAGATGGGCTGGTGGGAGATGTGGTGGTTGAAGGTCGCTTGGGGCAGAGTGATCACGAAATAATAGAGTTCTCAATATTTGGTGAAGTCAGGAAGAGCATCAGTAAAACTCTTGCATTGGACTTCCGGAGGGCAGACTTTGGCCTGTTTAGGAGACTTATTCAGAGCGTCCCTTGGGAAGCAGTCCTAAAAAACAAAGGAGTTCAGGAAGGGTGGACATACCTCAAAACAGAGATCTTGAGGGCACAGGAACAGACCATCCCTGTGTGCCGAAAGATCAGTCAACGGGGTAAACGTCCAGCCTGGCTGGGCAAGGAGATTTTGGAGGAACTTAAGAATAAAAAGAGGATGCATCAGCGTTGGAAGAAGGGTCAGATCTCTAAGGAAGTATTCAAGAAGGCTGCTAGAGCATGCAGAAAAAAAATTAGGGAGGCCAAAGCTCAGTTTGAACTTAGAATGGCAACTTCTGTAAAGGATAATAAAAAATGTTTTTACAAATACATTAATGGTAGAAGGAAAGGTAATACCAGCCTTTGTTCTTTATTGGACAAAGGAGGGAACTTAGTATCTGAAGATGAGGAAAAGGCAGAAGTGCTTAATGCCTATTTTGCCTCAGTTTTTAGTGGGAAGATGACTTGCCCTCAAGACACCTGCCCGCCTGGGCTGGTTGATGGTGACAGGGAGCAGATTGGTCCCCACATTATCCAAGAGGAGGCAGTCATAGAACTACTGAAATGCTTGGATGTTCATAAATCTATGGGACCAGACAGGATCCACCCCAGGGTAATGAGAGACCTGGCAAACGAGCTTGCAAAGCCACTCTCCATCATTTACCAACAGTCTTGGCTCACTGGTGAGGTTCCGGATGACTGGAAGCTGGCCAATGTGATACCCATTCACAAAAAAGGTGCAAAGGAAGATCCTGGTAATTATAGACCAGTCAGCCTGACCTCAGTACCTGGCAAAATAATGGAACAGTTTATATTAAGCGCCATCACGCAAAATTTACAAGATGGCCAGGGTATCAGACCCTGCCAGCATGGATTTAGGAGGGGTAGGTCATGTTTGACCAACCTGGTCACCTTTTATGACCAGGTAACCCGCCTAGTGGATGCAGGGAAGGCTGTAGATGTTGTTTACTTGGATTTCAGCAAGGCCTTTGACACTGTCTCCCACAGCATACTCCTAGACAAGCTGGCAGACCATGGCTTGGACAGGAGCACTCTTTGTTGGGTTAGGAACTGGCTGCATGGCCGGGCCCAGAGAGCGGTGGTGAGTGGTGCTGCATCCAGCTGGCGGCCAGTCACAGGGTGTCCCTCAGGGGTCTGTGCTGGGGCCAGTTCTGTTTAATATTTTTATTGATGACATGGATGAGGGTTTAGAGTCCTTTATTAGCAAATTTGCAGATGACACTAAGCTGGGAACGTGTGTTGATCTCTTAGAGGGACGGAGGACTTTGCAGAGGGACTTGGAACGGTTGGATGGATGGGCAGAATCTAATGGGATGAAGTTCAATAAGTCCAAGTGCCGAGTCCTGCACTTTGGCCACAATAACCCCCTGCAACGATATAAGCTAGGAACGGTGTGGCTGGACAGTGCTCATTTGGCAAGGGACCTGGGAGTGCTGGTTGACAGTCGGCTGAACATGAGCCAGCAGTGTGCCCAGGTGGCCAAGAAGGCCAATGGCATCCTGGCCAGTATCAGGAACGGTGTGGCCAGCAGGAGCAGGGAGGTCATTCTTCCCCTGTACTCAGCACTGGTGAGGCCTCACCTGGAGTATTGCATCCAGTTCTGGGCCCCTCACTTTAGGAGGGACATTGAGATGCTTGAGCGTATCCAAAGGAGAGCAACGAGGCTGGTGAGGGGCTTGGAGCACAAGCCATATGAAGAACGACTGAGGGAGCTGGGGTTGTTCTGCCTGGAGAAAAGGAGACTCAGGGGTGACCTTATCACTCTCTTCAACTTCCTGAAGGGTGGCTGTGGTGAGCTGGGGGTCGGTCTCTTTCTCCAGGCAACAACAGACAGAACAAGAGGACACAGTCTCAAGCTGCGCCAAAGGAGATACAGGCTAGAATTAAGGACGAAGTATTTTACAGAAAGAGTGGTCAAATACTGGAATCATCTACCCAGGGAGGTGGTAGAGTCACCATCCCTCGAAGAGTTTAAAAAAGACTGGATGTGGACTTGGTGCCATGATCTAGTTGAGGTGTTAGAACATGGGTTGGACTCGATGATCTTAGAGGTCTCTTCCAACCTAGAATTTCTGTGATTCTGTGATTCTGTGATTCTGAGGCTGCCAGTGATAGAGAGTGCATTGAAATGAAGTGTTGACTTTGAAGTAGTAATTTCCACGGGCTTTCTAGAACACACAACTGATTGAAAGAATCGTTGTCAGGAATTTACATGCCACTGTCACACAGGTAAGCCAACAATGTGATCCTTGCCTCCAGACTAACCCCAAAAATACCCCCAGACCGAAACTCGGTTAGACTGGGAGAGGCCATGGGCCTGTACAGCAGTGGCAAATTCACTTTTCAGAACTCCCAAGGTAAGGGGGGTATCAGTATTTAATGGTATTGACAGATACATTTTCAGGGTGCCCAGAAGCATTCCCCACCTGAACTGTCAAAGCTCAAGAAGTGACCAGAGTATTATTATAATAAATAATAACACACTTCAGAGTTCCAGCCACAATATCCTCAGATAGAGAATCATATTTCATTTCCAAAGCAGTGCAACAGATCAGTAACCACCTGGGCATCGATTAGGAACTTCACACTCCATACTGCCCCAATCAAGCAGCCAGGTAGAGAAAATCAATCATTTGATTAAGCAGCAGATTGTAAGACTGGGGCAGGAAGTTAATCTACCCTGGCCCCAACCTCTTCCACTGGCACTATTGCAAATTCGAACTAAACCTTGGGCTAAAGGAATGCTGAATCCTTTTGAAATGCCTTATAGAAGACCATATGGAATACAAAGGGAATGTCCACCCACATTAGGGTGATAACACTGGCCACCTACATGGTGGCTTTAAGCAAACAGCTCAGAGAAATTGAGAAACATGTGGCTGGAACTCAGAGCAAGGAGTTAGATAGCCTGGGGATGATGTATATGTTAAGTCTCTTACAGAGAAGACTTTGGAACCACAGTGGGAGAGACCACTGCAAGTACTTCTCACCACTTTCACTGCAATCAAAATCAAGGAGCAGAATGCCTGAATCCATCACTCTCAAGTGAAGAAATCCCTAGAAGTCCCTTGGAAAGTGACACCAGAAGACAATGAACTGAGACTAAAACTTACGTGTGGAGTTGATAATGCAAATTACCATCTCAAAAATCCAACCAGCCTGCTCCTCCTTCCTAAACACATCCTGTGAAGACTAGATAACGTAGTTAAAAAGACAAGTATATCTCAAGAGCAGAATAAGAAAGTATCTAAGTGAGATATTAGGGACAGGCTTTGGAGTTTTAAATGGAATTGATTCAGAAATACTGATAAATAAACTGGCCACAGCAGCAGGTAGCCTAACAGAATTGAAGCAGCCTTTACAGTCATGTCTATCGGCATTAGGAACTAGCCAGTGGCAGATTTCAAAAGCACTGCCAAAGTAAGAAAGTACGAAAAGGCCGAGGACCCAGACCACAAGTTAATAGTAGAAGCACTTAGTACAGTCCAAGATAATGTGTCTTTAGCTTTCAATTGTATACAAGCACAGTAATAGATGCAAGCAACTGCTGCTCTGATCATATAGGAAAGACGTGAAGGTAATTTGCCAGCTGAAATTTGGAAAATTGTTTGGGATAATGCAATTGATTTTGAAAGGACATTTCAATCCTGGTGGACTATGGTGAACTTCACCTATGATCCTGCTTCTAATGTGGCCACTGCCTTTGTGCTTACCATACGTAATGCCACTATTTATGTTATCCATCCCATCATTGCACTAAGATTAAACCATGAAAAAACAATACCCTTCAGAACACAGAGTGTGGGCACGAAAGGTGAATGAAAAATGGCAAACAGTAAACTTAGAATCCTGCATTACTAGAGAACAGATGAGATTCATTCGTGAAAGCAATACTACTAATGCCCAGGATGTGTGTTTAGACACTGAACAGAGTATTTGCCACTTCGAAGTTCATCCAGTCACTGATCAAAAACTGTGCTCGTATATACTGGAAAAGAGTGTGTGTGCCTGAGCAATGCCTGTGCTGCTGTAAAAATTGATAGCAATGATGTTATTTTGTCTAGTGGAAATCATTCTAATTTCTGCATTTGTAATTTGTTAAGAGTATCGAGTGTGGTTTTTCGTACTTAGACCAAGTGACATCCCACCAGTTGATTGAAACCAATTATACAATGTATCGCGGACTATCACCTACCCCTATTGGGATGGACCTTACATTGGTAAAACAGTTGATTAAGTACCAAGACCTACTGAGGATCTTGAAGGACATCCAAGAAAGTGGAAAGAAAACCCTAATTACTGTCCAACATGATACAAAAGAAATAACCAGAGTTCTAGAAAGAATAAAGCAAAATGTGGATCACCACTGGTAGGATGTGATCTTTGGGTGGTCACCAACTGCAAATGGAATCTTTAATAAGTTGTGTCATCTCATTGCAGTTTTGTTAATATTAGTTGGAATAAGTTTAGGATTATCCATTATATTGCTAATTTGGAATTGGAGAATATTACAACAAATAGCTTTATTAACCTCTTTATCAAACGCCCATGGCAAATCATTAAGAGACACTTATTGCCCGAAGGGTTTGCATTAAGTAAAAGAATTTACTTATTTTCTAGGAAAGGGGGGAATGAGACAGAGTGAAAAATCCCCCAGAGTAAAAATCCATTTTGAATTAGGTGAAATGTCTAGAAAGGGTGAAAAGTCTGTAAGGCCGAAGCTGAAGGGAAAACTACAGGACAGAGATAATGAGGAGACAGGGGGAGACAAATACAGAAAAACAGAAACTACTGCAAGGGCAGGCCGGCCTGACCTTGGAATTCTTTCTGATAAAAAGGAACTAGTGGCAAACGTCACACGAAACCCATAAAAATGAATACGTATGAACCTATTGTGAAACTGTATGCATATGTATTTGAGAGAGAGATAAAAAGAGACCTGAAGTTCTCAGAGGTACACATGCCTTTTTTGAGGAGAGCAATCTCCACATGCGTCCAGTGCTGTAAAAAACATTCCGGCTTTACAACTTTCACAAAGT
Organism: Zonotrichia leucophrys gambelii; assembly: GCF_028769735.1. Taxonomy (NCBI): domain Eukaryota; kingdom Metazoa; phylum Chordata; class Aves; order Passeriformes; family Passerellidae; genus Zonotrichia; species Zonotrichia leucophrys. Next base: position 703,047 of record NW_026992241.1, read on the forward strand.
TGTGGGGTACTTTTTCTTTTCCCCGCAAAACACCTGTGGCCCCCCTGACCTTGGGGTTGGCCCAAAGGTCTCAGTATCTCTGGGCTTCCTGGAAGGGCCCTGACTCTGGTTGCCTCTGGTGCTCGTTCACCTATGAGGCTGTCTGCGTGTCTCCTATGCTCTTAGAGCTACGGCCCCCTCACCTGTCTGGGGAGCACTAGTCTGGTTTGCAGGTCACACACACACTTCCACTGCCCCCCCCCTTCCCACCTGCCCGGCAAGTTGAGGCTGACTTTACTTGTGACTCACTCTCACTCACACAACACGACAACAATAAGGTACTTTTTACTTTCACAACATTTATTACAAGTTTAGTGCTACTGTCCAGTCTCAGTGCTATTTGATATCTTTCTACCTAACTGTTTCGTCTAACCTCAGATGTTTTTGGGTATTTTACTATACTATTTGGTACTTTGTTGAGACAGGACTTATCTGCTTCTGTATCCACCAAAAAGTTCAAATTTTTTATTTAGGGGTGTTGCGGTGTGTTTCAAACTTTCAGGTCCCTTCCCCAGGTGTACCAAAACCCTCTTCCCCTCCCCCCCCTCGTCCCTTGCCGAGTGAGTCCTGTCAATCAGGCTTAACATCCCAGCAAAGGCGTCGTGTGATTGGTCAAGTTCAAAGGATGCTCCTCTAGCCCAGAGGTCATTGGCCTGTCTAGGTGTCCCTCGTCCCTTGAGACCCCAACCCCACCACCTAGTTGGTGGCTCACCTGTCCCCTCCCCTCCCCCTGAGCTTAAAAAGTGAAGCACGCCATGCGGTCGGGATTCTGTTGGAGCACTTCCCAAGATTCAGACCTGTGTCACCATGGACTAAACCTCTGGATATTAAACCCTCCAGCAGAATCCTCTCCTTTTATTCTCTTCACCTTCGCCTGAAGTCTTCTTCCTGAGATAAACGGAGTTCCTACCAAGCCTGGACTTGTTTAGTGCCCAGCTAAAACCATCAGCAAGCTAAAGGTGTCTCTGGGGTGATACACCACAGATGCCGCCTTCGGCCTAGCAGCGAGGGTCAGACTGGCCCAGGCACAATCTAACTGGTAATATTGGGATTCATATTCCAATATTTGGTGTCCCTGGGTGGGCAGAAGCATAGACCGCTCCAGAAAAGGTATCTACACTAACATGAACATATTTCTGCCGTCCAAAAGCCTGTATGTGTGTCACATCTGTTTGCCACAGTTCACAACTGTTCAGTCCCCTTGGGTTTGCTCCCGTACTCACTGTAGGGAGTGCATGTTGTTGGCAATTTGGGCATGTGGCCACAATAGCTTTGGCCTGTTCTCGAGTGATGTTAAACTGACGAACCAGGCCAGGTGCATTTTGGTGGAAAAGCTGGTGGCTGATTTTTGCCTGTTCAAAAACATTTGGGAGAGTGGCCATCACTGCCGGTGCAGCAAGAGCATCTGCCCTTCTGTTGCCTTCAGCGATAAACCCTGGCAAGTCAGTGTGTGACCTGACATGCATCACATAAAATGGTTGCTCTCGGTGAGTGACTAACTTTACCAGTTTTGAGAGCAATTCAAAAAGTGCGATGTTAGATACATCTGGCAGTATTGTTTGATCTGCCCTGGATACTACTCCTGCCACGTATGCAGAGTCTGTAATCAGATTAAATGGTTCTGGGAACTTTTCAAAAGCCCTAACAACCGCAGCCAATTCAGCAACCTGAGGTGAACCTTCCACCTCAGCAACGTCCGTCTCCCACTGCTGGGTTTGAGGATCTTTCCAAGTCATAACGGACTTGTGGGACCTCCCGGACACATCTGTAAAGACAGTCAGAGCCCTTTTTAAAGGTCTCCTACTTAAAGCACTTCTCAATTTTAAAGTAAATTGAACATCTTGTTCGAACAATTTGTGAGCGGGCCGCGCTACCGAAAATTGTCCTGAGTAGGAATCCAGAGCAAACTGCAACACTTCATTTTCTTGAAACAATTGTTCCAGTATTTTCATAGTATTTTGATCTGATTTTAACTCAACTGGAATGTGAATGCACTTAAAATCACATCCTGCTAACTCCCTGATCCGGGTCCTTGCTTTCCGGATCAGTTCCGCTACCAGCTCCTGAGGCTTTGTCAGTCTCTTGGACCTTTTGTGACTGAGGAAAACCCATTCTATGATCAAGAGAGAGTCCCTCTGGTCCCGGTCCTTTTTTGGTGTGTCCTTTGCCTTAGGTGTTTGTTTTTCCTCCCACTGGAAAATAATTCCATGGAGGTGTGGCAACTTACCTAGGATGATAAATTTGAATGGCAGGTCAGGCCGGCATCGGTGGGCCTGTCTTGTGGACATTGCAATCTGAACCTTTTCTAGAGCTTTCCGTGCCTCTGGGGTAATAGACCTAGGAGCACCTAGGTCCTCTCCCCCTTTCAATAAATTGAAGAGAGGGGCAAGGTCTTGGTTAGTCAGAACGAGCCACGGTCTTACCCAATTTAAAGACCCACACAACTTGTGGACATCCGCAAGGGTCTTGATCCTTGGATTGATTTCTAGTTTTTGAGGAACAATGGTCCTATTTCCAATTTCTAAGCCCAAATACTTCCAAGATGGCATCTTTTGAATTTTCTTTTCCTGGAGCTCAAACCCTGCAACAATCAATGCATCAATCATTAGGTCAAGCGCGTGTGTGAGTAAATCATCATTGGGGGCACACACAAGGATATCATCCATATAATGATAGATGATGGCCTTCTCTGCGGCTGCACGTACTGGGGAAAGCAGGGGAGAGACATACCACTGGCAGATAGCTGGCGATACTTTAAGGCCCTGAGGAAGAACGGTCCAATGGTACCCTTTCATGGGGGATTCCATGTTGGTGGAAGGGACGGAGAATTCAAAATGCGGTGCATCATCAGGGTGCAAAGGGATTTGGAAAAAACAATCTTTAATATCAATAACAGCTAATTTCCAATCTTGGGGAAGCATTGTTGGGGATGGCATACCAGGTTGGGGAGAACCCATATCTTCAATTATATTATTAATTTGTCGGAGGTTGTGAAGAAGTCGCCATCTCTTTTTGTCAGCTTTTTCAATGACAAACACAGGAGAGTTCCATGGGGACAGGGTCTCCACATAGGGGTCCTACTTCAATGTTTACCAAGGGCTCTTCTAGATGTTGCATCAGGTCCCCTAAAGTGTAAAGCCCCCGACCCCCTTAATCGTCACCTCTAAGGATCCTCCCTAAATAATCTTGTTCCCTGGCTATTGCCTCATCGAGGCTGAGCTTTCTACAAAACCCCCTGACGTGTCCTGCCTCTCCACAGTAATAGCAATATCGTTCTCTCAAAGGGACTTGAGGTCTCTCCATCTCTCTTGCACCTGACAATACCGGCCTATCCTTGTCTCCTCCTGGTGGTGGACCTCCCCACTCTGCGCTTTCTCTAGCTACTGCAACCATGATCCTAGCCTTGGCCTTTGCTTTTTCTTCTTCCCTTCTTAAAAACACCTTCAATGCTTCTCTTAAAAACTGACTGATATCCTTCTCTTGCCAGTCTTCAATCTTTTCCAGTTTCCTCTGTATATCAGGCCAAGATTTGGTATCAAATTGGACTTTTAGTAGCACTTGACCTTCTGTTGTGTCTGAGTCTATTCTGGAGTATAATTGGAAGTTCCGCTTTAGGCGGTTAAGCCAGGCAGCAGGAGCTTCATCCTTCTCTTGTGCACCCTCAAATGCCAATTGGATATTAGTTCCTTTGGGAACTGACTCTTTGATCCCCCGTATTATCAAAGATCTATATTCCATCATGGCCTTCCTCCCCTCCTCCTGGTTAGGGTTCCAGCTGGGATCCGTTAGTGGTAATTTCTGCTCACCTGATGGCACCTGGGGTGCCGGACAGTTATCTTTCTCCCAAATTCTTATGCTAGCTGCTCTAATCATCTGGACCTCTTCTGGGGAAAATAATATACTCAGGATGGAATTCATCTCCCCCCAAGTGTAGATATTTGGACTTAAGAATTGATCCACTTGGTTAGCTATGCCTACTGGGTCTTCAGCTGAATGCCCCAACTCTTTCTTGAACCCTCTCACCTCAGAAGCAGTTAGGGGAGCATTTACAAAGCCAACACCTCCCACTACTCCTCCCATAGGAACTTCTCTGAGGGGAAAGAGTCTCTCTTCCTTGGAGGTCTTGGATCTGGTACTACAGTACGGCCCATCTTCAGATACCAAACTACTAGTTTGAGGAATATGTGGGTTACCCTGAACTTTCTGCAGATTAGCAGGTGTATTTGGTGATAGCTGTTTACCAGGCAAGGAGGTATTTGTGTCCCAACTATGAGGAGGTAAAGGGACAGCAATAGGAGGGGGAGAAGAGCCTGAGTGGATATTAAGTGGAACTGGAGAAGGGGTGGAGAATGCACCAGGTGTAGTAGGCACTTGTGGTGATGCAGTAGGAACTGGAGGAGCCAAAGGGGGTGGTGAGGGAGTGGTTACTGGGGGAGATACTGGGTTTATCATAAGGAAAGCCAGAGAGGTAGGAGGAAGACTTCGAGCAGGTGGTAATGAGATGGCAGCTGGGGGAAGAACCGGACCTGCGATTTGAGGTGCTTGAGGAAGAGGATTATAAGGTGGAGGGGCAGAAGGAGGCAAATAATCCAGGGGATCCCATCTTTTACTAGTCCTATCATCCCCTCCTTCATTCACCTCTTTCTTCTTCTGTACCTTACAAATTCGCACCCCTCCATCCCCAATAGCGTTCTTTAACCAGCAAGATACATACAATAATTGCTCAGGATTGGTATCTCCTCGAGCTGTCAGATAATGACTCAGTTGTTGGCACATGCACTTGTCCCTTGTCCCACCCCAAGGCCATCCTCCTTGCACCTCCAATTCCGGCCAGACTTCTACACAGTAGTGGATCATCTTCACTTTATTTAATCCCTCCATGGCCTCTATAGAATCCCATTTCTCTAACAGTTCCCCTAAGGGGCTATTGGGAGGTATATTCCTCAGTCTCTTGCCTGTCTTTTTACTATTACACCCTCCCATTTGTCAGGTCTCAACAGAAAAATCCCAAAGGTGCCTCTACTGACAGGTAATTTCAAGAAACATCTTGTTTGAGGAGCTTCATCCTCCTCCACTGAACTTCAAATTTCTGCCTGATGCTCAGGACTTTATACTGAAACAACTGCCTGATCTCTTGATTGCCTGACTTTCCTAACGTCAGATCTTATATCTATCAGGTCTTGAAAATACGAAACCCTGGCGTAAGAATCTGGTTCGTGCCTGACTCCCCTCTGTCAGGAAAAACAACTGCCTGATTTTTAGTTTGCCTAACCTTCCAATATTTAGGCCTCACCATATCAGGACTTAAAAACAAACCGCAGCTTCCTTCGCTGGGATTTGTGCCTCACCCCTTTGTCAGGACTTAAATTGCCTGCAGGGCTTGTGAGCTTCCCTGAATTCTTCTCAGGACTTAGAATCTGCCTGACGTCCCTCTGTCAGGACTTTTGGGGGTGTGTACCACTCATACAACTATTGCCTCCTCACGCCCGGAGGGGAGGGGCTCTCTTTCCCCCTTAGGCGACGACTCACTCACTCTAATTCCACACGCTTCCCTCTGTTCCCGGCTGACTTCCTCGCGGAAGTCCCAAAACGCGGTACTTAGGGGTCCACTCTCACTGCCGGCCTTCGTCTCACTCACACACACACTCGCTCGTCTCCCACTCCCGCCATTGGATTTCTCACCAGTCCGGTGCTCCGGTGCTCCTCAGCGTCGCTGGTACGAGCCGACCTCTCTGGTCCTGATAGCCAGCTGTCCTTGACGTCCAAGATGGCCAGTCTTGATGTCCTCTCTCGGCGTGGCTATCCCGGACGAGCGCCCCAGCTGAAATAAACAGGGCAGGAGACTTTTTCTCCTTTTAATGCCTTTATTAAAAGTGATCAGATCAAGATTGGTCAGCTCGACGGGTCTGCAGTCTCCGTCATCTCTCCCAGGGTGACGAGGAGGAAGAGGATATGCACAGCTTTGTCCACTAGGGGCAGAGCTTGGGGTCCAGTCCTCGTGGGAGCCTTTTGGGCATGGTGACCCAGATGTTGATGACCACCCATTTCTTCTCCGGGTCCCGGCCTCGGGACGACTCCCGCACTCAGGTTGAGAGACCACAAAGGTGTTCAGCATCTCTGCAGGCTCAGCACTCCGTTCCTCACGTTTAGACATTACTCCAATTTCTCAACTCTATACTGGCTCGTTGTTTTGGGGTTCCTTTCAGTGTGTTTGGAATAGCAGCTTCCCATGGCATGCTGGTCTCAAAGTTAGTTTGCATGCACCCCCTCCCACGTCTCAGTCCCTTCTCTTCCCCATCTGGGGAGGAGAGCCATTAACTCAGCCCCAGCCTGAGCTTTTACCGATACAAAAACAACTATTAATGACAACGACTCGTAATTACCATAACAAACAAGCAGCACCCCAGCAGCAACAGTGGTCTGATTAGTTTTTGGAACCTTTTTCTCCCAAAAAAAATTGGCAGATTTTTGTTTATAACAAAAACTACTACAGAAGACCGAATAGAGAAAATATTATGGTGCCAAGAGCAAAGGATTTTTCCCGCCATGTGCTCATCCACACAATGGAGGTTTCGCCTTTTAACCCTTTAGCCCCTCCCAAAGTTCTGTCCATCGATTCCTTCTTCGCTGTCCAGTGGTGGAGTTTGCTTCCTTAAATCTTGATTGGAGGTCAGATGTTGCCATAGTAACCAGCCGACCTTCCCAAATGTCCCAAACCCAGGCCACTTCCTGATAACAATGCAAGGGAGGGGGGTAAAGCATAAGTCTTTAAAACTTGCCTTAACATATATACATGATATTTGCCTTTTAATTGTGAGGGTCAACCATCGCATTACTCATCTATGACAATAACGTCCCCGTTCAGTGGCTGATTTCACAAGCAAAGGCTCGCCCACGGCAGAAGAAGCAGAACAGGGCTGGGTTGTGGCGGCAGTGGCAGCAGTGAATTCTCCTCCCTCCGCCTCCTCCCCCCAGGGAGCAGCAATCAATCACCTGACTCCGAGAGAGCTAGAAGCTGCACCCAACCCCTTCCCTCAGCCCAAATTTCACTATATCTCTGCCCTTTCTAGGACAATGCCCCCTTAGCTATGATAGTAAAGCCAGCTGCACTCCTCCCCCTTCTCTGTGGTTACTTCTTTTGTTTCTCTTAAGTACCGGCCGTTATTTTTTCTTAGCAACAAAATGGGACAATATTCCCTAAGAGAAATAAAAGGAAAAATCCTAAACCTCAACAACATACTAATTCCAAATCCTATCAATTGTACTGGAATGAGAAAAAAAACTTTACTCGATTTTGACCTTTGTCCTGCACAGACCACATGCTATCTCATTCAAAGGCAGACACGGCAGTGTGTGGTATTGGGTGAAAGCTGAATTGCATAGGCCTTGGCTTCTACCAGTAAAATTAAAGAAGGAATTTACAGTCTTTGAACATATAGATATTAACACTCCTTCGTTACTGGTAAAAACTGACAGAACTACTCATTCCTTTACTGGCATAAAAATAATGAAGTATAATAACTGAAACAATGTCAGCATGTAAGTTTACCTAATATTTAATTGCTAGTTTAAGTACAGCTCTTCTTTTAAGTATTATACCAGTTTAACAACTCTAACTTCTGTTATTTTGAAGGCCAAGTTATCCTGTACTTGGAGTTGCTTGATCTTTACAAGACGTAAAATGCATTTTTCGGTCTAAACTGATACTACCAACTTGTAGACTCTCATTGTAATAAGTAACAATACATTTGTTCATTAATAGCTAGATAATTTAAATTATAAAACAATAGCTAAATAGCTCTTGTTTAGCAGGATACCTATGCGGCTACGTATGGGAAAACTTTTAAGGAATTGCTTGGGTTACAAACCCCCCCCCCTTGTAACCAGATACAGCTACATCTGGTAACAATTACTAACCTCGCTAGAATTGCTTGGTTGGCAAAATTTCACCCCATAGATATAGGAGACTTTCTGAAACACATATGGTAACAATTATTAACCTTGCAAGAATGCTTAGCTTGTAGAATTTAGACTTATAGATATGCCTTATAAGGAAAGCGGAAAAAAGAGGAAGACTTGGGGCCTTCATCCCACGACCACCAGAAGGCAGAAAAAAGACCCCCTAGCAACCGAAGGAGCAAGCGCAGAAGACGGACCACGTCATCCAGGAATCCGGAGAAAAAGGACAATAAAAAGCTAACTTTAAAGGGGGAAAGGCTCGCCTAAGAGGAGCGGGGACTCCTGGCCGCCCAGCGCTGAATCTTGCTTATTCTTGCTTGCATAATAATAAAGATAATTGTACGATTCTTAAATTTGGTCGATTCGTTTATCACACTCATTAAGGAAGAAAATTTGGTGAACTGGTCTTCTTAAATTATAAATAAAGAATAATATATGATGGAACAATGAAATGCTAAATATTTTAGTGAGGGACTGCAAACTTAAAAATTCAAAGTAAAAAAGTTACTGCAATGCATAATTGGTGTTAAAAATAAAAAATCTGCCAAATTTTTGGGGGGGAAAAAGAGTTGCAAAACCAGTTAAAGCAGTTGCTGCTAAAGTAAAGTTCTACCTGTGGGTGGAGGGGACATGGGGGGAGCATCAGAGATGATGCAAAACAGCCTTGAGACCAGCATGCCATGAGAAGGAACCCCACCAAACTTACCGAAAAGACCCCAAAAACAACGAGCCAACACAGAATTAAGAGTTCAGAGTGATATCTGGATGTGAGGAACAAAGTACCCAGCCTGCAGAGATGCTGAAAACCCTTGTTGCCCCTCGACCTAAGCAAGAAGACTTCAGCTGAGGCCAAGACCCTGGATGGCAAACCCGAAAGCTGTGAAACACGGGGTTACGCCCACTGCTTTCCTGAGGACAGGACCCCCAGCTCTGCCCTTTAGTGGACAAAGCTGCACATTTCTCTTCTTCCAAGTCACCCTGGGAGAGACGACAGAGACTGCAGATCCGTCGAGCTTCCCAACCTTGAGCTGATCACTTTTAAAAAAGGCATTAAAAGGAGAAAAAGTCTCCTGTCCCGTTTATTTCAACTGCTAATTTCCATATGGATCGTTTTCTACTAATGGGGAGGAAACTATCGCAATTCTGTATAATCCTTTTCTGAAATATTTTATTAAAATGACTTTAATATCACAACTGTTCTCAGTGAGGATTTGATTTCAGTCTGGCCTAAAAGTCCTTTTTTTTATCCCCTTCTCAAATTTTAATCTAGAGGGGAAAGAAAATCAGAAGACCATTGAAACAGATTTCTTGTGTGTATGGGTGAAAAATCAGCTTGCAAAGGGACCTTGTAAAAACTCCATGAAAATCGAAGGTCTCTCATTTGACTTAGGTGGGCTTTGGTTCAAGCCCTAAATCCTGGTATTGTGTAAAATAAGTCTTTTTAACATAGATGAAACAGGATTATTCAGAAACTGAGGAAATAGCAGGAGTAAAGATTACAGTAGTTTAGCTTAGTTATTTTGTTTTGGAAATGCAGCATAATCGAAAGTGTGAAGATGTTCTAATCTGCTGTTAGTTAAATTAAAAGCTCTGCAGCATTATGTTGGGATGTGTAGGCTATGAAGCCTTTTGTTTTAACCTATACAGTATTTTCTTTTAGCATTGTTTCAATTGTAGCTGTAGTATGGAGGCTCACAGAAAAAGCAATACGAATACACCAGTGGAATTAGGACAAACACTGTATCTGTATAATGTTATTTAAACTGCTTGAGACTTTTCCTATGAAACCAGCTTTGTTTATCAAAATATGTAATAATAAGCACATTATGAAAATTATTATTTTCCTGTGTTGGTTCAAATACCCAATGAGATTAATGGAGCTCATAATTTGATGGACAGTACTTTTCTTCTTCTTGCAGTCACCCCAAGCAGGCACAAAAGAAAAGACTCTATGTTGTTGGCTTTGTACCTCAGGCCCAATATCTTTAAGTGCCAAAATTGAAATAAAGGGCTATACCCCAGGTATGCGATCCTGTAATCAATTCTGTGTGATTTTCCTTCCTTTTTAAAGCTGGAGTCTGTACTACTGTTTTTACATAAATGTGTCCTGGGTTGACTATATGATGCTTTTATCCCAAATCGTCTCATTCTGTTTATGTTGAATAATAATAAGTTTTGTACCTTTAAGAGTGTTACAGAGAGTGAAGGGGGAGAGAGAAGAAGCGCGCAGTTTGTTTTCAGACACTGCACTCACTCCTCCACATTCCTGCTCCTGACTGTGTTGTCTGCGGACAGACAGCGAGACAGAGAGCTCTTCTTTTGCTTTTTAGTTAGTGTTAGCTAGCTGAGGCAAAGAAGTTCCCTGGACTGTTTTTTTCCCTTTTCTTTGGACCTCTTAGAACTGCTCTAGACTGAACACCCAGGAAAGCACCGGCAGCTGCAGCTGTGGCCCACTGGGCCGGCCCTGGCCTGCGACAATTCCAGCACTGAGAGACTGATCAGAGACTGAGTGAGCTGCTGCTTGAACCCGGAGTTTTCTCAGTTTGTCATCTCTTTTAAAGTGGCAAGGGGTCTCATTGTTTTGATACTGTTTTAGTCTTATTGTTTAATAAACAGGGGTTTTTTTTCCACCTTTCTCCAAGGAAGTATTTTTCTTTCCTCCCGGACCAGTTGAGGAGAGGGGCCGATTAGATCTGCTTTTCCCACCGGAGCTCCTTTGAGAAGATTCTTCCCCAAATTTGCTCTAAACCTGAACAAATACAAAATGAAACATTAAGGATATTTGTACCACATCAGTCTGCATTTAGCAATCTTCTCTGCATACCCTGTTAACTAAGAGAAAGCAACTTGTATCTCTAGATGGTTCAATGACCTCATCTGTTAGACTGGCATGTTTTGGGTGTTAGACTGGTTTTAGGTTTTTTTTTTTTTTTTTTTTTTTGAATGTGTTGTTTTCGTTTTCCTTTTAAAACAGCTTATGGGGATCTTGTTTCTATTAGCATCAGTGGATGTGGTTTTTTTCAGGTAGAGCAGTGATAGCAGCATTGTTATAACAGCATAAAGAATGTGAAAGTTTGCTTAAACTGCCTTGTAAATGTAAAGAGAAATTGATATTCTGGTGTGTTTTGTCGAGGTTTTTTTTTTTTTTTTTTTCCTTTTTGTTTCAGGTGAATCAATTCAGATCTTTGCTGAGATTGAGAATTACTCTTCCCGTATAGTAGTGCCAAGTCAAACGCAGGCATTCTATGCCAAAGGGAAAATGAAGGAAGTCAGACAGCTTGTTGCCAACCTCCGTGGGGAATCCTTGTCATCTGGCAAAACAGAAACCTGGAATGGCAAACAGTTGAAAATTCCGCCTGTTTCCCCTTCAATCCTTGACTGTAGTACAATTCATGTGGAGTATTCACTGATGGTATGTTGGGCAGTCTGTTTCACTCGTGAGAATGAGTTGCTTCCAACATGCCATACAAATTTCTAGCACAGCATTTTGTGATGATTAGTGTTATAAATTATCAAATCGTGAGCCAAAATTGAAATAAACAGGGCCAGGAGACTTCTTCTCCTTTTTAATGCCTTTATTAAAAGTGATCAGCTCAGGATTGGGCGGCTTGGCAGGGCTGCAGTCCCCGTCGCATCTCCCAGGGCGACTCAGAGGAGGAGGACATGTGCAGCTCTGTCCACCAGGGGCAGAGCTGGGGACTCCGGTCCTCGTGGGAGCCTTTAGGGCGTGGTGTCCCCTTCAGATCTTACTTTCTCAGCGTGGTCCCCCTCAGTCTCGGCGCTGGGGACGACTCCCATGGTCAGGGCGAGAGGGACTCCGTATCTCTGCAGGCTCAGCACTTGGCTCCTCACGTCGGGACATCACTTTAGTCTCTCAACTCTTAGGTGGCTCGTTGTTTTTAGGGTTTTCTCGTTGCATTTTGGAGTCGGGGTCCCAAAAGCATGCTGGTCTTGGAGTCACTTTGCATAACCCCCCCCACCCTCTCAGGTGTCTTCACTATGGTAGGAAACTTAGCCTCGGGGAAGGGCCATCACCCCACCCCAGCCAGGGCCTTTACTAATACAAAAGGGGCGATAAGCGGCAATGACCCGTGATTACAATAACAAAGCACGCAGAACCCTGGCAGGAACAGAGATCTGGCTGCCTTTTTGTAACTTTTTTCTCACAAAAAAAAATATTAACCGAATTTTTGTTCATAACAAAAATTATCAAAGATTTATTAATTTGTCTGTGAGACCGAAATTCGGTCTTCGAAACCACCACAGCCAAAGAGACAGCGTCGAGCCCTGGATCGGCACCAGGTGAACACGGATCTGACCTCCCGAATGTCAGAGTTCCCCTGGTTCACACTCGCAGCTTCATGCAGTGAAATTTTATACAATTTATTCTGTCTGAGGCAAAGATGACCAAATTTCCTTTGTGTCTCTTCACATGCATTGCTGTTGCTTTCCATGTACAGAGGTGGACAAAAGCCTCATCCAGGTATGCCATTGGTGTCAATCGGCTTTGGAGGAGCCATGTATTCAGATGTATCAGGGTGGCACAACTGACTGTCTTGATATATGCAATCGGCAAGGCGATAATCACTTTCGAGTGGCTCCCCCGACAACTAGGGAAACCAGAAACCAACGATCATGGCCCTGGAAGCTTCTATTCTTATGTTAAGGCATCGATTGTTATCTTAACGTGCATCCGGGAACTAGTTGAATCTAAATAAGACAGCTGCTCCTGGCCGGAGTAGTCAAAAGACACGGTTTGGGTTTCACAATATTTTTATACCATACATTAATAGCATGAATTATCCCTACTATATTTTACAATTAGTTATGAAAGAAATACATGTTCTGGTATTAGTGTCATGACAGGAGGTCTGGTAAGTAAATTTAGTTTAAATCATGCAAGTTCTCAAAGCAGTTGTCTGTCAACTAAGCGAGCATTTAATGAGTACACTGCATTTCCATGTGAGGGCTCATGTTAAGACTCTTCTTAACTTGAAGAGCTCATGTCTGCATAGGGGCATGGACCCTAAAAGGGGCTGTGAAAAATGCGTATTTTCTGATTGGCTTTTTGCAAATATTTAAACGACTATTACATGTGTTATTTTAGAAAGTTATGCTGTATTAATTTTCTTAAGTAGTGTGTTAAATATAGTTTTAGGTTATAACATAATGTTAAAATAGAAACTATGCTATGACAGATACTTTTTTTTAAGAGAGGACTCACAGCAATACAGCAGCTACAGGACACCTAAATCTTTCAGAGAAAAAGAATTTATTGCTCCCTTATCAGAAGAAACTAACTTCTTCCTGCCTTGCTCAACGCTGAAGACTCCATTAGGATTAAGAGGAAGAAATTGACACTGACCAGACAGAATTCTTTGTTTGAATGGAATTTATGCATCATGTGTGAGGTGTATTATTGATATATTTACCAATATAGCAGGACGAGACGTGCCTTAGCTTGTCTGACCCTTGCTGCTGAACCAAATAGCGGCAACTGTGGTGTTTCACCCCAGAGACACTTTTGGCTAGTTTTGTGGTGTGGCTGGGCATGTGGAGACAAGTCCAGGAATGCTGGAGCTCTGGTGGTGGTGGGATGGAGCTTCCTCACAAAGAGGGTCCACTCCTCGGGTTTTCCTCTGATGGAGAATCTTTAAGGCAATGGTGAAGGAAAGGAGTTGGTTCTGATGGAGGGTTTTAATGCAGAGCTTTTATTCTGGCCCCCAGGCCTCTGAATCCAGCAACAGCTCCAACAGAACTCCCCGAGCCATGTGGTTGCCTGCCCTTTTAACCCGGGGGAGAGGGGGAGGGAAGGGGTAGGAAGCCCAGTGTGGTCGTTTGACCGGAAATAAGATTTCTGGGAAGCTGTGGTCACTACCACCAAACCACCAATGGACGCTCAGATTTTAAGATTGGCACTTGGTACGACCACTGAAAATTACATCCGCCTCTGAGAAAACACAGGGGTTAAAAACCAGAGCTGCCCACCTGGGAGGCCTCTCGGGTTCCTGTGGTGAAAGAGGTCAGAGCTCTCCCCTGCCCAGCTCTCTGCTGCTGGGTGGGGGAGGGGAAAGCCGCGTGGCCTGGGGGAGGTAGGCCTGATCCTGAGGGGCCCTGGGGTGGAGGAATGGAAGGAATGGAGGAGCATGAGAGGTATTCTACCCACCCCCCCCCCTCCCCTCCCCTCGGGAGATGGAGAGAGAGAAGGCAGTCTGTGCTTGTTACCTTGAAATTCCATAAACATGAGCCTGCAGCAGGGCCGCAGGGCTGCGGAGAAGGACTGGGGGGGGGGGGGGGGGGGGACGACTGCCGCAAGGTGTCCAGCCGAGTGTAAGGGCTTTTAACCCTTTTGTGGATAATGAAAACTTAGCAGAGCATTAACCGTCCCCTGGAGAAGATATGAATTTAGAGGATGAAGAAGGAACTGAGTGAAGGAGAGGAAGGTCTGAGCAAGAGAGAGAGAAGGAAGAACCCCAGGGGGTGGAAAGGGTGATGGAGTAGCATTGTTGCTGGACGCTTTTTGTATAGCTATGGACTGTTTCTGTGCCATGCAGAGACTATATTCGAGGGGGAGCCTGGGCCTCAGAACCAGGAGGAGTGCAGTGTGGATACCCCTCGGCCCCAGGGGGTGCTAAAAATATGGGGGGGACAGATGTCCCGAAAGGAGAGACTGTGCCTTTTGGAGTGGGACGATGCATCCTTGAAAGACAACCCTCTAGACAGCTTGGTTCCAAGTTCGGTGGTGAGAGCACTGAACATGGAAAGGAAGAAGACACCATGGCTACAAGAAGGACTCCTCCCTTTTGGATGAACTGAGAATTGGGTATTTTAAAGGGTGGTGCCAGACTAAGAGTTCGTGATTTTGGAAGATGTATGGTATTGTGTTGTGGTGTGTTGCAATATCCTGTTTTACCTTCTCCCTTCCCCCTCGCCCCTCGCTGAGTGTGCCCTGTCAATCAGGCTAACATACCAGCAAGGCGTCGTGTGATAGGTGTCCCTAGTCCCTTGAGACCCTGCCCCTTTGTTGGAAAAGAAATGAAATTTAGCAAAATGTTTTATTATAGTTTAGTTATGAGTTTTGTGTGAATTGGTTTGTAAAAATAATTTTGTAGCCGTTGATATTATGTGATTGAGTTTTGTGTAACCCTGGCAAGTAGCTTTAGAAACCTAATAAACATTAAGCCAGGGTAGGAGAGTAAGAAGACTAACCGGTTTGGGGATAGCATACAATAGGACAGGTAGAAGATTTATGATTTTGCTCGTGAACTAGGGAATGTATTGCAAGGGTCCGTAGTTTGGCGAAGGGCCACTGTTTCTTGGAGACTTTGTTATGAATTGCTTGTGTATAAAAGGAAAACACCCATGTGTGAATTTTGGGGTTCTGTTTTTGGGGACGCTAGTCCGCAGGCCCCCGGGCCCTTCAATAAAGCGCCGCACAAAACTTATCCGAGTTTTGTGTCCTTTATCATTCGGGCAACACCTTCACCTGGTTGGTGGCTCACCTGTCCCCTCCCCTTCCCCTGTCCTGAGCTTAAAATGTTAATGAGACCATGCGGCCTCATTCTGTTAGCAGCAGTGGCCCAGTGCAGACATCTCTGTACCAATGGAATAAACATCTGGCAACCTTCTAGCAGAATCCACTCCCTTTCTCTCCACCATCGCCAGAAGCTCTCCCCTGAGGAAAACGGAGTCCTGACAGCCTGGACTTGAGCCTGTGCCCCGCTGCACTCTCCTCTCAGCCAAGGTATCTCTGGTGTAAAACGCCGCAGTGCTGCCTTTGGCCCAGCAGCGAGGGTCAGAACTGGCCCAAGCACCATCTAACTGGTTATATTGGGATTCCTATTCCAATATATTGGCGTCCCTGTGGGTGGGCAAAGTGACTCTGCAGCCCTAGAACGGACTCGCAGTTCCTCAGAGAAGTTTCAGCCAGCCGTGCATCCAGCTGGAAGGGCTTTGGTTGCATTGCCCTCAGCTAGAGACTTTGGGAATACTCCCAGAAAAAGTTTCGTGGACTGTTCGGCGCCTTCTGGAAAGCCCAGCTTCATTGTGGTGAGCAGATTTTCCAGAGGAAGAAAAGGGGAGCCTCTCTTGCACCCAGAGAGAGGTCCTTTTCCGGTGGAGACCTGCCTGCCTAGACCCAGCCTACAGCTTCCATTTCACGTGAGTATCTCTGCTTTCGGTAGAGCAGAAGCTCAAAAACAGACTCTGCCGCGAGTTCTGTTCCTTTTTGCCTTTGCATTTTTGGCTGCGCAGCCCCACAGACGAGAATTCATAGCGTTCTAGTTTTAGCTTTTCTGCCGCGTGTTTTACTGTCTTTTAAAATTCGCGCCGGAGCGGGGTCGCTCGCTGCCCTTCCCCCCCCCGGCTCAGCAGCGTGCTCGGACACGTGTTAGGAGACTCTCTTTCTCTTTCTCTTTGCGGGGGAGGGGGGGGCTCTCTTTCCACGTGGCCGGGGGACCTGCGGGGTCGGGAGTGCTCTGCACACGCGGCGGCAGGGCGTCCCAGTTTCGGCTGCCAAGTGGAGTGGCTGCTCCCTCTGCTCCGCGGGGGAGCTGCATTCCACGGCGGGGGAGGCTTTGTTTCTGCCTCGGCTCAGCAGGGCGTGCCCTGCTGCTGCTGCCCGGGAATTTTAAAAGCAGTATATACAGCTGCATTGTGAAGCTTTTGTCTGCTCGTTATCGCTTTCTATCTGTGTTTTTTTCAGAAATTGGTAGCTGATTTTAGCTTTGTTTTTGGTCAGGCGGGATTAAGTACTTTGCTTTTTACATCTAACATGGGTTCCAAACTTAGCATTGTACAAAGGGGAGTGTATTATAATATTGTTAGCATTTTAATCAAGAGTAATGTGAAATTCTCTAAAGGAAAATTGAAACAGTTTATAAGATGGCTTTTTCTGCAGTTCCCAAACATTTCCCCTGAAGAAATCCACAATATTCAATTCTGGGATAAAGTTGGGAATGAATTGATAACCTTAGGACAATCTGGCAAATCACCCTCAGCTAAATTTGTGTTCTGGAGTTTACAAATTCGAACAGCATTGCTCAAACAAAAGGAAATGGAGAAAAAGCCAAATGTAAAGCCATGTACCTCTGCTCTCCCTGTTCCTCCCTCTCCTAGCCCTAAAACCCCTAAACCTCTTTCCTCAAAACTTGGTATTTTAAAGAGAGCACACTCATTGGGAAGTCGGGTCCCAGAGTGTGCAAGAATACCTGAGTTGTTTTGTTCACAAAGCCCTGGCCAGGCTGCATGGCTTTCCCAACTCCCTGTGTCCCCTCCTCTAAAACCCAGAGCACGTGTTAGCTTTCCGGAGAGCAGTGATGTCCAAAATGGCCCTCAGTCCCTAGGGGGTCCGCAAGATGGTGGATGCCACGTGGCATCTTCCCAAACCTGGTCTTCTTCTTCCCAAAATCCTCTTAAGCATCCCAAAATTCCTGCCCCATCCCCCTCTCCTCCTGTTCCTCGTGACACCTTCCCCCCTCCCCCCGCCTTTCCTGCAGTACCCTCAGCTCCGCCCCTCTACTCCTCCCAGGGGGCGTCTGCTGACGTGATGTCACCAGGTGACCCCGCCCCCTGCCAGCCCCTTGACCCCGCCCCTTGTTCCCACGGTTTCCCCGCCCCTTGCAGGCTCCCTGTCCCCGCCCCCTCCCCGGGTTCCCACGGTGGGGACACACCCACTGCCTGTCCCCAAACCTTTAGCTGTGACCCCAATGCTTCTGATTCAAGAGATACAGAGCAGGGAACAGCAGACCCAATGCACAGTGCCATGTTGTCACTGGCTCCTGTTACGTTTCAGCCTGCAGCTCAGGGAGGAGCAGCCCCTACTGCCAATTGGAGCTCCTTTGGACGACAATTGATTAAAGAGATCTGTAAATCTCATAAAGAATATGGTCCACACAGTCCATATTTCCGTGGCCTTTTAAATTCTGAATTAAGTAGGACTGTTGTGGTTCCACACGATTTAAAACAGCGTTTTTCATGTCTCATGACATCCACGGAATTCAAATTATGGGAATCAGCATTGAAACAACTGCTAAAAGATGCTCTCCCAAGCTTACAGGCTGATCCAAACACAGCAAAAGACAACAATGGTAACCCTATCACCATGGAGCACCTCTGTGGTGAGGGTCAATGGTCTTCTCCCTCAGTCCAAGCTGCTGCAATTCCTGCAGAAACACTCGAGAAAGTAAAAGAAGCAGCTGAAAAAGCATTCTTTTCCCCCCAACCTGAGGGGCCTTTTGAGCCCTATAGCAAAATCAAACAACTACCATCAGAGCCTTTTTTGAAATTTGTAGAAAGGCTAACTAGAGCCATTGAAATACAGGTGAAAAAGGAAAATGCTAGGGAAGCAATTTTAGAGGAAATAGCGTTTACAAATGCAAATGAACAGTGTCGAGCGGCAATCCTGAGCCTTCCTATGGAACCTTCCCCTACATTAAAAGATATGCTTCTAGTCTGTAACAGGAAAGTGCCTCTGATGAGTGTGGCTGAAGACACCAGACCAAGGCTGCTGCCAAGACCACTTCAGCGTGTCGCTGTTGCAAGCCCTGCACCTTCTCCCTCAGCACAGCAGTACCCTGGGCAGCAGCGGAGACCAGCAATGGTTGAGCCCACTAAACCATGCCTGCTTTGTAATAAGCTAGGACACTGGAGTAACCAATGCCCCCTGAAAAAGGAATTTGATGAATTTAAAAATAGCAGGGGAGGAGAACTGCAAGCCCTCCCTGGGGGTCAACAACAAAAAAACTGAAAGTAAGGCGCCAGCCTGCCAGGCGTGCAGACATAAAAAGAGCAGGCCAAGAGAATAAGGGTAGCAAAATAAATCAAGCGCGCGATAATATTAACATTTGTGTAAGTGAAGCAGGTGCTTCAAAGACCAAGTCTGCTAGTCCACTGTTGAAAGTGAAACAAAATAACCTTTGTTATGATTTAAGTGATCCTGTATTAACCACATCTTCTGTCAATTAGCCTTACAAGTTCAGCTGAAAGAGTCACTCCACCTGAAGGACACTGACTGGCATTTTGTCTCTGTAAATCCTGAACAGAAGGGTACTTGGAACCAAATTCGTTGTAAGTACATCATCACTGGGGACAAAAACACACCACAAGAGATCGAAATTGCTCCGGGAATGACAACATCAGATCCCAAGCAATTTGTTCTCAGCCTGCACTGTTTCCACCCACCCCTGTTTCTTCCCAAGGGACAAATTGTTGCTCAAGCTATCCCTGTGCCATCTTTACCTGAAAATGTCGAAAAACAAGGGCCCACAGTCGCCCGGGTCCAAGTTATGGGGACAGATAAACCCAAATTGTGGTGCAATGTCAGTGGGGGTGGGGAGTCTAAACGCATTGAGATGCTTGTAGACACAGGTGCAGACTGCACAGTGATTCCAGTACAAGACTGGGCAGCACACTGGCCTTTACAAAATGTTGCTGGTCACCTTCGAGGTGTAGGAGGTCTGCAATTGGCAAAACAATCCAAATGCATTATTCAATTCGAGGGTCCAAACGGACAGTTGGCAAATATCCGTCCATTTGTGTTAGATTATTCAGAACCTTTGTTAGGGAGAGATTTAATGGCCCAGTGGGGTGTCACAATTAATATTCCAGACTCTCCACAGCATTTTTGTGCAGCAGTCATTGAACAACAGCGCCCCACCCAAAAACTTAAGTAGAAAACAGACGAACCAGTTGATGTGAAACAGTGGCCACTCAGTAAACAAAAAATAAAGGTGCTTGAGGAACTAGTACAAGAGCAACTAAGAAAGGGCCACATTGTGGAGACCATGTCCCCATGGAACTCTCCAGTGTTTGTCATCCAAAAGGCTGACAAAAAGAGGTGGCGACTCCTCTGTGACCTCCGACAAATTAATAATGTAATAGAAGATATGGGTTCTTCCCAACCTGGTATGCCATCCCCAACAATGCTTCCCCAAGATTGGAAATTAGCTGTTATTGATATTAAAGATTGTTTCTTCCAAATCCCATTGCACCCTGATGATGCACCGCGTTTGGCATTCTCTGTCCCTTCTATCAATTCAGAAGCTCCTATGAAAAGGTACCATTGGACCGTTCTTCCATAGGGATTAAAGGTATCTCCAGCTATCTGCCAGCGGTATGTCTCTTCCCTGCTTTCCCCAGTGCGTGCAGCCGCAGAGAAGGCCATCATCTATCATTATATGGATGATATCCTTGTGTGTGCCCCCAATGATGATTTACTAACACATGCGCTTGACCTAACGATCGATGCATTGATTGTTGCAGGGTTCGAGCTCCAGGAAAAGAAAATTCAAAAGATGCCACCTTGGAAGTATTTGGGCTTAGAAATTGGAAATAAGACCATTGTTCCTCAAAAACTAGAAATCAATCCAAGGATCAAGACCCTTGCGGATGTCCACAAGTTGTGTGAGTCTTTGAATTGGGTAAGACCATGGCTTGGTCTGACTAATGAAGACCTTGTCCCTCTTTTCAATTTATTGAAAGGGGGAGAGGACCCAGGTGCTCCTAGGTCTATTACCCCAGAGGCACGGAAAGCTCTAGAAAAGGTTAAGATTGCAATGTCCACAAGACAGGCCCACCGATGCCGGCCTGACCTGCCATTCAAATTTATCATCCTAGGTAAGTTGCCACACCTCCATGGAATTATTTTCCAGTGGGAGGAAAAACAAACACCTAAGGCAAAGGACACACCAAAAAAGGACCGGGACCAGAGGGACTCTCTCTTGATCATAGAATGGGTTTTCCTCAGTCACAAAAGGTCCAAGAGACTGACAAAGCCTCAGGAGCTGGTAGCGGAACTGATCCGGAAAGCAAGGACCCGGATCAGGGAGTTAGCAGGATGTGATTTTAAGTGCATTCACATTCCAGTTGAGTTAAAATCAGATCAAAATACTATGAAAATACTGGAACAATTGTTTCAAGAAAATGAAGTGTTGCAGTTTGCTCTGGATTCCTACTCAGGACAATTTTGGGTAGCACGGCCCCCTCGCAAATTGTTTGAACAAGATGTTCAATTTACTTTAAAATTAAGAACTGCTCTAAGTAGGAGACCTTTAAAAAGGGCTCTAACTGTCTTTACAGATGCATCCGGGAGGTCACACAAGTCCGTTATGACTTGGAAGGATCCTCAAACCCAGCAGTGGGAGACGGACGTTGCTGAGGTGGAAGGTTCACCTCAGGTTGCTGAATTGGCTGGGGTTGTTAGGGCTTTTGAAAGGTTCTCAGAACCATTTAATCTGATTACAGACTCTGCATACGTGGCAGGAGTAGTATCCAGGGCAGATCAAGCAATACTGCAAGATGTATCTAACATCGCACTTTTTGAATTGCTTTCCAAACTGGTAAAGTTAGTCACTCACCGAGAGCAACCCTTTTATGTGATGCATGTCAGGTCACACACTGACTTTCCAGGGTTTATCGCTGAAGGCAACAGAAGGGCAGATGCTCTTGCTGCACCTGCAGTGATGGCCACTCTCCCAAATGTTTTTGAACAGGCAAAAATCAGCCACCAGCTTTTCCACCAAAATGCACCTGGCCTGGTTCGCCAGTTTAACATCACTCGAGAACAGGCCAAAGCGATTGTGGCCACGTGCCCAAATTGCCAACAACATGCACTCCCTACAGTGAGTACGGGAGCAAACCCAAGGGGACTGAACAGTTGTGAACTGTGGCAAACAGATGTAACACACATACAGGCTTTTGGACGGCAGAAATATGTTCATGTTAGTGTAGATACCTTTTCTGGAGCGGTCTATGCTTCTGCCCACACAGGAGAATCATCTATTGATGCTATTAAGCACCTCTTACAGGCTTTTTCTTTCATGGGCATCCCCAAGGAGCTGAAAACTGATAATGGGCCTGCTTATAAATCCAAGGGATTCGGGAGCTTCCTGCAGCAATGGGGAGTAGAGCGCAAAACTGGCATCCCCTACTCCCCTACAGATCAAGCCATTGTAGAAAGAACTCACCGTGATATTAAAAGGGTCCTGTACCAGCAACAACAGGTTCTGAAGGTAGAACCTCCCCACATCCGGTTATCCAGGGCACTATTCACAATCAATTTTCTGAATTGTTCTTTTGACAGCCTGAACCCACCCATCCTACGCCACTTTGGGGGGAGCAGTCACAAGTTGATAAAAGAAAAACCTCCGGTTTTAGTAAAAGACCCTGAGACTTGGAAAATAGTGGGACCTTACAAATTGGTTACTTGGGGACGTGGATACGCCTGTGTGTCCACCCCCTCTGGTTTAAGGTGGGTTCCTTCCAAATGGGTAAAGCCCTATGTTCCCAAAGTCTCAGAGAAATCTGCAGAAGCACCCCAGGTTGCTCACGCTGCCTGGAGAAGGAAACGCCGCACACGTTCTCTGGAGGAAATTCCATTTAAGCCTCCTATCTGGAATAGTTTGTAATATATGTCTGTCTCAAGTTCCTTGTACCAGTTTAGATCCCACTGTTCGTGTGAAGCCTCGAGATGCCATGAGACCGAGCCTGCTTCTCGTCCTACTCGTGATCATCCCACCTGCGATCTCCTACCGCAGCCCAAACCACATATGGACTGCCTTGACAAAGGCTCTCAGACATCAACAGAGAAACTGACAACAGGCTGAATGGACTGTTCAAAGGCTGGGGACTCTCGGGCTGGTTGGGATCTACTCTGAAAACTGTAATTTTAGTGCTGTTTATTTTAGTTGTAGTTATTGTAGTTTTTAGCATTGTTTTTAGAGTAATCAGACGCATGGTTCTCAAGTTAATCTCAAGCTCATCTCCCCCTCCTGAGGTCTACCATTTGGAAGCCCTCAGTGCTCCAGTGGATGACCTGGAAGCCTCAGTAGAATCATTCTGCACCATAAACACAGTCCTCTTCTTTTTAAACAAAACTAGGGGGAGATGTTGTGGTGTGTTGCAATATCCTGTTTTACCTTCTCCCTTCCCCCTCGCCCCTCGCTGAGTGTGCCCTGTCAATCAGGCTAACATACCAGCAAGGCGTCGTGTGATAGGTGTCCCTAGTCCCTTGAGACCCTGCCCCTTCACCTGGTTGGTGGCTCACCTGTCCCCTCCCCTTCCCCTGTCCTGAGCTTAAAATGTTAATGAGACCATGCGGCCTCATTCTGTTAGCAGCAGTGGCCCAGTGCAGACATCTCTGTACCAATGGAATAAACATCTGGCAACCTTCTAGCAGAATCCACTCCCTTTCTCTCCACCATCGCCAGAAGCTCTCCCCTGAGGAAAACGGAGTCCTGACAGCCTGGACTTGAGCCTGTGCCCCGCTGCACTCTCCTCTCGGCCAAGGTATCTCTGGGGTAAAACGCCGCAGTGCTGCCTTTGGCCCAGCAGCGAAGCTCAGAACTGGCCCAGGCACCATCTAACTGGTTATATTGGGATTCATATTCCAATAGTATTGGGAATTTGGTGGGAGGAGGAGGAGAATGCTGTTGTAAGGTTTTCATTTTCCTTGTGTGTTTTTCTTTCACTTGTAGTCTAGTTAATGAACTTTTTCTTTTTTTTTAAACAAGAGCCTGCGGTTCTTATTACTGGTTACATCACATCTCACAGTAGATACCAGGGAGGAGGTATTGTCATGGGGGCACTGGCATTGTGCCAGGCTCAAACCATGACACCATGACACCCACCAACCAGGCACAGGAGAGGAGGTCTTAGGGGACAAAGGCCACCTGGATGGCCCAATTCCCCCCCCCCCCCCCCCCCCCCCGGGGGTAGACGGCATCCTTTGAATCTGCCAATCACTCAACGCCCTTCTGGAATTCCAGGATTGACAGACAGTTCTCGGCAGGGGTCAGGGTGAGGAAAGGAATGATGACTGACAAACCTGAGAGGTAACCTTCAGGGGAGGGACTCGGGTTTCTGAGATAAACCCTGAAATCACAATGCAACAGTGTATGAATATGCAGCAGGCTATTGTTTTTAAGGGTTAATCCTCTGTTAATGTGTGTCCTTTCTCGGGCTTTTTTTGCCCAGAAAAAGGTACCCAGATGTCTGTAACTCTTTGTTTTTATTGTCTTGTGTTGTCCTAATCCAAATTGTCCAAATTTTTATTATTCTAATTATTTTACTATTTTTATAACCATTTTATTACTTTTACACTTTTAAAACTTTGAAAACAAGTGATTGGAGTTTTTCACAGGGGCTATTAGAAACAAGCTCCTCATGAAAAATTTCATAGAAAGATAACTTAGACTAATACTTATGAAATGCTGATAAACCCCCACATTTTAATCATATACTTGTTTCATTTTTCTTCAGGTATATGTTGATATTCCAGGAGCTGTGGATTTGTTCCTTAACTTACCACTGGTCATTGGTACCATTCCTCTACATCCATGTGGTAGCAGAACATCAAGCGTAAGCAGCCAGGGTAGCATGAGCATGAACTGGCTTGGTCTGACTCTGCCTGAAAGACTAGAAGGTAGCATGATAATACAAATCCCAATCAATTTGCTGCTCTCTTGATTTTTGTCTGCTTTATTCATTGTAGTCTTGTTAACAGAGTCAAATTACATGCTTTTATAATAAAGCCCACAGGAGATCTATTGTGGATGTTTTCTTGCCACCTGCTTGTTCTGTGTAGAGCAAGAGATTTTTTTTTCCCCTCCCTGCCTTTCTGTCCCTAGGACAGGCAGTGAAATCTAGCTTCTTTGGAAAGCGGCAGAAAAAAAAGCACAGGATACCATTGTATCTGTGCATAACTTCATTGCTTCCACTTCCAGTATCCCAATTGCATTCTTGGTTATAAGGCATTGCAACCCATAATAACAGTTTCTGGGCTTTCTCATCAGCCTTAGTAGCCAAGGCTTTGTGAAAAGATAATATTCTTTTCTATGGGAGATTTCTCATGGCCAAAGAAAGAATTATGTATTTCCTTCCTTCTCTTTTTGCACATCTAATATCTTGCTTTTTTTAAGTACAAATCCCAGACCTGGAGCCTTCTGGAGTACAGAGAACTGCAGTGTTCTGTCATTTCTACTTGTACAGAGAATAAATTATCTTTGGTCTGATTTAAATTTTAATGGGATAATTCAGCCACAATAAACAGTGGTCAGTCTGTCTTTGAACATAAACTTAATATCAGAATAGAACAAAATAGTCTCCCTTTTTTGTTTAACAATTTTAAAGTCATTGTTTATCTGCTGGTGAATCTTTCAGTGGTTGAAGTCTAATATTTATCATGTGTATTTTGTCATGCATAAGAACTTGTTGTTTGAACTGTATGTACCTTCTCCCTCCAGCACCTCCTAACTATGCAGAAGTGGTCAGAGGAAAACAGACAGTCTGGCCTTGCTCCTGTAGCTGCTTTTGATGATTTAGAGAGCACTGCAAGGACCATTATTTGCATACATCCAGGAGTTTCGTTTTCTGCCTCCTCCCCTATATTCAGAAGTAGGTATATCTGTCAGACTATGATGATTTATATATTGTTTGTGGCTGATTTTTTTTTTGTCTGATGGAATAAGTTTACAAACCTGTTTCTCCTTCCTAAAATTTTAAGAAACCATTAAAATTATGAACATGGAATAAGCTGGTTTTGAGGAGGATTTTTGTTTGTTTGCAAGATGCAGATGAATTGCATCATGAGTTTTCCATGCCTGTTTTACAGCATGTGTTACCCTTTTTATAATTTTTTCCTTTTTTTTTTTTTTACGTGAACTCTGCAACCTTAAATGTAAAAGGTGCTCCATGAGGTGCCTTGACTTCTCCATCATGCTATGTCCTGGAGCTGCCAACAGGGGGAGGTAATTCTTCTTGGCAGCACTCTTCCCTAGTCTAATACTTTCTGGAAATTTTCAAAGTGGTGTTTGCCATTTTAGAAACATAATTTTTAAAAATTTGTGTATTACAAATTAAGTTTCAACTCTTTCACCTCTGCCGCTTCCTAACATTTTATAGCAACCACTAATCTGTGTTGCCTGCATGTGTGTTTAAATTCTGTGAACGTAGGCCTTTCAGAAGTCTCACATAGAAAAGTGATGTATTGGTATTAATTTATGACTTAAGTTTTCTGAAGTACACACTTCAACACTTTTGTCCTTCACAGAATTAAAAATGCAGCCACCGAATAACCATGAATGAGATGCAAATTTCAAAGCTTTTTGTGTTGTTTATTTTTTTTCTTTTTCAAGAAAAATAAATGTTGTGGGACAAATGAAAAAAAAAAGTGTCCTCTGGCCATATTTGGTCTGAATTGATCCACTTTAGGAAAATAGCATTATGTAACATGACATCCCCCCGGCTTGAAATGCAAAACCAAAGGGCTACATGACGCTAACTGATTCAATGTCTAGAAGATGCAATGTACGTGTAAACTATTCTTACATCTATTGTTTGAGACCTAAGTTAGCAGGCTTGTACCCTTTAATTCTCCTGTTGAGAGGAAGAAGACGTAAAGTTTAGAGCACATGAACTTTTTGAAACATCCCATAGGATATTTGAGTATTAACTACTTTAATTTAAAAGTAGTATGATTTTTGTATTGATACATTTCTGCTATTTCAAGAAAAACTTCTTTGCTTCTCTCAAGTAAATATTTCTTGAATTATGTTTCCAGTGGTATGTGTCAAGTAATCTTTTTTGTATATATCAGATAATTCAAAAGACTTCTGTGTGAGTAAAGGAGAAAGAATTTTTTTATAGCAGTTATTCATGCTTATCCTTAAATTGCCATCAACCTGTAGTTTAAAGTCTTCCACTGGATCTAATATTTCTATTACTGTTTATCCAAAGTTTTGTGTAACTAGAAGTTTTTCAGTTATTTCAATAACACCTGGACTGGAAATGTCACATATTATAATTGTCTTAAACTTGTGAATTTTGATTTTTATTCCTAACAATTGATGCTGAAATGCACTGAGTTGTCATGGCTTTTATTTTTGGGGTTTTTTGGGGGTTTTTTTGTTCTGGGGTTATTTGGTGAATTGTTTGGTTGGGGTTTTTTGTTGTTTATTTTTTCTTGTTGTTGTTTTGGGGTTTTTTCTTTTTCTTTTGGTTAGATTGATCCAAACCCAGATCAGCCCACAGATGAGATACCGTCTTGCCCCTCTCGTTGAAGGTATCCATAAAAACTGACTTCACTTGGGTTTTGAATCACACCTTCTGTGTTGAAGATCAAGGTATCATAGTGGAGACTTGCTTTTAAAGGAAATGATATTGCTCTTGCCCGTATGGTGAATAAATGAAAAGCACCTGTGATCATGCTTTTGACACCTACAGCACATCATAGGACTGCTCCACATGCTTGAAAACTTGGGTCCCCTTCCATTAAACAGTAGCACATACTAGGAGCAGCCTTATTAGCATGCAGTCAGGTGTTTCAAAACACTCAAACCATGTTGTAATGTTGTAAGAGAGGAATGGCTGCTTTCTATGATTCTATGAAAATTTGCACATGCTTATTACTTATGTTATACAGTTAAGTGTCACTACAACTTATTCTCATTTGTGATGGACTGTTGTTACCAATCCCTCCCCAGTTGTTTGTGATCTGCACAACAAGGAACAAATGACAGCTTTACCAAAAAAAAAAAAAAAAAAAAAAGACATGAAGGCTGACAAATTGACAAAACTGACAAATACCCTGACTTTTAATTTGATGTAGCCTGGACTTTGCCTGCATATGCACATGCTCAGAATTGTCCTTGTAGGCTGATCATGTATCACCTCTTCAGCTTGGATCCTATTGTGGATTTATTTACAAGCATTACATGCCTTCAAAGTCAATCCTTGATGTATGTTTTGCAGCCAAATGTAATAGACAAGCAACAGATAGGTGGGAGAAGAGAGATCAGAAGGAAACTAATGAGACGTAATCAAGATTGTATACCTTCTTGATTTCTTAAAATAATTTGTTGCCTTTGTGCTTTTATTGCAAAGCAATGTTTTGTTACAGACTGCCTAAAGGTCACTAAATCTCAGGTGAATTAATCACTTGCCAAACTGTTAGAACGCTATTTGTTTCATGTTGCACTGTTATTTATATTTGTGTTTTGGTTTTGTTCTTTGAGGGGGATTTTGAACAGGGACATGCACAAAACTTACAAAGTAAAAGCAGCATCAGCAGACACTAGCAAAGTGTGAAAAGAAAGTGCGAAAAGGGGATAATCAAATGCTGTCCAGGGTTCACGGGCAGCAATAATGTTAACTATTAGGGATGGGAAGGAGAAGGTTTGTTGGTTGGTTTGTGTTTGATTTTATTTAAATAATATGTAGTTCCCTAATAATCAAAAATGATATATAAAATGAGTCTCCAGTAGAAAGCGCATTTCAGACTGCAAGAAAAAATTGAACTATGGCAACTAAGCAGCAGCTCAGTTTGCCCATTTGGTATTATCTTCAGGGTTTATGATACTCTGTCACAGAATCATAGAACACCAGATTGGAAGGGAGCTCAAGGATTCTCTGGTCCAACCTTTCTTGGCAAAAGCATGGTCTAGACAAGATGCCCTAGTACACCTAAAAAGTGTCCAGTGTTGGGGAATCTGCCACTTCCCTGGGGAGATTATTCCAATGGCTAATTGTTCTTATTGGGAAAAATTGTTCTCTCGTGTCCAATTGGAATCTCCCGAGGAGTAACTTGTACCTATTGCCCCTTGTCTTTTCCATGTGACTCCTTGTAAAATGGAAGTCTCCATCTTCTTTGTAGCCACCTTTTAAATACTGGAACATGGTGATAACATCTCCCCTTAGCCTTCTTTTCTCAAGGCTGAATTAACTCAGTTCTCTCAGCCTTTCTTCACATGGCACCTTCCCAGTCCTTGAATCATCTTTGTGGCCCTTCTCTGGACCCTCTTCAGCCTGCCCACATCTTCTTTTGTATATCAGGGACCAAAAGTGAACACAGTATTCCAAATGTGGCCTGACAAGGCAGTGAGTAGAGTGGGAGAATGACTTCTTTGTCTCTGCTGGTGGCACCCTTGTTGATGCAACCCAGCATCCTGTTGGCTCTCTGCCACAGCAGCTCAAGTTCACTCATATTCAGCTTGTTGTCCACCAGGATCCCTAGGGCCCTTTCCACAGAACACCTTCCCATTGGGATAGATCCTAGCCTATGCTGCATTCCTGGATGATGTTTTCCAGGTACAAAATGTTTGTCTTTGTTGAACTTCATAAGGTTCTTGTTAGCCCACTCTTTCAGCCTATCCAGGTCTTCCTGCAGGGAGGATCTTTCTTCCAAAGTGTCCGCTTCCCCATTCGGCTTGGTATCATCAGCACACTTCATTGGGGTACACTTAATTCCATCATCCAGATTACTTATGAAGATATTAAACAGCATTGGGGCCCAATATCGATCCCTGGGTGACCCCACTTGTGACAGATTTCCAGTTTGAAAAGGAGCTATTTACCACCACCTTCTAGGTGTGGCCTGTCAGCCAGTTCCCCACGCACTGCACAGACCGCTTGTTTAGACCATAACACATTCGTCTCTGTAGGAGGAGGCTGTGGCAAACAGCATCGAAAGCCTTGGAGAAATCCATGCAGACAGTGTCCACTGCTTGCCCCACGTAACCAAGCCAGTTACTTAGTCATAGAAGGTGATCAGGTTTGTTAAGCATAATTTGCTCTTGGTGAGTCTGTGCTGGCTTTTCCCAATCCCATGTTTCATTTGACTTCTGATAGCCCCAAGGAAGATTTGTTCAATAACTTTCCCAGAGACTGAATAAGACTGATGGGCGTATAATCTCTGTGATCCTCTTTTAATCCTTTCTTGTAGATGGGGGTGATATTAGCCTTCCAATCTCCTGGGCAGTCCCCCGATCTCTGTGAGTTCTCAAAGGTTATGAAGACCAAGCAGCCTTGCAATGATGTCAGCCAACTCTCTTAACACTCTTGGGTGGACAGTGTGGTGCCGAAACTCAGGAAAGCGCCCGGGGAACGGGGATTTGCCTGGACGGGACACAGCGGCTGTAGCGACGGGTCCGACTACAGCGGGGGAGACGCCCCCGGACCAGCATGGACGATGGGATCTGCAGCGAGGGTCGTAAGTCAGGCTCATGAGCAATGGGGAATTAAATGTGAGCTCAGGAATTCTAATCTTGCTATTGCAAGGCTCCTAGAGCTGGGGACGATCGAACGTCTGGTAAATGTATTATATTCGGAAGTGTGGGAGAAGCGCACTGCCGCCTTAGCAGAGGATACTAACTCCTCAGGCAGTGGTAAAAGCCTCAAAGCGTGGGGGAAAGGAGAAGAGGCCCTACGCAAGGCATTAGAAGAACAGGAGACGTGGAAAGTCACGCATATAGGTTTATTTGTTGCAGTAAAGCCGGGGGCGGGGGCCGCGATGCACACAGTGTATGAGAGCGATCGGATTGAATGCGGGAATATGCCAGGTCTGGGCGGGTTGCACCCCTTCCCGAGCCCAAGCCCAGACCCCCCAGAGCCCCCAGGAGACCCCCCGGAGCCCCCAGGGGACCCTCCGGAGCCCCCAGGAGACCCCCCGACCCTCTCGCGGAGCCCCCCAGGTCCCAGCCCCCCCGCGGAACCTTCCGAAAAATCCACGGTTTCTCTATGTGTCCCTTCCCCGCCGATTGCCAGCCCAGCTAGGGAGGCAGAGCGGCGTGTGCGGTTCTTCTGCCGGGGACTGGAGGAGGGGGCGCGGAGCAGGGCCAGACTGTCGGACCCCACCGGGATCGGTGAAAACTCGACCCCACCGTTTGCGTTTGAAAATGGCGCCCAACCGCATGGCAAGGGCGGAAGGGAAGAGGCGGGGGGTGGAAATGCAGCCAGTCGGCTTGACAACGCATGCGCGGGCGAGGGGGGAGAAGGGGCGGCCCCCGCAGTGGAGCGTGAGACCAAGCAGAGCGCTCTATTCAAATTAGGTCCTTATAGGGCAAGGACCTCCCCCAGCAGGAGGCGGGGGGAGCCCAGGGGGAGGGAACGGCACCACCCCCAAAGGGAGGAGCCGGGTCGGAGCCGCACAAAACGGCACAGAGCGCCAGAAATGCTCTGGCATTTAGCTTCCGCCTCAGAGTCAAGTAACAGCTGCTCAGACAGCTCGGGAGAGCTGACCGAGCCCAGCTCGGACTCGGAAACCGAGAGAGCAGAATTAATACAGTTTCGAGCGAAAACGAATAAAGCTTTAAACAATATCGGGAAACGGTGGCAACACAAACTCACCGATTGGGGAAAAACAAAGACAGCTTGTAGGGACCGAGAACTGGCAGCCTCCATGCACGCTTTCCCGGTGGGGGTTGCCGGAGCGCAGGGAAACCAACAAAGGACATATACCCCAGTTAACCCAAAAGAAGTCAAAGCGATTTCAGAAAGAGGGGTCAATTCAGCTGTGGTGCCCACTCTCGTGGACGACCTTTCTAACAATAATGATCTGCTCACTTTTGATATTACGCAAATAAGCCGCATGCTTTTTGATGGGGCGGGGTGGATTGTGTATAGGCAGGGGTGGCAAGACGACCGCGCCAGCCCGGGCTTCTGGGAAAGGGCAGCAACTCAGCGAGCTGTCCCCAGCCGGCACAGCTTTCCCTGGCGGCATTCTTGCTCCGAGCACTCCCGAGAGGGATCTGTAGGAGCTGCGGGAAGACGCCCTGATGCAGCGGCCCAGCCACAGCGACCCCCAGGGGGGCAGGAGACCCTCGTGCCCCGTGCCCTCACAGGGAGCAGTCAATTTTGCATCCCTGCCTATGATGCGGTGGCAGAGCGGGGCAGCACTGCCGGCAACACCCTCGCACCCCCCACCGCCACAAGCCGCGCTGTTGCCACAAGACCAGCAGGAGACGCCCCAGAGCGGGACCGCTGGGTAGCCTTGGCCATGAGAATAGGGAAGGAACCCCTAAAAGTGTGGGGGACATGCCGCCTTTAAGGCAGTCAGGATCCACACACCACAGGGTTTCAGTTCTGGGCGGCCACGGGACCAGACTGCAGGATTTTTCCCCACACCCTAGTTGCAGCACCATTGGCAAGCGAAGTAGATCACCTGGTGTCCACAATCACGGAAACCATTCAGGCCAATGGCTTCGAGATCGCGAGCGCAAAGATCAAGAGAGGACCCTGCGTGACCTTCCTGGGAGTAGGGATCACAAGCTCCTACGTGACACTCCCTGAGGCAAAGGTCAGTCGGGACATCAAGAGGCTTCACGACGTGCAACGCCTGGTGGGATCACTGCAGTGGCTTCGCAAGATCGTCCTGATTCCTCCTGAGGTCATGGACCCTCTATATGACCTCCTGAAAGGAAAGCACCCCTGGGAACCCAAGGAGCTGACGCCGCTAGCAACGAGCTCCCTCGACTTCATCGAAAGCCAGATGTCCACGGGCACACTTGCCAGGTGGAACCCAGCCGTGCCACTGGACCTATACGTCCACTTTACACCGAAGGGGGGAGTGGGAGCACTGGCTCAAGGACCTTCTGAAAAGGCCCGACCGATTCTAATGGGTGGTTCTTGGAAGACCTGCTCGTGCTTTCTCCCTGGGAATCGAATGCATCGCTAACTTCATCATGAAAGGCA